>NC_044551.1:156041653-156344684 GCF_007565055.1 Rhinopithecus roxellana | reverse complement strand
CCCCCAAGCCTCCCATGGCCAACCCCACCCGCGCTGCCCTGGGAGTTAATCTCCGCTCTGGGGGACTTCTCAGCCGCTGTCACTGCTGCATTAATTCTAGGCAGAGGGAGGCAGGAAGGAGGGGACGCAGCTGGGGGTGGTGGGCAGCTTCCTTGGGAGGGTTTTGTGATTAAGTGGCTGGTGAGGAGGGGTCTCAAAGGATGGGGCCTGGGTCCCCTTCAAGGCCCAGCCCTGGATGAGGGGTGGGGGCATCCCTATTTCTTCGCCCGACGATCAGAGCCCTTGGAACCCTGGCCTCTGGCCTCATCGTTCACCAGCTGAGCCCCAAATGCAGTTTGCAGTTTTGACAGCAGATGTCTCTGCTATTATGATTTATCAAAATGCTTAAGGTAAATAATGCACACATATTTATAGGAAAGGAGGAGGTGGTAGAAGGGGAGGGATTGATCAGGGTAAGGGGGCTTTGGGGCCTGAGAACTCAGAGCACCCCTGCCTCTGTCCTCAGCCCTCCCTACTTAGACCCAGGGTTGACCCCAGCCTGACCCTGGGGAGATGGCTGGGTGACACCAAGCCAGCCCAGTCAGCAGCCCAGACTTGGCCCCCAGAAGGGCAGGCAGCGAGGCAGCCGGTGGCAGGACCTGTCTCGCAGGACCCTGCTAGGCCTGGGAGGCCACCTGGGGGAAGCTGCTGAGCCAGCCTCACACCTCAACCATGTTTCCATGGCTTCATTGCATCCTTGCTCCTGAGGGTTCCGTCGCCTTATCAACGGCAGCGGCCACTACTCGCCCTCACTCCCAGCAGTCGCCTGTGGACCCACTGCTGCAGAGCCAAACCTCAGCCACACGGGGTGCCCCTCCAGGGCAGGCCTCAAAGCTGGAAGAGGGACTGGGAGCCTGGTGGGAAGACACCAGGGAGAGCGGCAGGCAGGCGCCTTTGTGGATTCAGGCTGTACCCACTTCAGGCCCCCGAAATACCCACACCCTGTCATTGCAGGGGAGGGGGCGGTGATCCTAGGTTACCCCCTAATCCCCTATCCTTGTTCCAGACTGTGACCTTTCTGGGCTTGAGAACATTTGGTTAAATAATTTAAATAAATTTATTAATAAATTAGGTATTCCAATTTGAATAGCAAAGGTATAAAAAAAAAAAAAAAAAAGAAGTGCAGACAAGTTTAAGTAAGTAATACTCGACCCTAATCCCACATCTGGGCACAATCACAGGCAGCGTGTGGGATGACGGAGGTCCTTCCAGCCAAAGCCTGCAGCATGGCCAGGTGCTTAAGGGCTAGCTTCCGAAAGCAGACAGACCTGGCTATGTGACCGTGTATGTCTCGCTACCTCTCTGAGCCTTAACTTTCTCATCTGTCAAATGGAGAGAATTGCCTAAAGCCCCCCTCATAGGTTGCTGTGAGCCTGTCAGTGCAATGGAATGGCCCAGTCCCTGGCACACAGGCCACAGGCTCTATGCTTTGAGGCAGGAGGATCTTGTTTAAGGCCTCTAGCCAAAGGGTATGGAGGCTCCAGGGGCTGGAGAAAGGAGGCTCTTTGTAGTAAGCTTCCCTCACCTGGGGACAGACCCCCAATTAGGCTGGAAATGTGTGAGAGAAAAATAATGTCCAGAAAGCGAGAGAATGTGTTACTCAGCCCACAGATGTTTCCTACCCCTTCCATGTGTTCGGTGCTAGCACTGCCCTTGCTGAGCTGCAGACCACAGCCCTAAGACCAGGAGACGTCACCAAGAATGACCAGTGTTGTGATGGGCTGGGGGTGGGGGGACAGGGGGCAAGGGACACTTGACCCAGTTTGCAAGGGACAAGAAAGCTCTGAAGGCGGGAGGAAGGCATCATACAGGTGGGAGATGGCAACAGGAAACGAAGCAGCATCTGACGAAGCATTGGGAGGCTGCAGTAGGCAGCCACCTGAACCGCTCAGCTGTGCCCCGAGAGTCCAGCCGCTTTGCACCCAAGCCTGGAGCCCTGGAGGACCCGGCTCACCTCCTCTGGGACTGCCCTATCTTCGCACCCTGCTGCTTGGAATCTGAGGCAGCCCTTGTTCTCTGGCAGGAGGGGAATTTAATGCCGCTGAGAGCTGGCAGGTCGACAGGCAGAAAGAGATGAAAGTGTCTGCACTGGCAGCCTGGCCGGCAGCCTCGGGGGACCCTCCTGCACCTCCACCAGCCTCCCCAGCCATTTTCTACTCCTGTGTGGCAGGAACAGCCCTCAAGGGAGATGTGGGCCTCTGGGGACAGGACTCCCTGCAGGGCTGTGTGACCCTAGGGGACAGCTGGGCCTCTCTGTGCCATGCCTGCAGGGTGTTAGGGCCAAGGTATGGGTTATTACCATGCTGGTGGCTGCCTGTCCCTCCCCTGACCCTGGCTGGCTGTCTTCAGCAGTGCCTGTTTAGCCCAGGGCTGTGGGTGGGCAGTGGGGGGCTGGGGCCAGGCTGTGCAGTGACCTTCATCCATCCATCTCTGGCACCTGGGAGCGGGTGGGAGCCTGTGCTGCAATCAGGTCAGACCCAAGTGGCCTTGACTACAGCCAAGCCATGTAGCCATCACTACCTCCTTTTTTGTGGCAGCACAGAGCTGGGCTGAGCCTAGGGCCCCGAGCCAGAATCTATACCTGTTGGAGATGGTGTGGGTCTTGGCACTAACTGTGAGACGACCTTGTTGCTCTGCAAAGCACCCTGTCAAGTTCACCACCCCACAACCCCTGGCTATGTTGTCCTTCTTTCTTGGAACACAGAGAGGTAAGGGCACTTGGCCAAGGTCATTCAGCAAGGACACATACATACACACACAAACACAAACATGGCTTTGACACATGGTGACCAAGAAATAAGCAGGGACCCATGTGTCCAGACTCCCAGGCCCCCTCTCCATTCTTTTGGAAGCACCTGGTCTTTCTCCCAAGGTAGCCAGGAACCTGGGTTGTAATCAGGTCCCTGCTACCATCTTGCTCTTGTTCCTGGGGAAGTCATATACCCTCTCTAGGCTTCAGTTTCTTACCAGTAAAATGGGTAATAGTCCTGTCCTGATGACTTCCGGGGGCTAAAGAAGTAAACTTACTGGACAAACTGAAACCACCCCTGGGCCTCCAACCACCCTTGGGCCAAGGGGAAGTACCCATACAGACATCCCAGCTCCTGGCCCACAATCACCCAGTATAGCCGCAGGACCTATCCTGCTTCCTTCTTCCTGCACAGCACAACCACAGCAAGCTCAGAGCAGAGGGTCAAAGGCCCCGTCTGGAGTCCTGAGTCAAGTCCAGGGCATGGGACAGGGGCCTCAGTCTGGGTGGGGGATAAAGGCGGCTAGAGACTAGGTCAGGCCAAGACTGGCTGCTGTCGGGGGAGGGGGCGACTGGCAGGCGCTGGGCAGGCTGGGGTAGGGGGAGGCCTTTGGCGGCCTCAGAGAACAAAGAGGCCGGGGTTGCCAGGATATTCTGTGGAGCTGAAGCCGGTGGTGATGGGGCTGGGAGAGGGGCCGCAGCAGCCGTGGGAACTGCGCCTGCTGCCCCCACGCCAGCTCCCCTATCCAGAGTGGGCCTCAGGGCCATGCGAGGGTGCAGGCTGCGGGTGAGAGGGGCTGTCAGATCCCCCACTCTCTCCCCAGAGATGCACGGCTTTCAGGGTGGAGACCCAGGAAATGCTGGAGGCAGACACACAAGGCAATAGTGTCAGCATCACTGAGAGGATCCCAGGTGCACACTGACACAAAGCCATGACCACACACCCAGGGTTATGTAGGCAGCATCACAGGGTCACACCATAGTCACACAGAGACATCACACACACACAATCCCTGGTCGGTCCCAGCCCACATCCATGATGGCCACACAGACACAAAGTCACACACGTATTGAATCACCCAGTTTTGCCACAGGGTCACACAATGCCATGTGTGTTGTAAACGCAAAGTTATACACTCACATAGAATCACCCAATGTCACACATTCAGTTGTACAAGCCGGTATCACACCGGGTCTGTTACAGAACTGTACAATGTCACAAGATCACACATGCAATGTCACAGAACATTGCAAAGTGTGGCCACTGACATACACCAACCAACCCATAGCCACAGGTCTCACATCTGAGTCTCCAATACACTGTCACAAACCCATCTGCATATCACACCCAATGTCACACATAGCTACATTACTGCACAAAGCCTCACACAATTGTCAGGCCCTTAAAGCATCACACACACACACACACACACACACACACTCCATGCAGGGCTACCTGGAGGCTGGACTTGTCTCCAGCCCAGTGTGTGCACCCAGCCTCTCAAACCCCCACCGTTCTGTGTCCAGAGCTGGCTCTGAATGCCAGATCACCCAGGTCGGGGTACAGGGTACCCGGAGGAAAGGCTCCTGGGTCACCAGGAAGTCAGTTTCCCAACTGCAGCAGAGGAGAGGTGAGGGCACCTGAGGCGAGGGGAGTTGGGTACACAACCCTGCCAGGGACCCTGCCTCTAAGGATGTCTCCGTCAGCCAGGGAACAGCAGGGGTGAGCCTACAACAGAGTACAAGATACAGAGATGGAGAGACAGGAGGGGCAGAGACACAGAGAGGCTTAGAGATCAGGAAAGATGGAGACCCGGGCCGGGCGCGGTGGCTCAAGCCTGTAATCCCAGCACTTTGGGAGGCCGAGATGGGCGGATCACGAGGTCAGGAGATCGAGACCATCCTGGCTAACACGGTGAAACCCCGTCTCTACTAAAAAAAAAAAAAAAATACAAAAACTAGCCGGGCGAGGTGGTGGGCGCCTGTAGTCCCAGCTACCCGGAGGCTGAGGCAGGAGAATGGCGTAAACCCGGGAGGCGGAGCTTGCAGTGAGCTGAGATCTGGCCACTGCACTCCAGCCCGGGCGACAGAGCAAGACTCTGTCTCAAAAAAAAAAAAAAAAAAAAAAAAAGATGGAGACCCAAAGACACAGGAATGTCAGGGACTGAAAGAGACCTTCAGGACATGCAGAGAGTGAGCCAGAGAGAGACAGAAAGCTGGTGCAGGCTGGGGTGGGCCTGCACCCAGATGGGGGAAGGGCCAGAGGCTTGGCCACTCTATGGAGGTGGGGGTGGCCAGGGCTTCAGGGAGGACACACAGCCGGACAGAAGGTGAGGGACATCTTGGTGAGATTTAGGTGAATAATAGTTTAAAAATAGCAACACCAGCTGCCATTGACAGAGCTTACAAGCCAGGCCCTTCCCAAGTGTGACCGCATTTCATCCTCAGGCAACTTTATGGGGGAAACAATTATTGTCCCGTTTCCCAGATGAGGTAACTGAGTCCTCAGCATAATTTCAGCCAGCTTCACAGCTGTCCCCATCCCTGGCCTCCAAACACAGAGGGGCTGGCTTACCATTCCACAAAGCAGCGTGAAACTGGAACAGGTGAGGAGCTCTGAGCTTCGGCTGTGTGCTGGGGAGTGGGCTCAGGAGACGCGTTGGGCTGTGGGTTGGCACACTGAAAGGTACAGGCCGGCTGAGTCACAGCACCCCCTCGGGGCTGGCACCAGAGCCATCCACCCCACACCTGTAGGTGTGCCAACGAGGGCCGGCTGAGGCCATCTGCAGCCTGTGTGCTGCCAGCAGCGGGCGGGGGCAGGAAGGGGCCTCCTGCCCGGTGCCCCCTGCTGGCCAGGCTCCCCCCACTCCCCACGGGAGGACCCTCCCCACCCTCCTCAAGGTTGTGGAGGTGCCGCCGTTTGCCTTGTGCTGGGGGTGAGGGTGCCCCCCAGCTGCAACGCCTCCCCCTACTCCCTGCTGGACACCCCCCTTCGGCAGAGCCGCCTGGAGAGATCACAGGCGGCCACATGAAAGGGAATTTTTCCCAGGCAGAGCTGAAGTTGAAAGCTGCCTCCCACCGCCCCTGCCTGCCCCCGCTGTGCCAGGCCAGGCTGCTGAGGCCCTGGTGCTCGAAGGGAGCTTGTGACACCTGGGAAGGGGTTGGGGGTCAGCACCACCCCCACCCAACATGGCTGCTTTCTCCTCTCAGGACAATGGCAGAGATAGCCCATCTCCCCCACCTCACTGCTCACTCAGCCTCAGAAATCACTCCAGCTCTCACCCACCTGAAGCCAGGGCCCAACACTGTCAGGAAGTCCTTCCTCAAGTCTAGCCTCCATCTCAGCCAGGCTCAAAGCAGCTGGATGAGATGAACGCTCCCCCAGAGGATGGCTAAGCCTCCTCCTTCAGGTTGGCCTCTGTGATGTACAGGGAGGGGCATGCCACTGCCACCCCTTCCTGTTCAGGCTGCCCTGGCCCAGACCATGTGGCTGTGTGGTGACTTCCCCAGACATTTGACCTCTGAGGTCCCCGACAACCTTGTACCAACAAACTCTGAGAGTGGGGACAGTCAAAGCCAAGGACACCCCCGTAACTCAGTCTAGCAGCCCTCAGGCCTAAAGAGAAATGGGCGTGTGTGCACAGCCAGGTCCCCACGAAGCTGAGCTGAAACTATTCCCTGGAGAATGACATTGGTGGCTTCGGGAACACCAGATCCCTGCCAGGTAAGAAGGAAGAAAGCAGACGCTGAACAGGCGGCTCAGCCTTACCCCCACCCACCTTATGCTGCTGGTTGCTTTACTCATCAGGCCCTGAGGAACTTAGGTGAACAGAGGTGGCCCCAGGTGAGTGAAGGTCCCTGGAGGTCCAGGTTCTGGGGCATGGGGTGCAACCAGGCAGATGAGGTACTCTGGTACCAGTGACTTCCAGATTAAGAGCCTTTCCCTCCTGTCTGCTGGGCTGGTTGCTCCTGCTCTTGCCCATTCTGGATCCAGAGGCCTCTCTTCCCCAAGAAATTCCCATTCTAAATGTCCCTGGGCCATCCTTCTTCCTCCTCCAGGTGGTCCCAGACAACCCCTGCTCAAGAACGGCCCCCAAGTCAGCCCCCCAAAACCGGAGAGCAAGAAGCCAGCGGTGCTTCGTGACACAAACATGCATTCGTTTTATTCACAAAACAGCCTGGTTTCCTAAAACAATACAAACAGCATGTTCATCAGCAGGAAGCTGGCCGTGGGCAGGGGGGCCCAGGCCGCAGGGGGCCCCCTGGGCACCCACCCCCACCGGCAGGGGACCACGCAAAGAAGCCCTTTCTTCTGTTGCCATTAGAGAGGCCAGAAAAAAAGGACTTATTTTCTCTAAGAAAAGTAGCCAGGATTGGAAATATCGAGACGGGGCTCCCCAGATCGCAAAGGATAAGCGAACAGAACTTTCATTTTTTTTTTTCCAAAATCATCACTGTTGGGGTAGGGGATCCCAGTCTGGGGACTGTGGGTGCAGCTCAGCCAGCCTGGTGCTTCCTCCCCTTCTGCGAGCTCCCTGCTGGCAGCTCTGCACGCGTGGATGGATACAGAGGGGCTTCTACACGGCGCCATCAACATTCTCTTTATGAACGTGAGTGGATTCTCCAGGCAAACTATGCACTATTTCATGGTCGGAAAGAATCAAAGGAAGTTTAAATGAGGGTGGAGTTAAACTGTGCTAAATTACAGTAGTGCTTATTAGTAACTAGATTTCAAAAGGTTACAGAAAATTTACATTCTCTACACAAAAACTGCATCTCCTGCACAGACAACATCGACATCGACACAGGAAGGAAACTGATTGTCCATTCTTTGCCCAGGAAGTCTCGGTACTTTATAGATTCGTCTTTACCTCTTTTTTGTTGTTGTTCTTCCGAAAAAGCAGTTAAAATTTTTTTTCTTTTCTTTTTCTTTTTATACTAGGGACGTGGAGATGTTAAAACGACAACAAAAAATATATATATAAAAACAGGAATGAAATCTGTGAGAGAATATTTTTGGTTCTAAAGACGGGTGCATCCGTTTGTCTTCGCCCGAATCCCTTGCTGGAGACCACACGAGCAGTGACATTGCACGGAGAGGGCAGCTTTGGGTTCCGCCGCCGTCACTGAAACCACCGGAAGGCGGCTCCTGTCGGAAGCATCACCTTCTGGCGAGGGCAGGAGACAAAAACAAGGAGAGAGTTCAGTCAGGGTCCGGGTAGGCCTGGAGCAAAGACGTTCCCCCGTGGATGGCCTCATGGCGGAGGGACAGGCATGGAGGAAGAGCAGCCACCCCTCGGAGCTCCTGCCACCCCAGCCAGGCAAAAGGAGGAGCTCGACCTGCTGGGCTGCTGGAAGGCCCGGAGGACTCTGAAGCCTCCTGAGCCACTGTTCCCAGGAACCATCCTTTCAGAGAGAAAGACCCTTCCCCTGGCCCAAAGGCAACAGCGCCAGGTGGCTGTGGCATGTTTCCGTAAATGAGCGTGTGAGCACATGCGGCGGGTGTGCATATGGGTATGTGCCTCGTGCTATGCTGAGCTGTGTGGTATGGAGCTGTGGGAGGTGGGTATTTGGGCTATTTCTCAAGCAGCCGTGTCTACGTGTGTGTGCATGTGTGTCTACACTGGACTAAAGTGGGTGCCTTTGTGTGTACATAGGAGAGCAGAAATGGAAGGGCTGGCTGGGGCTGGGGCTGGGGCTGGGGCTGGGGTTGGGGAGGGTAACCAGGAAGCCATGGCTGGGATACACCACTGTTGTTTTCCAACCATTCTGGACATTTGCGTCAAGCCCACTTGTAGATGGGCGGGGATAGGGGCAGGGACTGCAGGCTGAAAAGATGCTTTTGTACCCAGGCCTGGCACTCCAGCTAGGTTGCTGCATCCAGGGGCACAGGGACGGGCCCTGCCATAGGGATGCAGAGACAGCAGCATGGGAACCCCTTGCCTTCTCCAAGCCAATCCCACAGTGGCTAGGTTCTTGACCATTCTGGGCTCATGGTCACCTTCCCTTACCCTGGCCCCAAAAATCTGTCAAGTAGGTGCCCAGACCAAGGGCTCTTCCAGGCCTCAGAGCAGGGCACCCATCACTGGAGCAGCTCTATCCTTGGGTGGCCCTGGGGGAAAGATGGCCCTGGAGGGGCAAATGAAGGGCTTAAGGGCACTTAGACGCAGAGTTCTAAGTCATGGACTGGATGCTTTAGGCCATGTCTGAGCATCAGAAACTTAGGACCTGTATGGAAATATCAATACCTGACCCAGAACCCCAGGAGAGGAATCAGAATCCCAGGGCCTGGCTGAGAATGCTAGGTCCTTACCTGGAATTTCAAGCTTGCCTTGCAAATTATGGCCTGATGGAATTCTCAGAATGTGGTTCTGACTTTTGGGGCAGTAAACTGGTGTCTCGAAGCCAGACCCCCAGACCCCAAGGACTGGGGGGGGCATCCCCCAGACACTTGCCCAGGTAGGAAAGGTGGGGTCAGGGGATGGGGGTGGGTTTGGACTGCCAGACAGACACAAGAGCCCACACACCTCCCTCTAAGGCGCCGTTACCTCCAGAGCAGCGGAAGGCTTCTTTTTGAGTTCCTCACATTTTCTGAATTTGCAAATCTGATGGCCAGTCTTTCGGTTCCTACAACTGCTGCACTGCTCGCAGTTGATGCGCCGCCGGCAGGGTGCGCACATGCCGCAGCGTTTCCGCTTCTTCTTGCCGGAGCTGATGGCAGAAGCCAGCTCTCCCTGCATGGGGTACTCGGCCAGGCCCGCCATGTGCAGCGCGCTCTCGGCCAGGAACACACCTGCCGGGGTCATAATGAAGAGGCCTGGGTTGATGGGGAAAGCGCCCAGGTAGGGGAAGTCGGACTGGCCATTGAGGGCTTCGGCACCTGCCACAGCCTCCATGTCAGGCAGGCCAGCACCCGCCTCGCTCATCAGCGGGAGGTGCTCCTGCACCACGCGCTTCAGCATCTCCGTGGACTGCGCAAACTGCTGCAGCGTCAGCTGTCCTTCGGCTGCCAGCTCCGTGGCCCGCTCTGCCTTGCTCAGCAGGCTGGCCACAGCACCACTTTTGTGCTTTGAGGTAGGGTTGCTTTTGTCCACTGCCATGGCCGCTGCCAGGTCATGCCCATTGGCCAACAGGGAGGCAGCGGCTGCAGCTGCAGTGGCCTTGTCAGCAGACTCCCCGCCCATCATGCTGCCACTGCCACTGCCACCACTGCTGCCAAAAGAAGAGTAGTGGGAGAGCGGGCGGGAGCGGCGCAGGCTCTTGTTGAGGGGCTCACTGATGATACCACTCTTGTTCCGACGCTCGGGGGGTGGTGCGTCATCTGCCACTGAGGCTGGTGCAGCGGCAGCCACTGCTGCACTCTTGTCTGCTGCTCCTGCCTTTGGGCCACTGCTGCCACTGCCACCGCTGGCATTAGTGTTGCTGCTGCTACTGCCGCCGGTGTCCTGGGAGCCACCGCCGAGGCCCGACATGGTGGGGCCGAGGCCCAGACCCTGCTGAAGAGGGAGCCTGCCAACTGCCAAGGGTCCACAGACCAGGACCTGGCCCTGCTGCCCACAACAGAGATGCCTGGTGGGCCTCGCTGCTCAGGGCAGGCACATGTTCAGGTGTCCAGGTGGAAATGTCTTCACTCTGTCACAACAAGAGGATACAGGGTCAGGGCAGCAGTGAACACCTCCCTCTTAAACATCGCCACCACCGCCACTATCAACTGTCCTGTCATCCTGACCACCATGAGCTTGACTAGGCATTTATTAAGCATCAGATCCACCCTGGTGAGAAATTTCTTTTTTTTTTTTTTTTTTTTTTTTTGAGACGGAGTCTCGCTCTGTCGCCCAGGCTGGAGTGCAGTGGCCGGATCTCAGCTCACTGCAAGCTCCGCCTCCTGGGTTCATGCCATTCTCCTGCCTCAGCCTCCCGAGTAGCTGGGACTACAGGCGCCCGCCAGGTCGCCCGGCTAGCTTTTTGTATTTTTAGTAGAGACGGGGTTTCACCATGTTAGCCAGGATGGTCTTGATCTCCTGACCTCGTGATCCGCCCGTCTCGGCCTCCCAAAGTGCTGGGATTACAGGCTTGAGCCACCGCGCCCGGCCTGAGAAATTTCTTATTTGTACTATCTCAGTTAAGATCCACAAGAACTCTAGAAGCAGTGGCTGGTAATTCTCTACTTTATAAATGACGGAAACAAGATTTAGGAGAACTACCAGTCTATGAACACACAGACACCAAGTGGCATGGTGGAGGCCTTAGTCCAGGCCTCCGCAGCCCAAATCTGCCCTGCTAGGGTCTAGGAAAACCTGCCGGAAGCAGGCAGTCCTTCTTGTGCTGGGGTGGGAGAGTGTTGGGGATGCTTATTAGCTGGGTGTAGTGGCTCACGCCTGTAATCTCAGCACTTTGGGAGGCAGAGGCAGGCAGATCGCTTGAGCTCAGGAGTTTTGAGGCCACCCTGGACTACATGGTGAAACTCTTATCTCTGCAAAAAATACAAAAGTTAACCAGGTGTGGTGGTACGTGCCTGTAGTACCAGCTACTCAGGAGACTGAGATGGGATGACTGCTTGAGCCCAAGAGGTTGAGGGTGCAATGAGTTATAATCATGCTACTGCATTCCAGCTTGGGTGACAGAGTGAAGCCCTGTCAAAAAAAAAAAGAAAAAAAAAAAAAAAAAAACTACCTCCACATCCTAATCTTCCTTCTCTGTCCGAGGGGAAGAGTGCTTGATGGTACAGATCATACAGTCTGGAAGGCGGCCCCTGAATCCTCATCTGGGGATTCCTAATACAATCAGTTATTTCAAGGCTCTGACATGTCCTGCAGGCAAAGGAACCTGGTTGCCTTTGTGTAACCCAGAGTTTGCTAATGAGTACAGAACACTTATTTCAGGGATCTTCTCCCCTCCTACAGGGCGAGCAGCACAGGGCCAGAGGACAAGCCGTCCCCTGCCACAGTGAGAGGACATGCTTGTGCACACCCTGGCACACGCTTCCTCCTCAACCCCCGAACCACAATCATTATCGTCTCAGACCCCATTCTTGTCTCTACTCAGGCCTCACTGTGGTGCTCTGGCCTCGCTCCCAGATTTGGGGGGGCGGAGGCCTCACAAGGCCTGCAGAGTAGGGCCTGGGTGGAGGCCTCAGTGAGAACCCAGAGAGCCGGGGTGGGCTGTTGCCAGGAGGGGCCTCTGGCTGGGGCAGGCTGGCACTGAGGAGTAGGCATGACCCTCAAGGGAGTGGAACCCAGCAGGAACCTGTCCTCTGGCCACCTCCACGTTTCCGAGGCAGCCCTTCACGGGACAGGGCCTGCTCTGCTCAGGTCTCAAGGCTAAGGCGTCTGAGCTGCCTCCTCAGCTGAAGGAACTGGGCCAGATGGAGCAGGGTGGCGGTTTCCTCATCAGTCCTGGCTCTCCAGCCTCCCTTCCGTCTGCCTGCTGTGGCCTAGCATCCCCCAGGAGAGGGGTAGGAGGACAGGGCCCAGCCCCAGAGCAGCTGGCGGCTCAAGGGGGAGGCGCACATCTGGCGGGCCCCATTGCGCCCTGGGCTTGAGGGCAGCACATACTGGATCTTTGTCCCCAGGCAACCCCACCACCCCCCTAGTCACAGGACTCAAGCCTGTCCCAAGAGAGCATCTAGTCCAACCCTCTGCATTCACAGAGGGGGAAACTGAGGCCCCAAGTGGGGGGGAGGGGGGCTTCCCCAGGACTAAGGAGTGGCCAAAGAGGACTGGGTGTGGGGAAAGGAAAAGCTCTGTCTCTAGGGTGAGAAGAGTAGCTGGCATCAACAGCCAGGTACTCCCTCTCCCTCCCCAGTGGGCACCGGACCACCTAGGGTTCCTTCGTTGCAGAGGGAAATGGGTGGGGAGGAAGAGCTGGGCAAGCTGGCAGATTCCACCAGGACAGAGCCAGGGGGCCCTGGCAGAAAATCCATGCTGGGCTGGGGGGCATCAGAGGTCAGAGCTGAAGCAAGAAGACCATGTGTGTCCAAGGATAGCTGTGTTCCTTCCCACTTAGTAAGGGCCAAGACCAGGATGGTCTTTTCAGCCCCTCTCCACAGAGATTGGTGACCCCTACAGGAATCAGTGACCCTGGCTAGGTGCTGGGGACCAGGGTCAGTGAGATCAGAGACAGAAACCATCAAGTCAGCTCATCCAGCTCAACTAAGCACATCTGCCCTGCCCCTGATGACAATGCCGGCAGCCCAGATACTGGGTAAGGGGAGAAGGCAGAAGGCAGGTGTCTTGTGGGCTGGCGTGATGGGGAGGAGAGCAGGCTGTGCCCCAGACCCTGTGTGCATCCCCCGCCTCTGCGGGCTGCTGGCTGGTGGCAGAAATCGATAGCTGCATTAACGCTGCTCCTGCTCTGCTCACCCCCTCCCTCCTTCCAGCTCCAGGATCTGGCTCTGTGTGCGGGGCGGGCAGGTCAATTAGAAGTCAGCTCCCTCCAACACAGCTGGCCTGCGCTCTGGGCTGGTGCTCTGGCTGAGTGTCTCGGCTTTTGTCTCTGTCCTGAGTCTCTCCTGGTGGGGACCAAACCTCAAGTTCTGTTCCTCTCTTAGAATTTCTCTGATCTTCCACTATTCTGTCCTTCCTCAGGGCCCACCCACCCCCACCCTCTGAGGTCCTGGGACATGCTGAGCTTGGGACCAGAGGATGTGATATGTCACCAAACAGGTGCTACAGGCAGAACACTATGGTTTTTCAGTCACAGAAGTTGAAGGGAGGTGGGTACACAGGGGGACTGGCTCACAGGGACAACTCTTGTTTTCAAATCCAGAGTGGACAGACATGAACATCTGGTCCTCAAGCTTGTTCCAAATCGGCCCTGGTACCTGGCTCATCTTCTCCTTCAGACCTTAGGAAAAACTGATGCCCTGGTCCCAGTGGACCACTGACCAAAAACCCCATTTGCCCTACTCATGGAAGGGGAGCACATAGAGGGGACGTTCTCCCAGGTCCCAGCCTTCTACTCTAGGGCACACAGCCACCCCCTTCCAGGCCAGGAAGGGCCTGGCAGTGCCCAGGCAGCAGGGGAGGAGTCAGGGCTGTGTTGAAGCGGAGCGGGAATGAGCGGGAGGGAAAGCTGGCGGGCAGGCGGGCGGCGGCGGGCGCATCCATCATCGGCCCTGCCAGGAACGCATCCAGCCCCCAAAAAGAAATACTGCGCCTGAGGAGGGACAACAAAGGGCTCCGTTTCATCAGCAATGCGGAGCCAGCGCCCCGCCGCCCCGCCAGCCGCGGTCAGCCCACAAAGGACCCCTTTGTCCATGCAGGAGCCGGCCAGCCGGGCGCTGGGACCAGGGGCTGACGGGCGGGGACAGAGCACGGGGGGCTGAGGAGGGACAAGTTACAGAAAGCTGGGGGGCAGAGGGGCATGTGGGGGCAGAACAGAGACAGGTGGTGGGGACAGAATCTTGAGACAGAGAACTAGAGGGGTGGGTCAGAGAAAAGGAGAGCTCGAGAGGAGGGGGCAGAGGGTCAAGGTTAGTGGAGACAGTGTCATGGGAAGCAGTGTCTGGGACAACAGGGTTCAGAGACCCAGGGACCCAGGACACCTTGTCTAGGCTCAGGGACCTAAGGGTCTAAAAGACAAGTAAACAGCCTTGAGGAGGGAGTCCCAGAAGGCAGCTGGGCATGCCCATAGGAGAGGGAGGCAGAGGGAAGGGTAGAGGAGAAGTGGCGAGGACACCAGATCAGACCCACTGTGTAGCCCAAGGCCTAAGAAGAGGAGGTGGGGAGGAGATGGGGAGGAGGGTGGGGAGAAGGACTGGGGGGGAGGTGGGGAGGAGGGCTTGGGGGAAAGTGGGGAGGAGGCTGGGGAGGAGGGCTGAGGAGGAGGTGGGGAGGAGGGCTTGGAAAGAGGTGGGGAGGAGGGTGGGGAGGAGGACTGGTGAGGGCGAGGAGGAGGTAGAGCAATGGGTTCTTTTTTTTTTTTTCTTTTGAGGCGGAGTCTCACTCTGTCGCCCGGACTGGAGTGCAGTGGCCAGATCTCAGCTCACTGCAAGCTCCGCCTCCCGGGTTTACGCTATTCTCCTGCCTCAGCCTCCCGAGTAGCTGGGACTATAGGCGCCCGCCACCTCGCCCGGCTAGTTTTTGTATTTTTAGTAGAGACGGGGTTTCACCGTGTTAGCCAGGATGGTCTCGATCTCCTGACCTCGTGATCCGCCCGTCTCGGCCTCCCAAAGTGCTGGGATTACAGGCTTGAGCCACCGCGCCGGGCCAGCAATGGGTTCTTGACCCCAGAGCATGGCTGCAGGGCCCAATGCCTCCTGTAGGCTCCAGCTCACTGGCTGAGCTGGAAAGAGAGGGAGAGTCATACCTGGGGCCACCCTCCTGGCAGTAGAGGCCACTCCGTGCCTCTACCCTAAGGCTCTGGCCAGCCCCAGAAGGCAGGGAGCCTGCCCCCTTCTAGCCAGCCCCCACCACCTGTGTTGCCACTCCGGTTTCCTTAACCAATGGATCCTATCAACAAGCATTTACTGAGTATCGACTGTGTCCCATGCCCTGTGTTTTTATGCTTTACAAATCTTAGCTCCTGAATGCCTCCCTAGAACCTGGGGAGACAAAAACTATTTGCCAATTTCAGACATGAGGAAATTTAGGCTCAGAGAGGTTCAAGCTGTCAGTCTGAGGTCAAACAGCTGGTGCCTAGCAGGGGTAGAGCTTGAACCCAGAGCCCAAGTGTTAGTCACCCTGCTCTGTGGCCACCTTGGCAACTGACAAAGTGGCCCACGGCAGGTGACCTAGGTACCCCTAAGGCTGCTCTTACTCCCCAGGATTGTTACCTCTCCGTGGTTGGGGGCAAGCTGTCACAGACCCCAGGAGAGTGCCCCCACCTGGGGGACTTGGAGATGCCCAGGGCCCAGAATGCTAAGCCAGTGACATCATAATGCCAGCTGGCAGTGAGGTCACTGGAGGTGGTGGCAGTGCCCTTCCTTATTCAACCCTCAGCCCTAGAAGAGCCTCACTTCATCCCCCGCAGGGTTCAATCTTAAACTTTCGGGCCAGAAAGCACTGGGAAGGAGGGGACATCCTGGGATGAGATGGTGCCATCTGCATACAGACATGTACACAGGTGGCCCACAGCTGGATGTTCTAGATATTCATTTGCACACATCTTCACTGCACGTACCCGGACAGCAGCCCTGTACCTTATGATACCGGAGAGACACCCTCAGACTCCAGCACTGTCTTCCAGGAGTGCACAGGAGCTGGGCCCATAGTCACATGAACCAGTGTGAAACAAGAGCCGGAAGGGGACACAGTGAACTATCTGGGGCCTTCCTGGAGGAAGGGACTGCTAGGCTGAGAGTTAAGAATAAGGAGAAGCGGCCGGGCGCGGTGGCTCAAGCCTGTAATCCCAGCACTTTGGGAGGCCGAGACGGGAGGATCACGAGGTCAGGAGATCGAGACCATCCTGGCTAACACGGTGAAACCCCGTCTCTACTAAAAAAAATACAAAAATCTAGCCGGGCGAGGTGGCGGGCGCCTGTAGTCCCAGCTACTCCGGAGGCTGAGGCAGGAGAATGGCGGGAACCCGGGAGGCGGAGCTTGCAGTGAGCTGAGATCCGGCCACTGCACTCCAGCCCGGGCTACAGAGCAAGACTCCGTCTCAAAAAAAAAAAAAAAAAAAAGAATAAGGAGAAGCAACGAGAGGGGACAAAGGCATGAAAGAGAGCCTAGGCGGGCGGGGAAGTAGGCGTGAGGTGTGTCTGTGAGGCTGACAGGGTCCCAACTGTGCAGAGCCTTGAGGTCAAGGGCAGGATTTTTATTATTATTATTTTTTAAATTTTTTAGTAGGGATGAGGTCTTCCTATGAGGATCACGCAATCCTCTTACCTGGGCCTCCCACACTGCTGGGATTATAGGCGTGAGCCACTGTGCCTGGCTGGCAGGATTCTTAAAAAACGGTTTTATCGAAGTATAGTTTACATACTATAAAATTCTTCCACATTAAAGTATACATATAATTTAATGATTTTTAGTAAATCTACAGAGTTATGCAACCATCACCACTACCAAGGGCAGGGTTTGACCAAGGTACCATCCCCCCTCTATTCCTTGCTGGCTGACCAGCCTTGCAGCCATCCTGCCTGCCCAGGGAGGCTCGTGGAAGAGGCTGTGTTTCAGGATCCCCAACACCAGCCCAGCAGAGCTGCACATCCTGGCTCAATGCACCCTTTTCCACGCTTCCATGCAGCACTTGACACCCCCCACTTGCCCCCTCCCCACCACCTTGGTGGGCTGGTCTCCTTGGCCTCCAAGTGAGGCAAAATAGGCAGACAGGCTGATGGTGCGCAAAGCAGACCACAGGCTATGGTGGTTGAACCAAGCCGGGCAGTGGGGTGGAAGGGAGGGTGTTCCGTCTCTGATTTCCATGATTCAGCCTGGGGAGTTTCCAGAGGGAAAAAGAAGCCCTGCTCAAGCCCAGGGAGACTGGTCTTGGAGGCAGGGAGAAACGCAGCCCCAGGCGGAGAGCACAGGGCACACATCCAGCTATGGATGGACACACACACCCCCACACACTGGCCACTGTGAGCACCCAGTGGGTGGCCTGGGGTGAGACATAGCCTCAACCCCACTAGAGTCACCCCAAGACTGACTGCCAAAGACAGAACAAGGGACAGCATTTCTATGTCCCTGACTTCACACCCCCGACCCTCTTCCACCGCTCCTCCCGGGGCAGGTACCAACCATGCCTTGGCCTGAGGACTAAAGGGTTTGTGCTGGGACACAAGGGTTTGAGCAAACCTGGAGTACGTAGGGCTCTGTTTTCTCTCTCTTCTTCTTTTTTTTTTGATGGAGTCTTGCTCTGTCACCCAGGCTGGAGTGCAAAGGCCCGATCTCGGCTCACTACAACCTCCACCTCCTGGGTTCAAGCAATTCTCCTGCCTCAGCCTCCAGAGTGGCTGGGATTACGGGTGCACACCACCACACCTGGCTAATTTTTGTATTTTTAGTAGAGATGGGGTTTCACCATGTTGGCCAGGCTGGTCTTGAACTCCTGACCTCAGGTGATCCACCTACCTCAGCCTCCCAAAGTACTGGGATTATAGGCATGAGCCACCACACCCAGCCAGACTCTGTTCTGTTTTACAGGGCTCCCCAACACAGCTGGAGGAGGGGATCAGCCCAACACTGAGGCCCCGGGCAGGATGTATGTTCTGACCTGGGGCTCTAGGGAGTGAGATGCCTGGGATGCCTCTGATAAAGACAGGCCCTTTCCTCAATAGGCACCTCTCTCAGGCCAGGTTCCTTTCCTGGAAGAGTCAAAGGTTCAGGAAGACCCTTCCTGATTTTTTGACCGTGGGAAAAAACTGGCCTCCCAGACAGTTTTCCCATTTGTCACATAGGACCAACCACAGCTAACAGGTATGGGGCTCTTCCTATGTGCCACACTGTCCATGCTTTATCTCACGTCATCCTCATACCCAATCTCTAAAGGAAGTCCTATTATTGCCCCATTTAGAGCAGGCCATTTGATTAAGCAGGTGTGATGACGCCCTGTCTATCTGGGATCCCCTGAATCTTGCAGTAAACATTTCCCAGTGTGGTGATCTCTGAGCTGACACCAATCAGAAATTAGGGCCCATGTACCCCCTCAGGACCTCCCTCCTGATGGGCCTCACCACGGGACAAGCCAGGGAAGGCTAGCCCAGGGATGCACGAGCCAAGAAATGAGAGATGGGGCACTGTCCTTCTGGGGCTCCTATGTGGGGTGTGTTTATGTGTCTGGGGTTTGGGGGGGCATGCGTGCATAGGACTGGCTAGGGAACTGGAGTCCTGAGGTCTAGGTTTGTGGCTCTACCCTGTCCCTCCCTGACTAGTGACTTTGACCAAGCTCTTTCCCCTACTAAGCCTGTCTCCCATTTGTAAAATGGAAAAATGGCTCTTGCTCCTCACCCCAAACTACTGGAGGAGTCACGATCCCAGGGCATACCATGGGGAAGGAGGCAGAGATACAGAGGGAATAAAAAAAGGATTCCAGACAGCGATCCCCTCCACCCTTCAGACTTCAGGAGGAAGGCCCCAGAGGCCCCGATCAGTCACTGATACGATCTGCAGGTAGGAAACTGATTTGAGAGAAGGGTTTTGAGCAGGACGCAGGGCTGAGACTGAACCCTAGAAGAGGTGAGACCCATCGGGGAAAGGAGCATCCAGTCCCTTCCACTCTTAAGTTCCCCAGAGGACATTAAAATAAACAGCAGGTCCTGGCTAGGCGCGGTGGCTCAAGCCTGTAATTCCAGCACTTTGGGAAGCCGAGGCAGGTGGATCATCTGAGGTCGGGAGTTTGAGACCAGCCTGACCAACATAGAGAAACCCCATCTTTACTAATAATACAAAAATTAGTTAGGCATGGTGGCACATGCCTGTAATCCCAGCTACTCTGGAGGCTGAGGCAGGAGAATTGCTGGAACCTGGGAGGCAGAGGTCACAGTGAGCCAAGATCGCACCACTGCACTCCAGCCTGGGCAGCAAGAGCAAAACTCCACCTTGAATGAATGAATGAATAAATGAATGAATGAATAAATAAATAAATAAATAAATAAAAATAAACAGCAGGTCCTAATAGTGCACACTCACTGTTTGCCAGGCACTGTGCTAAGCATTTCACATGCATTTTCTCACCAGATTCTACTACCATTGTTATTATCCTCATTTTACAGACGAGGCAACTGAGGTTCAGGGACATAAAGTCACCTGCCTAAGGTCACAAGGTCAGTAAGTGGCAGAGCCAGGATTTAAATCCAGGTCTGTATGACTCCAGGGCCTGGTGCTCCAACCCTGGCTCAGGGCTCCACAGCATATGGAGGGAAGACTTCAGCTAAAGGGTGAGGTCCAGTTCAGCTCTCGGCTTGGGGAAATCCCCTAGGTTTCCCTTGGGTCCTGGAGGGTGGCTGTCAGGGCCCTGTTGCAGAGAAGTCTGCAGCTGTACCCCATGGCCCAGGAAAAGATGGGGAAGGGGCTGCGGGTGGGCCAGACGGGCCAGGCTGGGCCAGAGCTCCGGGCATTCCGGCGGCCTCCGCAGGAAGCAGAACGGGACGGAAACCAGCTCCTGCCTCCTCCCCCAGAATCCTGTGGGCAGCCCAGCCGGCCGCACAGAGGCCCTCTTTGTGCCTGCCCCAACCCGCCACCCGCGGCTGGCCCAGGGTTTTGAGTTTCCTGGGGGGTGGGGGCCCAGCCACTGCTAAGCCTCCATCTAGCTCCCCTCCTGGGGGCAGCCACAGCAGTCCACAGCTGGAGGAGGAAGAGAGGGGATGGCCAGGGCCACTCTAGAGACCCTGGGGGCCTGGAGTCTGCCCACACCCCATTCCTCCAACATTTACACACCCAAATCAGGGGCTGAAGGTGGGAAGAGGGACCCAGAGACAGAGTTGAGGTCACCCCCCAGAGTCTGCCTCTGCCAGCAGCCACCAAGCCTGTCATGACACACCTGGAACCCCCCCATCCCACGCCATCCTGGTGCTCTTGGGCCTAGAGTGGTGCACACAGTGAAGCTGGGCAGTGGGCCAGGCAGTCCATGTCAAACCATTTCCCACTCTCTGAGGCTCCCTGGACATACAAGGCTCAGCAAGCTGAGGCCTCAAGCTCACTTCCCAGTATTTTGGGGGACAAAAGCTCCTTGGGTGGCATAACTGCCCAAGAATGCTGGGCACCTGGGAGTGAGTTCAGGGGGCTGGAGTGTGTATGGTGACAAGAGCACTGCATACAGTGTGTTTTCGCGTGTCTACCGGGGAGGTGTGCTGCACAACTGTGTGTGTGTGTCCAGTGGACTGTGAGTGTGCCCAGTTGAGTGTGTAGTCTCAGATGTCGCCCTCTACACACCACAGCATTAAAGCATATACGGCGATCATGTACCAGTGCTGGGGGAGATCTTTGACTCTGTGACCTCTGAGGGTGAAGTGGAGGCATGTGTGTGCGACCCACGTCTGTGAATGTATATGGATGCCCAGTGCACGCGTGTGCGAATAGGGTGGTTTATGTGGTGACAGAATGTTTGTGGGTTCTTCTGGTCTGTGTCAACACATCTTTGCCGCATGAATGTCAGTGTGTGTGTTCACATGCACTGTGAGTTGTGTCAGGAGCTCTGGGCTGTATGAGAGTCTGGGGCCCTAATGGAACGGGGATGGTGTAGACAGGAACTGGTGCCAGCTGCTAGGGCCCCTATGGAAACAGGAAGCTGCCCACAGGTGCACCTGGGCTATGGTGGGGGCTGGGTTCCACCCAGGTTCAGTTTGTGCCTCTATGAAACCAACCCAGGGTTCCACTAGCCGAGAATCTGTCCCAGCTGTAAGGGGGACACCTGCCTTGTCTGCTGTTCAAGGTCCAACAGCTCTGGCCAGTGTCTACCGCCTGCCTGGCCTGAACGTGGAAAAAACTGGAAAACAAAAGCCCCCAGACCGCAGGCCCTCCCTGCAGAGGCG
Organism: Rhinopithecus roxellana; assembly: GCF_007565055.1. Lineage (NCBI taxonomy): Eukaryota > Metazoa > Chordata > Mammalia > Primates > Cercopithecidae > Rhinopithecus > Rhinopithecus roxellana. Next base: position 156,323,481 of record NC_044551.1, on the reverse strand, counting down.
TAGGGGAGGCAGGCAAGAGGCGGGAGGCTGAGGAGGAGGGAGGGAGGTGTCGCCGCAGCCCCGGAACACAAAAATAATGAGGCGAGAGGGGCCATGGGGCCAAGCCGGCTAGTTCCGGAGTCGCTATCTGACCTTGACAGATGCCACAGCTGGGCGCCTGGAGAGGAGCCGCGCCACAGTGCTGCAGAACCCCCCCCAGCACCTCCCCCAGGCCAGGGTCGATGGAGGCTCAAGCTGGCCCCAGCCACAAGCAGCCACCCCATGAGGTGGGAGCCAGAAAGACTCGGAGCACCTCCCAGTAGGGGGGATGGGGATGGGGTAGGGGTATCTGGAGGCAAGGGAGTGGGAGCAGGGCCACTGCAGGGCACAAAAGGCAGCAGTGGGGTCTCCTGAGGGTGCCTCTGCCCTCAGGTAAGGCTACGTGTGTGAGAAGCACGCAGAGCCTGCCATCGTGTGCGTGTAGCTTGGCTGTGGGGCTGAGTGTGTATGGAGAAGGGAAGTAAAGCGTGAGTGTTGGTGTGACAAAAATTATACTTGTGTACATGTGTCCTCAGGGTCACACAAGGCTGGGAAGACAGGCTCATGTCCCTGAAATGGGTGTGGCCACATCACTCGATGTTGGCACTGATCACTCCCCAAACTCATTTAGAGTCACAGCTGTCCTGGCGGGTGCGAGCTGTGCTGGGTCTAGGGGTAGGATGGGAGACAAAGAGAGCCACAAGTCCTGTCACTTGCAGATGGGGGAGAGGAGCCCCTCCGGCCCTTCCTGACCTACCCTCTCTCCCGCTACAGCGGTTGTCCCAGGCACTCAGTGATGGGCACGGGGCTGGGCACCGCCACTCTAGGGACATCAGCCAGGGGCTGGGGTGAGTTGCAGGAGGGGATGCTGGGCTGGAGGTGGATTAGCAATTCCGAGCACTGGCTGCATAATTAAAAAATCATTACGGCAGGCGGGCAGAGCTGAGTGTGAGCTCACGCTCAGAGCGGGCGGGGACACTGCCATGGCGCTCCCCCTCCCACTGCTTCCCCGAGGAAAAATCCCACCTGCTAATATAATTATGGAAAAACACAAGCACGGAAATTTGGTTTCAGCAAACAACGTGCCTGAGTGCCCAGGGCCTGCCTGGCCCTCAGCACAGCGAGCAGGCTGGCCAGTGGCACCCAGGACTCACGTAAGTAAGGCAGGCCCTCCTGGGTCCAGACGTTACCTCCACTCCCTCAGCAGCCCCCCAAGAGAGGAGACTGGCAGGGGGATACAAAGCCCAGCTCCTTAAATCCCAAATTCAGGAGCAAATAGGCTGGTGCTGATGGTTTACAAACGGGGAAACTGAGGCTAAGGAATCTACATAAGGTCACTGTGTTTGTGGCAAAGCCAAGAGGTACTAGATCCGTGCTCAGTGCAACACCTCAGGGCTCAACACCCCCTCGTGACTCCCCCTATCATCAGTCATCCCACAGCCTTCTCTGCTCCGCCTGGGATAAGCATATCTCTCCTGAGACTGAAGAGAGCCTCCAACCCAGGTACCCCGGCATAGCCCAGAGCCTACTCAGACCTGCACGCCACGATGGGGCTCAGGGACAGGGCGTCCTGGCCTCGTCTGGGTTAAGCCAGGCGAGCAGACCTGGCTCCCGCCCCAAGAAACGCGGCCAGCTCTGGGGCACAGGCCCCAGAACGGCAGGAACAGCCGCCATCACCTCGGGCCTGGAGCGGGCAGCGGGCCTGGAGCGGGCAGTGGGCGGCGCGGGAGGGAGCCGGGCCTAATTAGTCGGCCTGGGACCAGGGCGGGCGCCGGGGCGGCAGACGCGGCCGCCAGAGCCGCGCAGGCACGTCCGCGTCCGGCTGGGAGGCGGCAGGGAGCCGGGAGGCGCCCTGAGCCGCGGCGGGACGGGCAGCCTGGGAAGGCCTGGGCCAAGGAGATTCCGCACCGAGAAGGCCGGCCTCCCCTCATTCCTCGGTGCCACCAGGCGCAGCAATTAGAGGCTTTCAAAGTTTGTCCTTAATTGGTTTCATTTTTGCCTCATAAATGATTCATGGCCCCAGAGGTCTGGCAGGCGGAGGGAGTGGCAGGGGAAATTTGGGGAGGCTTTTGCCTGGGGCCAGGCTCCCTACCTGAGGTTGGGGAGGGTGCCGCAGCCCCAGCCCAGGAGGGGATGAGAGGGGCTGGGAAGCCTCGGGCAGGTGGGACCCTGCAGCAAAAATTAAAACCCAGGCCCTCTCCTTGGAATGCCGACTAATTAGGAACTGCAACTTCTTTTCAGCACACCAGAGCTCTGCATCCAGGCCTGGAGCCACCGCAGCTGCTGGGGCCCTGGGAGCATGAATAATAATGTGATGATAACAAAATAACAGTGTCAGTAGTAATAATAAGGATGGCGAGAACAACATATACGTGATCTCTTTCAGCTACCCCTGCTCCCCCAAACACTAGTATCTGTTTTACAGATGAAGAAACTGAGGCTCAAACGCCTGCCCTCTGACCCTCAGTCTGATGCCACAACCCCTTAGCCCCCAACCCCCCAAGCTCTCAAGAGCACGGGACTGACTATTCACCCTCCAGGAATAGTGCCTGCCAGGAGGGTCAGGAGCTGCAGGGCCTAAGGAAGCCTGGGAATGGTCCTGAGGCCTGAAAAAAGACCCCAGTCTGTACCAAGTGGCCCCACACCCACCTGAGCCAGGCTGGCTCTGCCCCTCAACAGGCTGTGTGACCTCGCAGGGCCTTAACTGACCCATCTGTAAAATAGCACATGAGCCCTATGCCCCCACACTGAGTGCTAACCCAGTGCCAGGCACTAGGATAGACAGGAGATACCATGGACCCCATGGTTTAACAAAGTCTGTGCAGAGAACGCTGAGCGCTCAGTCAATGGGTAAAGTGCTGGGGAGCAGTACCCGGAGGGCTTCTTGGAGGAGGTGAGGTGGGAGGAGGAAATGCCTCTCCTCTGACCCCATAACCAGCCCACACAGGATGCTCAGGGAGTGGGTGTGGTCCACTTAAACCCAAGACTGGGGTTGGACCTTGAAGAAACCCAGAACTACAGACCACATCAGAGTGACAGGGATGCAAAGTGCCCAGCTCAGCCTGCCCATGATGCTCCCTTTGATCCTGAACAGCTATGGGAAGTGAGGCATATTAAACTGAGCAGGGCCCACCTGGCCCCTGGAAATCCTGGAGGTGAGGGAACACATGAAACAAGTCGGAGGGTAAATGCTGGGTGGACTGACTCCCTTGGAGCAGGGCTCAGGGTCTCATAAATAATCATCTCTTGTATCCTTCAGTTCCTCTGACACATGCACCAGGCTCCCCTCTCAAAACCTGGTCCTCAGGCCCCAGCCACAGCACAGTCCCAGTCAGCTCGCTGCTCTCCCACCCAGCCTGCCTCCAGTGGGCAGTGAAACAGCCCGTGCCAGGGCCAGCACCACTTCAAGTGGTTATGCATCCCTGCACCTCTCCGCAGCTCTCTGAATGGCATCTATGATCATCCCCATTTCCCGGATGAGCAAAATGAGGCTTAGAGAAGCTAAGGGATCTGTCCAACACCACATAGCTCAGGAGGGCCCACGTTCCTCATCTTGCTGGCCTCTTTGTGGCTCAGTATCCTTGACCTGTCCCAGGCCTGGCCATTCTTGCCCCAACCCTGACCCTTCCCCTGTCTAGACAAAGACCACACCAAAGCCCACGCTCCTCCAGAAACTAGGACTTGATCTGGCCGAGGCTTGTGGTCAGGAGACCCACAGGCGGTCCAGAGGTAGTGGGGGTCTCTGTGTACCCTGAGACCCCTGCGGCATGGGGGTCTTCTGAGGCTTGGATGGGGTAGTAGGGGAAGCTCCCACAGGCACACACAGGGATGGGGGTGAGGGGGGTGAGGGGCTGGCCATATTCTGTGGCTTCCTCCCTGGGAAGAGTCAACTTCAAGGCCCCTATCACCCACACTTGGGAGGAGGCCACCCATGGGATTCTGAAGCTGGGGCACACATCCTCTGGAAATGAGACCAAGTTCTACCTGCCCCCGCTCCACCCTGCTGGAGGACACTGCTGAGGAGCCAGGCAAGGCCCACCCTCTCCGAGCCTCAGTGGCTTCATCTGCACACTGGCCCGATAATGTCCTTTGAGCGCTTTGAAAAAGTTTTTGAGAATAGGTTTAGAGGTTTTCCTTGAGAAAAGGGGTTTGGAAGAACTGGTCTATTTTTGGCTGGCGGCACTTTGGACACTGGGGTCAGTGTACCATAGCAGCTTGAAAATGGCTTGTTGAACACACAAACAAGTGGCTGGGTTCTTATCCTCAGCAGGTCTGGTCAACAAACCCTTCCCCAGGTGCCGACTCTGGGCCAGGACACTGGTCTGCCCTTTGCTCCTCGCTGTCCATCTACCTGTCTCAGGGCTGCCCAGCCAGGTCACTGGGGTCCCTCTCCCCAGCCCGCCCGGAAGCTGTACATCTCCAGTGGGTCAGCACTGACGTCAGCAAGACTGGCCGGGCGTGGAGCCCGCCACCTCCGGAACCGCCAATTAATTAACTTTTTCAAATTAATTTCCCAAGCAAAATTCCATAATTACATCTGTCTCCATCAGTCCAAGCTGGGCAGGCAAGAGGACCCTGCAATGAGATGGAATGTGGTGTAAAGGGGTGGCCATACCAGCCCTGGGGCCAGGTCAGAGAGGCCACTGGGGGTTAGGTTTCACCACAGTCGGGCACTGGCCTGGCATCCTTATGGATGCTATCTGGGAAGGGAGGGGGCTGAGAGATCAGAGCATTCCAGCAAGAAGGTGGGGGCTCAGGGAGACCCATGGTCAGCCCAGCTCATCCGGATGCCCCATCCCCCACCCCAGTGCCCCTAAACCACAGCGGGTCTTGGCATGGCCCAGTAGCAGCACAGGCACCGCGAGGCTGAGAAGGCCGCGGCTGCGGCGTTCTAATTTCCCAAAGGGGCTGAGATTAATTAGCTCACACACAGGCGCAGAGAGGGAGAGGAGAGTGGGAGCAGGAGCGGGCAGCGTCAGGCGAGGAGCTGGCTGGCACTCCCCCCTGCCCGCCCGGCAGGCAGTCGGCGGCCTTGACAGCCTGGGTGCTCTGAAGGTCAGTGGCCAAGCTGGCTGAGCCAGCAGATTGGCACTGTCTCCTTCCCAGAATCCTCAAGACCAAGGCTGGGGTACAGTGACCAGGAGGATAGTCTGGCGGGGAGGGGCTCCGCTGTCACCACCCTCTATCGGTTCTGTGCCAGGTGCTCTGTCCACATCATCTTGACTGATGCTCACAGCAACCCACAGAGGTAGGCAACATGATTTTCCCGTTTCGCAGATGAGGACACTGAGGCTCAGAGCTGAGTGGGGCACTGGTGTGGGTCAAGGTCAAGCAAGTGTGGACACTGGAGGCGAGGCTGAAATGCAGGCTGGCCCAACTCTACAGCCCACCCTTCTTCCCCTGGACCCCCGTGCAGGTGTGAGGGCTACAGGAGCTCTGGGCCTGGGGGACTGGAACACCAGTCACAAAGCTCCTAAGTGTGTCTGTCTGCAGGGAATGGACTTACCCCTGCTTCAGAGAATGTGCAGGGCAGACTTGCACAGTCATTTCACAGATGAAGAAACTGAGACCAGAAAGGGGAAATGACCTGAGGCTGGGACCAGCCTGTAGTAAAGTCAACCCAGCGAAGTGAACTTTAGTGAGCCCTGACCCAGGGCCATGCAGCGCCTGGTACTAAGTGACACACGGACCACGGGATGGGGGGTCATTGTGGCTATGTCCCTGTATACCAAAGAGGAAGTGCCAGCTCAAGGGCACTTGCTCAACTCCTCCCTGAAGGGTGCCCAGGAGAGGGAAATGAAGCCCCTGGGGAGGGGGTGGAGAAGGTAAGCAACCCTGACCAGGCCCCGAGGCAGCTTCCCCGGACCTAACCATGGAGTTTCCCAGAACCTGTCTACAGAAGAACCCAGAAACCCCAAGGGGTATCCATCTGCTCCCCAGGGGGTCCCCTGCCCACCCACCCACCCTCTCCCCTGGAGCTAAGGGGTTAGGTTAGCAGTTCCAAGGCTCTTAGGTTCAAACCTGGAAAGTGCCTCTCCTAGGAGAGTTAAGGCGCTGGGCATGGGGGAGGGAGCTGGCTCAACTAGGAACACTACGCATCTTGTGTGTAATGGGGCATCTTGTGTGTAATGGGGCGAGGGGAGCCCCTCAGCTCAGAGACACAGGCTCAGGCCATGCCAGGGTCCAAGTAGGCTTAGGAGTAGGGATTCCTCTCCTAGCTCTGCTGTCTCCAGCCTAGGTGACCTCAGACAGGTTGCTGACTCTTGCTGAGCCCAACCCCTAGCCACTGAAATGCAGCTGCTGACAGCCCCCACCTCGTCAGGTCCTAGAGAGAACCTATGTGAAGGGGTCAGTGTAGGTGCTCAACTAAGGATAGCTGTGTTGTTGTTTTCACTGTCATCATCTGCCAGCATAAGCGTGAACGTCATGGACAAGTCAGGCCAGGCGTGTTGTGTAAGCCAGGTTATGGCCCCGGTTCTCTCACCGTTTGCTTTTGAGCTCTGAGGCAATCCTTCATGCCTCAGTTTCCCCAGCCCCAAATACAGAGCATTCCCCCTCTAGCCTGCAGGACCATGGGGAGATGGACATGTGGTAGAAGCTTGAAGGTTACAATGAGGGTAGCACCCCACTGGTCAAGCTTGCATCTTCTCTTCTGCCCAAAGGAAGAAGGCCTACCTATACTTCTGGACAGCCTTTCCTCCTACCTCCCCGGCCCTCAGCCCTGCCTGCTCATGTCGGCTCTTCTTACATTTCCCACAGCCCTGTCAGCCCTCACAAAGGCACATCCCAAGCCTCTCAATACCCTACAAAGGCTCCATTTGCCACCTGGAAGTCCCTGCTCAAGTCTAACTTGTAGACTTGCTGTGTGAGTGTAGGGGGTGGGAGACAGAGAAATCCTTGAAACTACAGTCGGCTCTCTCTGTTCCCTCTAATATTAGGAAGCCTCCAGGATTTTCCACCCAAGGATCATGGGTTCCTTTGCCCTAGGTCCAACCCATTCCCATCCCTCCCCGCAACCCCTGGCCCCTAGCTCAGCCTCTTCACTCGGGTACCTCATCATCCCCATCTGAGAACAGCCCTAGAGAAGGCTAAATCCAAGACCTAATTAAGGAGCCCTTGTTATGGGATGCCACCCCCAGAAAAATACCAGCTCTAGTGGAGCAGGTGGAGGGGCACACTCGCCTTGAGATCCTTGTGTGACATAATGAGAACTGATGACAACACACCCCACCATCTACTTCAGGTCCTGCAGCTTTGAGACAGAGATGAGAGTCATACCGATCTCACAGGTGACAAACAGGAGGTCAGAGAGGTGAGCAGACTCGCCCATGATTACACAGCAGGCAGTGACCAAGCCAGGTGTGGAGCCCAGGCCTGTCCAACTCCAGAGTCCGCGGCACAGGGGCATCCAGTTTCCTGACTGGCCACTGCTGTTTGTGTCCCTCAGGATGCTTGGGTCCCTCTCTCCTCCTCAACCACGGCCCAGTCCTTTATGGAGACCTGTGTGGCCAGGAGGAGGGAGCCCAGCTGGGCCTGAGTCCTTATAGCCACGTGCCCTTTGACCACTGCTAGGCTGTCTCAGTACTGTAGGCCCAGAATGACCTGTAGTCTGGGTGTTAGGAGACTGTGTCCAAAGCCCTTCATGACCATGAAGCCATTCCCATCAGACTCACTTCTGTCATCTGAAAAATGGCTTTTTTGGTAGCATATGGAAAATGGGTACACCCTTATTTTTGCCCAGTGCGAGGAAGGCAGGTCCCAACCCCAAAGCGGGGCAGAGGCTTAAAAAGGCTCCCTGAGGGCATATCCTCAGCTCTCAGCACCCCAGGACTCCCTTATACACAAGCCAGCTCTCTACCCATTTTGTAGGGCTGTAGACTAAGAACCAGGGCCATGGCCAAAATCTAAGTGGGGGCACTGGATAATGAGGGCCTTGGCAACTAAGGGAACAGAGAGAAGCAGGTGTGCGGTAAGCAGGGAAGGTGGGCAGAAAGACTCCTGGGTCCATTTGATCAGAGGTGTCATTCTTCCCCCTATCTCTGGCACACCCCTGCCACCTCCCAAGGACCCCATGCCCTGGGTCTGGGAACCAGCCGGCCACTTAGTGGTCCTGGGGAAATCGACATTCCCTGGCACTCCCTCTCCAGCCTTTCCTTTTCCCAGCTCCCCTATATCCCTCTCCCATGTACCCAACCCACTCTGCCTGGGCCAGAGGCCCCGTACTAGAGGGCAGGTGGGTTTAACACTCTCATGCCTGATACTTGGGCCTCCTCCCCAGAGAGGGCAGAGCCAGGTTTGCTATGGGAAAAAACCATCTCCACCTCCCCACCCACACCTTGTAGAACCCGGTGGACACAACATGGCTGAAGGCCAGGCCTCTTGTGTGTGAGCCTAAACACAAGGCATCTGGGGGAGCAGAGCCCTGATCACAGCAGGTGTGCCTGTGTGTGCCAGTGCCCTGGCCCACCCTATGGCATCATCTGGGGATAAGCTATGGCCTGAGAATGATCAGACCCCAGCATGTGGGGCCAATGGGGTGAGAGTGGCCTCCTCGCAGGGGGCACGCCTGTGTGTGCCTGTATATGTGCATTCGCCTAGGTATGTGCCGGTGTGTGTGTGCACCAGAGGCTGGGCTGTGGCTGGAACCATGAGTGTGCTTCTGGAGCGCCACATGGGAGCTGTGTGTGCATGGTGCATGTGACCGAGTCTGTACCATGCGTGTCGGCTGGGTGTGCTGAGTCGTGTGGAACTACGTGTGCTGCAAGTGACTGTGTCTGTCCTGTGTGTGCCCGGGTGTGCCGCGTGTGGGGTGCGTGAGTGTGCACTCTGCCTGCCAGGCCGCAGGGCCTCTTGGGGCTGCTGGGGATGGGGTGACTCACGTCTCCTGAGCTAATCCTGCCGCCTGCCCGCCCAACTCACCCTGCTCTGCTGGGCTGATGGCCGCCAGCACAAGAGGTGGGGGGGTGGCGCGGGCAGCCGCGGCGGGGAGGCTGGCTTGATAAATAACCTGCTGCTTCCCCAGGCCTCTGAGAAGGGGAGGCTGCAGCATGGGGAGGAGCATGAGGGCGGAGGTGGGGGAGGCTGTCCTGGCCCCCAGGCTCCGGCTGCCCTGGCCCCCTCGGCCCAGGCTGCGGCTCCGGGGTTCCTGTTTCATCGAAACCTGAGCTGGGAAAAGCCTATCGGGTCATCTTGCCTGTCCCGCCGGCCACCAGGCCCAGGCAAGCTGCCCCTCAGGGGACAGGCCCGCAGCCTGGCCTCCCAGCCAGTGGGTGGTTGGGTGGGGGGAGGATATTTCTGTCCAGACTAAATGCAGCTCTAGGCCTCTGTCTGTGTACCCCCCCCACCCAGCAGCTGCTCCCAGAGGCGCCCTGGCTCTGCAGGGCTGACTAAATATAGGCCCCCCACCCCAGCAAACCCCCCATGTTCACCAATTCCCAGGGGCCCCACCCACATGAGGCCCCACCCACATACCCCCCTACCCCAACCAGAGGGGAAGGCTGAGGAGCCCGCTGTGTGAGCTTGGGGCAGCGGATCCCCCTCTCTGGGCTCTCAAGCTACAAAAAACCAAGCATTACTCAGCTCTGGGCCCTGCCCTACCTAATGGGTGCTTTTGGAGTGCAGACCACAAAGGTGACTGGGTTGGGGTCTTCGCATAGGAGATAACGGCTGAGGTCCCCTCCCCAGAGCACCCCAAGCGCCTTTAGGCTTATAAACACGGCCCCTCCATCCTGCCCGTTCTTTGCCCAGGCCGGGCAATACCAGGCTCCTCCAATCTGCCCTGGCCGGATCCTGGCCAGGAAACAAGTTGTGCCAGGCTTGGGGTGGAGGGGCGGGAGCATGACAGCTGCTATTTCCTGGAGGCCACGGTCGGGCACAACCCGGATTCCTGCCTGGCTCCACACTCCACCAGAGTCTCTTCCAGGCTGCAGGCCCTCCACAAGGCACCCCTTCCCCGTGTCAGAGCTATTATCAGACCCTACAGGATCATCCCACTCCCCTCACTGCACTGGCACAGGCAGGAGAAAGGTGCGTGGATGCAGCTCGCCTCTAGGACTGGGGAGAGGTGGTCTCTGCAGGGTTCCACAGACTGGGAGGCAGCCCCAGCTTCCCTCCTCCTGCCTGCCTGCCCACCCGGCTGCTTCCCCCAGCCCCACACGCACCAAATTCCCCACATGCCTGTCTGTCTCTGACAGCTCGCGCAAATACTTGGCTGCGCGGGCACCCGCTGTTCTGAGCCTGCCGCACCTCCTCCCTGCCTTCCCGGGGGGCTCTGCAGACGCAGCCAGAGATGGGAGGGGGCCAGAGCCAAGAAGCTCAGTGGGCAGTGGGAGAAAGCAAGGGCAGGACAGACCAGCCTCAATGCAGAAGCACCACCCCCATCCCCTGGGGCCTGAGGGACCTGGGAGGCCACAGAGAGCCAGCCCAGGAGGGGCAGCAGCTGCCGACACCCCCGCTGCCCCCCGACACCCCTGTTGCCCCCCGGAACTTCCCAGGAGGACCTTCCGGAGGCCTCCCACTTGCCTCGGCCGATGAAACAGCATCTGCCACCCCCGCGGCGGCAGCTCAGGACAGGGCAGAGGGCACCACAAGGCCCCTAGGGAAGGCTTTGAAATCTGGATCAGGGCCCAGCCCCTCTTGGCAGTCCCAGCCCCCCAGCATAGGCCCAGCCTCAGAGCATGAGGGGTGCATTCCAGCCCTCCTGCAGTGTGCAGGGCACACCCGCCCAGCTGCCAAGCTTGGGATGTCTCCACTTGGACTGGCTGGGGGCCTTATTTGTCCCCACTGCCCTCCTTCCTGCTAGCCTCATCTCCCTCCCAGGAAACCAGTGGAGGAAACACTTCCTGACAACAGCTGGGATTCTCCGCTGGACACTACGCCTCACTGGCTGGCTCCTTACCTCCCCCCACCTCAGTCCTTCCCTGGGAGTCACCAAATCACACCCCCACCCCACGTCTACAGCAGAGGAATCCTAATCCTCCCCTCCCGGCCAATCTGCCACTAGCCCCAGCATCTAGGCACAGCACGGGCACTGAATGAATGACCTCATGGGTAACAACCTCCATTCTGCAGATAGGCAAACCAAGGTCAGGGGAGAGCCCAGAGAGCCAGGCCTCCCCCACTGTGCTCTTCCTGAAAGGGGCTGACTGCAGGTCCCTTCGCTATTCCTTTGCCTCCCAACACACTTTCTGCCTCGGGAGCCAATTGAGCCCTCCCAGGCTTCTGGAGGCATTAGGATGACTCCAAACAGAACCTCTCAGTGTTCTGGGTTCAAATGCCCAGTTAGGCTGCTCTAGATGACAATCCTAACTCTCCCACAGCTCAGCAGTGGTCCTGAAAACAATCCCAAGGTATTGTCATGGTGATGTTAGACCTTGAATAAAGCCTCCTCTCCCCATTGCACAGATGGGGCTGCTGAGGACCCCAAGGGAGGGGGAGCTGCAGGCGGCCATGAGTCAGAGGGGGAGCTGGGAAGCCGCCCGGCCCTGCCGGCTGTTGCTGGAAGCAACAGCCTGCATTTCCTCCTCATGCTGGTGCCTCGGGAAGCGTGGGCAGCGGGCGGCGGGCACCGCCGTGAGGACCCCTCCTGTGCCTGTGGGCCAGCCACATCCCCTCACTGCCTGACTGGGCCCACAGCCCACTCTCCACGCCGGCTAGAGTTCCAGAGAGGGGCTGGCTAGGGGCAGAACAGGCACTTCTGTCCCAGGTATGGGCTCGTGTCACCTGAGGGCACCAGGCCCTGTGACCTCAGGGCAGCCTGATCCCTAAAGCTTTAATGTCTCCTAGCATCAAACAAGAAGACTGAAACATGACCATTTATACTTCCTTCTAGCAGCAAAATCCATGGTTCTATGACTCCAGAATCCCAACAAGAATCCTGACTTGAAAAATGCCTCCATTCCAAGGATTCTATAATTCTAGACTCCCATGACTAAGAAATTCTAGGTCACCAAGATCTGACACCCCCAGGAAGAAAGGGGGCCAGGTCCACTTCTGCCTACTGCTATGAGCCCAGTTAACTAATTTCCCATCTAGCTCTGGGGGAGGTGGGCCAGGCAGAAGAGGGGCTGGGTCTCTCTCATCAGAGTCAGCAGGAACTGGCATGAAGCTGTGTGGGGCCCCTGGCCTGGACAGAAACTGGTCTAGTCCTAGGGGACAGGCCACCTCCTCCTGGCACACACAGCCACTAATGCCACAGATGTCAGGAAGTCAGCCCGCACCAGAGAGAGTGGGTGGCGGGGGGTTTGCATGCCTGCACCCCATCCTGTGGCCAGGAGGGAGGGAGGGCGGGCGTCAGGTCAGGGCTGGTCTCTCTGCTTCTCAGGTTCCAAGCCAAGCTCCACGCTTTATCTTCCTGTCTTCACCACCCACTGTTTCCTCCTTCCCACCACAGTCCCCTCACCTCCCAGGCCAGTCCCAGCCCAGGCCAGCCGGCAGCCAGCCAGGGCAAAGGCTCCCAAGCCCATCTGACAGATGGAAAAATTGTGGTCGATGAAGAAGATAGGACCTGCCCCACTGGCTTGGCTCAGCAGCCTATTGCTCTCTGGCCACATCTCTCCGCCTTGCCCCCACCTTGCTTCCCAGAATCCTCCACAGGGCCAGTGCGTCTCCACATGCCAGCCTGTCCACCAGCACACTCCCATCCCAGTGTCCCCTGACAGTACTCATCCTCACCACCAAGTCATCCAGTCATTCATTCATCCACTTTTATCCACCCAACTAGCCTATCAGCCCATCTCCCCACCACATATGGCCCATTGCCAAGGGTTATGGGGGCCTCAAAGAGGAAAGAGCAAGGCCTGTGCCCAGCAAGCATTTAAGGAGTCCCTTCTGTGTGCCAGGTAGTGTAGAAGGTTCAGGAAGCAGCACACAAAGGCCAACAGCCTGTCAAGGGCTCTGCCAGGACTCCATCCCACTAGGCAGTGGCAAGCCACAAACTCCCAAGGCCTCAGTTTCCTCATCTGTATATGGGGATGCTAACAACACACATCTGTCCCAGGTATGGGCTCATGTCACCAGAGGTTACTGCGGGGATGAAAAAAGGTGAAAGTCAGAAAGCTGTTAACATGGTGCCTGCCACAGAGAGGACTTTTGTGGGGCTACCCATTATCACTGGCTTTGTTACAATCTATTCTAACAATAGTAGTTGGCCGGCGCGGTGGCTCACGCCTATAATCCCAGCACTTCGGGAGGCCAAGGCAGGTAAATCACTTGAGATCAGGAGTTCGAGACCAGCCTGGCCAACACGGAGAAACCCCGTGTCTACTAAAAATACAAAAATTAGGCGGGCGTGGTGGCGCGCGCCTGTAATCCCAGCTACTCTGGAGGCTGAGGCAGGAGAACTGCCTGAACCCAGGAGGCGGGGGTTGCAGTGAGCCGAGATGGTGCCATTGCACTCCAGCCTGGGTGACAGAGTGAGACTCCATCTCAAAACAAAAACAAAAACAATAACAAAAACAGGCCGGGCGCGGTGGCTCAAGCCTGTAATCCCAGCACTTTGGGAGGCCGAGACGGGCGGATCACGAGGTCAGGAGATCGAGACCATCCTGGCTAATACGGTGAAACCCCGTCTCTACTGAAAAATAAAAAAAATTAGCCGGGCGAGGTGGTGGGCGCCTGTAGTCCCAGCTACTCGGGAGGCTGAGGCAGGAGAATGGCATAAACCCGGGAGGCGGAGCTTGCAGTGAGCTGAGATCCGGCCACTGCACTCCAGCCTGGGCGACAGAGCGAGACTCCGTCTCAAAAAAAAAAAAAAAAAAAAAACAGCAGTTAACAGTTGGGGGCCGCAACTGATTACAGCAGCAGCTAAAGTTCTTCAAACACTTAATTTGGTGCCAGGCACTGGGGGTACAAGAAGAATCACTGCCATATCCCATTGCAAGGCTGGCAAGGAGCAGGCTCAAAAAGCCCCAATAAGCATCTGATGAATGAGGGGATCAATGACAGGAGGCATGGCCCTGCCTCCAAGGAAGGTATAAGCCAGCATGTTTTCATGGGTGAGTGTGTCTTTCTGCACACACGTGTGTGTGTATAAGCAGTTAGGTGTGTTACACATACGTATGTATGCCTGTGTGAGAGACCTGGGGATCCAGTGATGCCAGAAGCCCAGTCACTCAAGCCCACTCAGGTCCCCACCTGACATCACCCCTGCCAGTGATCACAGCAGAGCTGAAGGGACTGTGGCAAGAGCAGGGGCCAGGTCCATGGAGAGAGGCCTGGAAACATGCTTTTCATCGGATTACCGGCCCAGCCTAGGTACCTACTCGGGGGTATAGGGGCCACTAGGTGTTGCCCCACAGGAACCCAGGCCCCCAGTGCCCGAACATTACGCCCGTACTGGCATGGCACACAAGTGTTCCTGCTGGAAGGCTGGGCACGTCTGAGGAGGTCAGAAAAGGTCACAGGCGAGGGAGGGAGTGCTGGGTCCAAGGGCGATGTGGGGTCTGCCAGACAGGGGAGGGTGGGTACAGGGCTCCCCGGGGGCCACCAGGCAGGCCTGGCTCTGCCCTGCTGGGGCCGGCAGCTGGAGGGGAGTAAATATAGCTGGGGCGTCCCGGCCACATTCCTGGGAGGCCAGTGAGGCCCGCCTGCCCGCTGCTCTAAGCAGAGCGCAGCAGCCAGGGCCCAGAGCCGCCACTGCCCTCTTCCCAAACAAACAGAAAAATAAATAAAACCAGCTCTCACGGCCGGCCGGCACAGCCGGTGGGGGAGGGGGCAGGAAGGGATGGACAGGGGTGGGGGGGTGGACAGGCAGGCGGACCAGTTGCCGCGGTTTCTGTTCCACTGGGAAGGAGGAAGCCAACAAAAGAGGAAAATGGAGGAAAAGGGCAGGGAGATGGTCAGAGATGTCAGCGAAGGGGAGAGAATCCCGAAGAGATGAAGGGTGTCACAAGGAGAGGTGTGGGGGAGGCAGGTCAGGAGAGACAGGGAAAGTGTCAGGGGCAGGCACAGTGGGGGACAGTTAGGGCAGAGGCAGCCACTGGGTCAGTAATTCAGCAGCAGGAATGCCCCGGGGGCGGGTGGCAGGCAGAGACAAAGGGGGCTGTGTGGGCTGGGGCAGGGGGCCGGCTTGAAGGGCCATGAAATATTAAACAGCTAGGCCAGTGAGTGACAGAGGTCATAGGAAGCAGGAGACTAGCTGGGAGCGATGGGGGACCCTGAGGTGGAGGGCTGCCCCACCTCTGGCCTGTCTCTCCACCACCTCCATCATAGCCAGTCTCCTGCGATGGAGGGACAGGCTGAGGGTGGGAGGGGCCGTGGGGATTAGTGATGGCAGGGAGACCTCTGCGGTTCCCTCTTCCCTCGGGCTGATCTGGGCACAGCCGGCCTTCCAGAGCTGCCAGCCACCCTATCAAGAAAGCCAGGAGGCCTGTCAACACAGCCGCTGCCATGGCACCTCCTGGGGAAGGAGCGGGAGACATCCAGCTTCTCCTTCCCAGGAAAAATCAGCCAAGCCACCACTTTCCACAGTGACCTGCAGGGAGGGATGACTGGGCCTCACAGCTCAGCTGAGCCAGCAGGTCACGCCCCAGCCCTCGCACCCTACCCCAGCCTGGCCCTATTACTAGCTGAACGACCTTGGTCAGTCCCCTTGTCCCTGAGCCTGTGTCTTCACCAGCTCCACCCCACCCTAGGCTTGGTGTGAGGAAAGAAAGAAGGCAAATAACACCTTGAAAACATACTGAGGCCAAGAATCTGCATGCATCATCCCAGACAAGGCTACCATGTGCCCCATGGGGTCTGTCCTATTATCAGTCCCATTTTACAGATAGGGAAGAGAAAGTCAGACAAAGTGAAGCACCCATGGTCACACATCTGGTAATCAGCAGAATGGAGACAGAAGTGCTAGGTGTGAGCCACATGCTATTTTCTTAGGATTCATGGGGGACATGCATTCCTTGTCTCTATAAAAGCCGGTGTTTACTGAATACAGATTGTAGGTGAGCACCTCCCCCTGCCAGGCACTATGCAACCATCTGTGTCCATCTGAAAATGACCTTGTGAGGCAGGCATTCTTTTACTGTCCAATTTCAGAGATTAGGAAACTGAGGTTTGTAGAGATAACACAACTGGCCCAAATGTCATACATCCAGCTAGGCAGTGACATGGCCAGGATTTGGAGTCAGATCTGATGGACTCTAGAGCCACTGCTCATACACACTTGTCTGGGTGGGGGTTAGGAGGACCTGGTAGGAGTGGAGCTCAGTGGTTCAATTGGCTCCGACAAGGGATACCCAGAAAAGGTCAAAAACAAGGTCACAACTGCTGTGGGGGTTGGGGAGATGGCAACTGTTTTGAGGATGGGAGAGGCACAGAGCCTGTAGGAGCTCCAGGTGAGGGTGCAAGCTAGGGTCCTGGCTAGAGTGATTTGCTTGGTCTACCCAGAGCCCCTGAACCAGGTAACACCAGCCCTGCCCCAGTGTGAGGATACTGAGGCTGAACCAAAAAGGGTCAGTGGAGCCCTGTGTTGTTGGTCCCCAGGGTTCTAACCTGTGCTCCGGGGCCAGAGTGCCTGGAACTAATCACCTCTTCAGAGCCCCCAGTGCTGTGAAAGATGGGGCAGGATCCCCTCCCTCCCTCCTAGGCCCTGTGAGCCCAGAGGGAGGCCAGCATCAGAGGCAGGAAATGAAGAAGAATTTGCGATCTAATTGAGCTGGCGGGGGATTAGGCGGCAGAATGCAATTACAGGGGCTGGAGCGGGGCCAGGGGCACTGACACCCCAAGATGTGGCCTGGCCCAGGTGACTTGGCCTAGCCAGTCTCTGGCCAGAGACATGAGACTTGGGGTTGGGAGTATGGGTACAGGCAAAGGTTGGGACCAGACTGCTTCTCAACATATAGAGGACTGCAAGGTTCCAGCTCCACGTGATACCCAGAAGCAAGAAGTTTTCCTGGGAATCCTCCCCCAGGGAACAAGTCTGTGGACTCTCATCTGGGGAGTTGGCAGCCAGACTCACATGCTCTCACAGGCTCCATTCATACGTGTGCAAGCATGTGCTCACACTCCCAGGTAAGCCCCACATATCCACATTCACCTGCATAGGGGCAAGCTTCCCAGCCTGGAGACACACAGGCCGGCCCTTTGCTGCTACTGGCTCCACCAAATGGGTTGTGGGGGCACAACCCCTCCCTCAAGAAAACCCACCCATGACCTTAAAATCCTTTTATTCCCATAATCACATGCTGCCATTGCCGTGGATACATGCTGTCACCCCGGCCCCAGCCTGTCTCCCTCTGCGGCTTCCAAAACTCCCAGCAGGCAGGCAGACGGGGAGGCTGCCCAGTTACTGCTGGGGAGGGAAGGGCTGTAGGGGTTGCAGCAGGAAGGACTGGGTGTGAGAGGTTCAATTCTACACACACACATTCAGGGCCACAAACAACCAGAGGGGGAGATTCAGTAAGACAGAGATACAGAAAGAGAAAGGAAAACATAGCCAGCCGCCACCGCCACAGACAGAGAGAAACCACTGTCCATACAGCACAGACAGGCCCACTCCCACATTCACAATTCAGACACACTCTACTCAGTCAGATCCCCCAGATTTATAAGCATATACAAAGCACACAGATACACACAAATCACAAATCCAAACTCTCCAAAATTCCAAGCACACACAACTCAGAATATATTCATTCCCAGATTCACAGGGACATAGCCAGTCTTCAGAAATACAATCTCAGATTCACAAACACACATGTACACATACACTACAGATCCACACACTTCTAGATCAGGACAGACAGACATGCCCTGATTCATAAATCCATGTATGTTCAGACTCTGAGAAGTCACCCTGAGAAAGACATTCAACACAGAGATTCACAAATACAGACACACGACTTAGAGACACACGTCTTGAGTCATAAGCACACATCACCCAGATTTCCACATCCCAGAGCAACAGACTAGTGCCACACAGCCTCATCTCTGTCAGCTGACACTGCCTCTGGCTTTAGGGGGCAGGTGGAGGGTTGGAGATTCCTGGGTCTTTGAGGGGGCAGTCCTTTCTCATTGCTCGAATCCAGGAAGGGTGGGCTCAGCGTTGGGGGGAGGTGAGGGGGAAGTAAGAGAAAGCAGGAAAAAACTTTAGTGGGATATTCTTGTTGGGCAGTAGCGCGTGAGTAACGGGGGAGGTTTTTTGTGGTCTGGTGAGTTCCAGCTATGAGTGAGAGTTTAACTATTAATACACTTAATCAAGGACACTTCACACACATACACAGTCACACACACACACACACACACACACACACACACACACACACACACACACACACAAGCAGCTAGGATGGGACCAGGTGGTGGGGGTAAGAGAGGGAGAGTCCCAGAAAAAAGGAAAGAAGGAAAGCCCCAATCAGGGCCCCAGAGGGCGGGGAAAGGGGGCGGAGCTTCTATCCCGGGCCTGCCTCCAGAGCTGGAGCAGTGATTCATTTGTGCACCACCAGAAGGGTGGGGTTTGATACACAGTAGGTGCTCAATACAAACATATTGGGCCAACAAATGAATAACATATAAAGAGTGGGCAATAATAACAGTAATAACAATGTGTGAACCCCCCATCCTTGTTCAATTAGAGCATGCCCCAGAGCATCATGCTTGCTAATTTGGACTAAATCGTCAAGCCACCAGACAGGGGCTCTAGGAACCCAGGCTTGGGTCTGGCTCACCTGTATTCCCTCATTTCTCCACCCTATCCTGCAACCTGGAAAGTCAGCCCAGTCTACATCCCTCTCTCCCTCCTAGCAAGACCCCCTCCATTCCATCCTCCCATAAACAACAAGGTGCAGTCAGTCCTAAAGAAAGCAGGGTATTTCATTCCCCTGGACTTGTTTCTTCACCCAGATACAAGCCTGCCCCCACACTCCTATGGGTCCCAGTTTCACATGTGCCAAATGGGTAGGAGGCAGGCAGACCTGGAAAGGGGCAGCAAGAGTTTAGGGTCACAGTGGGAACCCTTGGAACATGGGCCTTTGCTGGCCGGGGCCCTGGATGTAGAATCCTCCCCTCCCCTTCCCCCACCCACCCCAGCCCAGCCCAGCCGGGTGGACATTCCAGGCCTCACGTGATAAAGACGAGGCCACTGGCCCTCGGGTAAGTCAACAGGCTCTGTCGCGGGAGAGATAGGAGGCCCTGGCCAGGGTCACCTGCTGAGCGGCGAAAACAGCCAGGACCAGATACACACATAAATAAGGCACCAACCCGACAGCCAGCCTGCCAAGGGTCTGTCTTCTGCAGAAGCTCACCTTGGAAAGGGAGGTGGCATGGAGAGGGAGGCCAAGGCTGACTAGGGACGTCCCTGGGAGACCCAGCTCCTGCGAGGATGAGGGGTAGGGGGTTCTACCCAAGTTCCAAGGGCTGGCTGGGAACTCAGAGGCCAACCTCCCTCAGCTGTTCCCATCTCTTCCCAGGGCAAAAATCAAACCGTCACCCCCTCTCCCTCCTCCCCAAGGAGAGGACAATTTCCGTTCTGGGAGGGGGGTGACAGCTGCAGAGCGAGCCACTCCCCACCCCCCCAAGCTCCAGCCTGACTCTCATCTAGGGAAACTGCTAAATCAACAATACGCAGTTACGGGTAGGTAGCCCGCCGGCCTGAGTCTCCCCGCACGGCTCTCAGAAAGGGGTTTAGAGGGGGCTTCGGTCTCAGTTCCCGGTTTTCTAGTGGCGGTTGGAAACCAAGGCACGGGCGTCTTTCAGGAGGGCGACTAGGTGAAGCTTAGGCCAGAGGCCCCCCAAAACGTCCAATTTAAATACTCCCAACTGCAAAGGACAGACGCCCCCCACCCCGCGGGCTTGGGCAGCTGAGGTGGCGCCGGGCGTTCAAATCGCGCTCCAAACCAGTCCGCAGCGACTACGCTCGCAGCCCCCGCCAGGCGGCCCCAGCGGAAAACTTGAAAGGGACTCTGTTTGCCTGCGGCCCTGGGGCGGCTCCGGCGGGGGCGAGGGCCCAGCGATAGCACACACGCCCCCTCCCCAACGCTTCCAAAGAAAATGCGGGGGGCGGGGACAGGGCCCACCACAAATCCAAGGGCTCCAAATAGCGCCCGTCGCGCGGGGAAAGGCGGGGGTCAGGAGTCTGGTCCGCCGGCCACCCCCTTAGCTCCCCTCCCCCCAGCCCCGATCCGAAGACGCGACTCTCTCAGACCACCCAAGGTCCAGGGGGCAAAGTAGGGCGCGGTTGCCAAACCTTCAGACCCCTGTCGCGGGAGACTTCAGGGAACGGGTCTTTCCGAATGAGTCACTACAGAACCCCCCAAATTTACTGGTGCTTCCTTGCAGCCCGAGGCACCAGTCCAACTCCGCACACCCCTTCCGATTCCCGGGGGGGATTAAAGAATAAAAAGAGATCTTGCTCCCACTTTGGGCACTTCAGCTCTTCTGACAGGTCCCGAAGGTGGCCCCTGATTTAAAAACCGGGGTCACTCACTTTCCGTCGATCCTACAAATAAACAAAGCCAGGCGCACCCCGCGCTCCCCGCCGGAAAGCAGCCCATTCCGGGCGAGGACAACTTCCCCCAGCCAGAAAATTAACACATTCCTCTCGCGGCGGTTCAGCCCCTCACTCCGCTCCGGGGATGCGAAGGGGAGGGGGGCTCAGGTCGAACTTCAGGGGTAAATTTGGGGCCGGAGCAGCGTGGCAGGCGCCTGGGACGTACGTCCCCCGACAGTTCTGCAGCTAGAGGAACACCCCCATTCTCCCTCCCAGGCTCTGCATGCTGCTTGGCCCACGCGGGGCTCGGGAGATAGTCCCCAAAAACTCCCCAAGGCAGGGAAGGGAGGGAGGGGCCGCGGGGCACCGTGGTGGTGGGGTACTTTGATGGAAAAAAAAAAGGTCAAACTTCATCAGCCTGCTGGGCACCCCGCGGGCGGCGGGGGCGAGGAGCCGGAGGAGAAATGCAGAAGTAGCCGCCGCCTCTTCCAAGTGGTGGGGGAGGCTCAGTCACGCGTGGTCGAGGGCGCCCAGAGCAGTTAACGTCGCCCCTCAACACAGGGCTGCGAGTGGGGTCTGATGTGGGGGAGTGCGCGCCAGAGATCTACAAGCAGCCTCCCACGCAGGCTGAGCGCCCGCCCAACGCCAAGAGGTGAGGACCCCGGGCGCCCGCCGCCCCAGCGCCGGAGAGCTGGAGTAGTGGGGGGGGGGGGGGCGGCACCCCGCAGGGAGCGTCCCAGCCCCACTCCACGGCGCCCAAGCCGCCGTCCCAGACCCTAAAACCCCTCTTTTTGTCTGAACTCAGTGATCTGCGACCGAGCATACTGCGGCTTAGGGAGGCTTGGGTATAGCAGCGGCCACCGAGCGATCACCGGCGCTAGGTCTCCCAGGCTCCCGAGCACCGCGGCTCATGCTGCGGGCGCCCCCCCGCCCCTCCCAAACACGGACCCCTCCTTCCCCGTCCCCGGCTCTCCGCACCTGAACTTAGGGGGAACCCGCGCAGCCAAACTTTCCGCCGACTTGCAGCGAACTCCGGCCCCGGCCGCGCACCGAACCCCGGGGGAGGAGAGGGAGGTAGGCGGGGAAGGGGAGGGGGCCGGCCTCCGGGGGGGTCGAGGGAGGGCCGTGGCCCGACACCTACCGGCTCTCCGAGTCGTCCAAGCCGCCACCGCCGCCGTCGCCGCGAGGCCGAGGGGGAGGGGCGGGGCAGGGAGCTGCGCTCCGCTCTGGGCACCGCCGCCGCGGTGCGCTCCGCTCCAGCAGCCAGCAGTGCCCGGGTCCGGAGCCGGAGTCGCGCCGCCGCGGCTGGCCCGAGGCGGGGAGGGGGGGGAGCCTGCAGCACCTGCCCCTCCTCCCCCTCCCCGCGGCCCAAATTAAAAAACAACAAAAAGCAACTAATCACCCCCGAGCGGAGCGCGGCTCGGCGGGCGGAGGGCTCAGCGTGCGGCGCCCGGACTCAGCAGGCGGCGCGCATGGCTGGGCGCGGGCTGGGCAAGACTGGGACGCGGGGCCGGGCTTCAGGGGTGAGGCTCTGCCGCTCTTCTCGCTCGGCTCGGGCGCCTGCTCTTGCCGCCAGTGCCGCCTCTGCTGCCGCCGCCTCTACATCCCCGCTCAGGCTCAGCCGCCTCTGCCGCCGCCGCCGCGCGCCCGCCCGGGCAGGAGCTATGAACGCTGCCCGGGGGCTGCCGGCAAAACCCGGACCGGACTCGCCGCTCCCTCCCTACCCCCCCCCCCCGCCACCCGTCTTCCACCTCGGCTCACTTCCCTCCTCCCGCCGCCTCCCTCCCAGCGCAGCTCGGGCCACTTGGACGCCGCGGGCTCTGAGGCCGGAGCTGCAGCCGCTGCGCCTCGAGCTCCCCGCGCCCTGACGCGGTCCACCCAGGCTCAGCTCCCTGGCGCGCCCTGTCTTCGCCTATTTCCCCCAACTTTACAAAAAAAAAAAAAAAAAAAGGACGACCTCCCCGCTTTGGTGAGGCGGTCTGGGTTTAGAGACGCACCTCCGGGGAAATCTATCTTTCTGTGCCCTCTTCAGCGGGGCCAGAAGCTTCGAGGACCGGGAGGGAGAATTTGGCCGCGCCCCCCAGCTCAGGTGCGCGGCGGGCCAGAGATTCCTAGCCTAGGGCTCTTGGGAGGGAGACGCGGGTTCCAAGACCCCACCCTTCCAAGAGCACCTTAATGGATTCAGTGGGCACTAGGGCCCCGGGAGAAAAGGGGCGGAGATTCCCGTTCCCATTTCTCAGATGAGGAAACTGATCCGAGAAAGAATAGTTTGCCTCTTAGGCAAGCACCAAGCCTCAACTCTTGAGTCCCGGGGCTAAAACGACTACGTACATTTGGTACCTTGAGACCATGGCCTACGCACTCAAAACCCGAAACAATGCTTGGAACAGCAGCGCTGTTGAAAGACAGAAGGAAAACTCAGCCTTGCCAGAGTCGGCTTCCAGTGGGGACAGAGTTGGACCCACATATCCCGCTTTCACTCCATCATTGCCCCCCCCTTCGTCTGCCCATCTTGGGCTAACTCTGCTGCTGCAGATGTCTTCACCTCACGTACCCATGGTGCAAGCCCCGGGCTCATATAATCCCAACTGCATATAATCCCAAAGTGGAAGTTTTCTTCAATTCTTTGGGATTCGTGGGGGCGTGTTTGTGCAAAGCCGACTTTCATCTGCGAGGCGAAGAAAACGCGGTCCCCAGACCCGAGCAGGGGAGGGAGAGGGGGAGGACCAGTTGGGGAAGTCAGCCTAGGGTTAAACGTTACAGCCTGAGATCGATTGGGGCCCAGATAACAGGGAGTTAACTGAGGAGATCCGGGCGCCTGCAGCCACAGGCGCGGCCTCGGTGGGAGAAGCGAAACTGTCTCCCACCTCGCTGCTTCCTCTCCTCTGCTCTGCGCAGCCTGGCTGTCTCCGAGGCTGGCGCGAGGGCTGTGGAGCATGGATCTCCTGGCAGCAGCAGCAGCTGGTGCCCACCTTCCACGCCTTCTATATGTGGCCTTGGGGCCTTGACCCAGCCGGAGTGGTGTCGGGGGGGAGGTGTTAAAGGGCAGAACTCATCTGGAATGTGTTGCCTCTCTCCCACTCCTGATATCCAAGACCACATGAAGTGACCCTTCCCCAGACATCGTGGACACCTGCTCCCAACCAGTTCCTTCCGAATGCTGAGAAGTGGTCTCCCTTAACTACTATGCCAAGAAATGGCTCCCTTGGGGAGGTGTTTAGTTTCTCTCCTCCTCACAGCAGCCCTTTTAATGCCTCCCTCCAAACAAACATGCCATGTGAGTAAAAGTAAGGTGCCTGCTATGGAAACCGTTTTAAGATGCCCATCACCCCCAGAAGATCACTTCTAAACTGCTTAAAGATGGGTATTCTGGGCCTCAGTGTGAGTATCAGGCACTGTGTTGGGCACTGACGGTGCAAGGAAAAAGGAAGCAAAATCCCAGGTGTAGGATCTCCAAGCATTTAACCCACCTCCATCTGCCTTTTCTGGGGAAGCTGAGGCACAGACTGTGAGGGAGGACCTGTTCCCTGGGAGTCAGCAGCAGGTCTCAGAGGGTTAGGATCCATGAAGTGAAACTCTATGCCACAGATCTCCTGAAGCCTAAGGTCAGTACAGAGTCAGGTCATGCACACCCCCCAAAAAGCTTTATGCTGGGGTCCATAGGGGAGGGTGGGTAGTAATTCCACTTTAGGGAATTGCTATTACCCACTTTTTTTTGAGACTCACGCCCCCACCCCCACCCCCAACTCAGGCGGGCAAAGGTCAAGGAGCCACAGGCTGCAATTGAGGAAGGCCAGGTGGTCCCAGTGGTGATGGCTTCCGCAGGGAAGGGGTGTTGACATGTCTGGCCCAGTTTAGAGGGTGGATCTTGGAGTTTTCCCTTGCTGGAAATTAACACCTCGGGAGGGAGACCTAGACTCTCACCTATCCAACCCATGTGGGAGCCACAGAGGAAAAGGGCAGAATTGTCCACACAGAAAGTGTTACAGAAACAGAAAATGTCATGTGCAAGCCATCCACAAAGAACTCTCCACCACAGATGCCAATGAGACAAGTGGGGGACATCCAGGAAGGATGGGATGAGGGTCTCTGCCCTTGGGTGAGACTGTCCCCAACACAGCCCCCTTCTCCAAGAAGAAGGGAAGCCTGGTTCACTATTCTCCCACCTCTCCCTACCTCAAAAAGGAGTATTGAAGTCTCACCTTGCTATTAAACTTTTTGCTGAGTTTTTTGAAACAATCAGCCTTCAAGTCAGGAAGAAGTTCCTTCAGTCTCCAGCACCGCTGGGGGAGATGGCCCCTGCATCGCCAGCCTTGTCTTCTAGGGAGGGGTGTATCCGCCCGGGATCCTGGATTGTGCTCTCCTGGATCCTGCTGATAGCACCCATGGCTGGTATTTGTGCAACCCTTACCCTGAGCAGGGCATTGTGCTAAACAGTTAAGGTACCTTATCTCATTTAGTCCTTATAGCAGCCCCTGCAATAATGTCATCCCCTTTATTCAGATGAGGAAACTGAAATGAAATTGGCATCAGAGCTGTTCTCGAACCCTGAGGCCATGTGCTGTTCTAGGGAGGCTTTCCACAGCCTCCAGTGAGGCTCATCTGCTTCACATCCTGCAGTGGTTCCTCACAGACTACCCTACTCAGCCTGGCTTCCCTAACTGGCCTTCTTCCCCACCAGGCCCTGCTGACCAATGCCATCTAACACTGGCAGTTCCCTGACACCCTAAGACTCCTCTCCAGGTTCCCAGAGCTTTGCATGTACCATTCCCTCTGCTAAGATAGGCCTCATCAAGCTCAGCTCATGAACTCCTCATGGAAGACTAGGAGCACATATCACCTGGGAAGCGTCTCAGACTGCCACTTCCAGCCTGAGTTTGGGCCATACCTACAGGGCCACCACTAGCCTTTGTGCAAATCAGAAAAAGGTACCCACTTTTGGCAGATACAGGAAACCACGAAGGAGGTACAGACTGCCTTTCAGCTTCCTAGCTCCCTTTGCTAGGTGCCTTTTTGCAGTGCATGCACTGCATGCGGCCTGGCTTTGGGTCCCTCATCTGGCTTTGGGACCTCTCCTATGGCCACAGTGACCACAGGGCACAGAAATAGCTTTTATTTGCTCATCTCACTATTTGTTCCCTTGCCACGACCTCCCGCCATGAAAATGCTTTGAAGGTAAGGAGGAGTCCCCTACCTGCCTTGGGCCCGAAGCTTGGCCTCCAAAGAGATACCAGTAATAACAATTGTAGCCAGAATCTTTCTGAGCTCTTGCTTGTCAGGGACCATGCTAATTGCTTTTTGAACATAGGCTTATTAAATCCACAGGCTTGGACACCCGTGTGAGGTTACAAAGTACCAAAACCAGGATTTCAATCCATGCTTTTTCTGAGGCATTTTTCATGACTGCCATTTATCTGCTAATATCTGTCATTGATTAAACATCCAGTGACTGGAAATGGACACATGAAGAACAGTGTGGGAGTTAGGGTCTCCAATAAAGATGGCCAATCTGGAACTCCGTCGAAGGTTTACCCTTCTTTGGGTACCAGTTCTGTCACCTGTATCACAAAGGATGGGAGCAAGGGCATTTGAAACCCTGCCTGCTGGGGCAGGGCACAGGATAGTGTTCAGTGGGGTCATGCTGGACTGTGACCTCAGCCAAAATCCCAGGGCAGGCTTGGGGGTACACACACAGGCAGAGGCAGGGAGGAGCCTAACCACACCAGACTGTGGCCCCCAGCCTTTGGGTCTGGGCCCTTATGCACTGACCGCTGGACTTTAGGTCCTCCCCACCCCACCCCCATGACCTCCGAAGGAGCAGAGAGCTGTGAAATGAAAATTCAAAAAGCCAGGTCTCTCAAGTAACCCAGGCTTGCCCATTCCTGAGAATACAGTTTGGTGGCTGATGCCTGGCCTTGACCTGTGTAAACAGAGTGGAAAGGATGAGGACAGAAGGGAGACTCCAGCCCCAGAACAAAATGACTCCGGGGACAGAGGCTGAGAGAGAGCAGGAAGCAAGTCATATTTCCCATTGCCCAGACACAGCTACACATGTGCCATAGACAACCAAAAACAGCCCTGTTCTCAGGCAGGCACAGGGAACTCCGCCTGTATATGGGATATTGATGGGGAGAGGGACAGTTTGGGGGCTCTCGTGCCCCTGACAATAACCCTTGGCTTCTCTAGGCATAATCATGGTTCAACTGTGTCCTATGGGAGTGGGACTGAGTGCTCCCAGAGGCCAAAGCTGTGGCTCCAGCCTCCCTGCCCCGTTTCAGGAAGAGGGAGGGAGAGCATTGCTGAGAGGTGGGGAGGTAACTGAATGGGGCTTTAGGGGAGGCAGAGGGCACAGTGTCCCAATCTGGAGCCCTACACCTGGAGGAGGGGTGCCCTGGGCAGGAGAAGCCAGCCTGCCCTGAAAGTGCCCTGCCCGACCCAAAGCCTGCAGGCTAGGGTGTGGTGGTGTGGAGGAGGCCTGCTGGAGGAGGCAGGGTGGGGCTCAGCCTCCTCTCTACAAATCTGGTCCTGGAGGGCAGTGCAGGGTCAGAAATGGCCTGCACTGAGACTTCCAAAAATGGCCCAGTCTCTTTCTCTTCAAACCTGGGGCCCCAAGACCCCAGCTATCACCCCCTACTCTGCCCTCCCCTTCAGACTCCAAGGAATGGGGTGCTCAGACAGTGCTTGGGGGTGGGCCTGGGATGAACTGCTCTTTGAACTGGTGAGACTGGTTCTGTGTCTAGCCGCCTGGGCAGTCACGGGTTGCCCGCCAGGCCTGGGAGGAGGGAGGCCTCAAAAAAGGGCCCCTCGTAAATCGTTAACTCCCAGAGCCCAGCCGCCGCTGGATGCCCTGGGCCCCACCCCCAGTCGTGACTCTGGTCCTGAGAAGGCCCATCCCAGCCCAGAAGTCAAAGGTTAGAGGTCAGAGCCAGAGGTCCCAGCACCTGGGCAAGTCCTTCCCCCAGCTAGCAACAGGGAGGGGAGCAGGAGGGCTTTCTTTTGAGATCAACTTTTCATCGAGATTGCAGATGCAGAATCATCCTCGTCTGCCCCCCAGCCTTCCTGCATCCCTGACCTTTGCCTCTCAGGGGAGGCAGGCCTCTGGGTGGGCTTCCTGGGGCAACCCCTGGGCAAGTCCCAATCCCACCAGTCCCTTCTCCTCCTGGAAATAATTATGCCAGTCCCACTCACTCCACCTCAAAGGCATCACCAGGACTAGAAGGTGAATGAGATGAGGAAAAGAACTACTGTTCAGAATTGGGACAGGACCCTTTGTAGAGGAACTGTGTTAAGTGAACCCTTCACCAGCATGCTAGGTCATCTGTTTAGAAATCTGATTCCCATTTTGCAAATAAGGAAACTGAGGCTTTGAGAGGGGAGTGACTGATTCACCCAGGCTATGGCAGTTGTACAGGAAAGGGCTTGGATTTGGTCCAGTTTTGTGCTATCAAGCTGAGCGTTGAATGGGGTTCAGCCCTCTCCTCAAATTCCTAAGCTACAGGTGTGAGGACACACCCTAAAGGCAGAATGGGCTGGACAAGCCCTCTCCCCGACTGACTGAGACACTGTCAGAGGCCCCTGAGATGGGGGCAGGTGGGGGAGTGTATGTGGGCAGGAGACAGTCAATGCCCCCCCACCCTGCAACCTCTCCAAGCTCCTCCCCGAAGGCAGCCCTCCCCCAGGTCACACCCCCCTAGGTGCCACCACAGAGGAGACTTGGTTGCTGTCCCCCACTCCACCCTCAAGAAAAATTCTCCAGACAGACTAATGAGGAGGATTGATGGTGCTACCACCCTTTTCGCTAGGGAGGCATCTCAGAAGCTGAGGAGATGAGAAAAAACAACATCAACTTTTAATCGAGATTGCAGATTCAGAAAAGATTCATAAGTGAAATGATTCCCTAAGGAAATATAAAAAGTTACTTACGGCATTGCTAAATTGGGCATGCTTCAATCAGGGGCTGTTGAGAAATCATTAAGATATACAAGACGATGTTTTAGATACATGTGAGCTCCATCAGGAGGGCTGGCTATTGCTCCAGCTAGAGAGAGGGGATCTGGCCCTGAGCTGGCTGGCCTCCTGTGTCACCCACCTCAATCCAGGGGAAGGAGGAGAAAGTGAAGAGAATCCCTACCTGCCAGGCCCCAGAGACCACTGCCCAGAGACTGCAACTGTGTCCAGGGGCCCAGAGACTATAGCAAGGGAGAGTGGAGCACTGGGGCTGTGGTTAGGTGGAACTGTTTATTGTTGGAAGTAACTTTTTTCCTCTTTCAAATGGCATAATGGAGAATGGTAGGGCTATAACTATCTACTTCCCTTGAAACACTAAAGAGGGGACACCCCCTTCATATCCCCTGATCCCTTTCCCTGTCCCTTGAGTTGGCCTGAGGAAGTGGGCACCCTACTTGGAGACAGAATTACCAGAATGCACTCTCAGACCTTGTCTGAGATCTTTGTGGGAGGGGTGAGGGGTAGGGGAGATCACTCTGTTTGGTCATTCCCTCCAGGGAACACTAGGGGAGTGAACCATCCTAGGAAATGTTCTAGGATGATCACTAGCTTTTGAGGACATCTTCCCCTCCCCACTGCAGCCATTTTTTCAGGTGGAAGGCTTACCAGAAGCTCCACCTTCCACTCTTGCTGCAGCTTGGGAGGGTTTTTTTTTTTTTCCTCGGGCCTACAATTCAGAGTGAGTCTGGGACATCAGTGAAACATGGGAGCGACAGGGTCACAATGCATACTGATCTCTCTCTCCTGTGCACTCCTGGGGCTCAGGAGAGGGATAAGGCCTTAACCCATCTCCATGCCGTCCAGAGCCTGGTCCCAGTTGGTGCTAAATGTTTAGAGACGGCATTGGGATGCGACTGGACCAAGTCTGTCCCATGTCGGGGGGGGTAGGGCACAGGAAAAAGAGATGGACCAGGGCCTGCTGTGGGGCCTCTAGTGGCCACACCTGGACACCTTTCCTTAGATTCATCTGCCTGGGTGAGCCCCCCGCCCTCCACCGCCAAATCATCCAGGAAGGCAAGAAACCCGAGCCGGATGGTGGTGTCCACGCTGCCTTGCGGGTGACCCGAACTCGATCCTGGCCAGGTCCTAGCCAGGCCAAGACGCTATTTTAAACCCCAGCCCCAAGCTGCCGCCTTAGCCCGCCAGGCCATCTCTGATTACAAAGCCACTGCCCACCTCCCAGTCACTTCTTCCTCCCTGCCCTGGGACCCCCTAGGCTGGTACAGGATTCAGTGTGTCTTGGGGCAGTCTGTCAACTGGCAGCAATGCTCCTCTCCATCCCCCAGCCCTGTGCACTGAGGTACCCTCATTCCTCCCCACACACGGGAATCCATCGAGCTGTATTCTGAGATTTCTCCCATGGATGAGTTATCTTCCCCAGGAATGAGGGCACACCCTGGCCAGAAAGCCTGCAATGCTGGGCCCAGTTTCTGTTGGGGTCAGAGCTTGCAGGCCATTATAGGGCTGAAAGAAAGGAAGTAGGTTAGACAGATGCAGGAACTTCCCAGCAGTGAGACTGTGCACTAGAGTGCTTTCCCTCCTGTCTTCCTGGGCAGGAAGAGGAAGAAAATGTCTCCAGAGGGAGCCCCCTCCCCAACCCCCTGGTTTAAAGGCTGTGAGTTAGGGGACTCTGTACCATTTAGCCAACCCATAGTGCCTTCCTCCCTCCCACCTTCCTGGAGGGGGCAGTTGCTCAGTGCTCAGGTGGCCCAGCTGTCAGCTGGCTGGGCCGGCAGGACCTGTGTCCACAATCCTTTCTCTTGCTCGGCAGTAGCAGTAGCCCCCACTAGTTCTGCCAGCCCCAACACCAGCCCAAAACTGACCTAGAGGGAGGAAGCAGAGACACTGCCTGGGTGCCACGGGAAGGGAGAAGGCTGGTCATCTGTGCTGGCTACCCCTATCTCAAGCTGACTAGACAGAAGGACACCTAGGCAGCCCGAGTGCCCACTGACCGTGCCTGCTCCCCTGCCCCCATGACTCGTAGCCTCAGCAGTGAGGTGTTGGCACCAGGCCTGGCGCAGCTGAGCAGTGACGCCAACAGCCCTGCCATCTCAGGCAAGCATGGTTTGCTCCAACCTGGCAGTTGGGACCATGGTGGGGGGATGGTGGGGGGCGGGGGGAGCCGCATCTTCCACCCTTCTGGGCCTGAGACAGCAGGGGACAAGGCTGTTTTGGAAGACCTCTCTCCCTCATTATGGCAGATCTTTGGCATCCTCATGGGGGTCCTCGCTACTCCCTCCAGGGGACTGGTCCTGAGGGTAGACTGGTGGTTCTAAACTAGAGAACCTCCCAGGGGATATTTGGCAATGTCTGGAGGCATTTTTGGTTGTCACTACCATTACTGACATCCTACAATGCAAAAGATAAAGAATTAAATGGCCCAAAATGTCAATAGTGTGAGGTTGAGAAATCCCAGGTTAAACCCTGGAAGGAATTCCCTGACTGATCTGGGAGTATGGAAGCCAGCAGGAGGCATTTTCCATCCCCCACCACACATGCAGGGGCCAGGGATCATCTCCCACCCCCACAGGCAGAGAAGGCCCTTCTGCCATTCTGGCTTCCAAGGCCCTTTGTGGCCCTAGGAATGTGGTAAACTGCCTGCCTGCACCCCCAACCCCCTACCCACACACCAGCCTTTGGGCTTATTAGAAAAGGTGTCCACGATGGACAGCCTGGCAGAGCTCTTCACCTGAGCATGGTGGGGGCTCACAAGTCCCATCTCCAGGCAAACTCTACAGACCCCTGCCCATACGGGGATTTTGCTATGGAAAAGGGTGGGGGCTGTCCAGCCCCTCCAGGGGGCTGGTTGGAAGCTCTGGTCTCCTCCTCCTCCTCATCTCCCCACTCCCTTTCATTTCTATTTAGGAGGCAGCCATGGTGGCTCGGCTCCTGTCTCCGGTTTCCTAGGGAGCTCTGCTGAAGCAGCCCAGCCTCCGTGGGTCCATCTGTCAGGGAGGCTGTTCCGCCCCATCGATTGCTGTTCCCAGGGGGCTGTGCTGCTCGAGGGACCCAATGTGGCCGCCAGATAGGAGGGAACCACATGGATTAGAGACGGAGGGGGGGGGGTCAGCTTGGCAGTAAGCAAAGCCAAGAGGGGCTGACAGCACAGCAAGAAGGCACAAAGCTAGACAGGCATGAGAAATGAAGAAGGCCACGGGCAGTGAGGCAGGAGGCTGGCTGGAATGACCTCTGAAGCTGGCTTGCACCCTCAGGATTCAGTTTTGCATTTAGACACACCAAGTTCTCACTTGCAGAGACAACAACAGTAATAGCAGCTGACATTTATTGAGCAGGAACAGTGTGCCCGGCACTGGGCTGGGCTTTGCACATCTCTACTTTCACTAGAGGATCACACCCACTCAAAGCAGGTGCTGTTATTCTCTAGCAGGAGAGAAAGGGGCTCAGAAAGGCTCTAGCACTTGCAGGTAGCCACACTGAAGAGTTGGAGCTAGACTTGGAAGCAGGTCAGCCTGGCCCATGGCTGTGCCCCAGCCCCAGGCAGGCAGAGCCAGGCCCTAGGGGGAGGAGGCAGTCTTGCCAGGCCTGAGGCCCAGCCTGTCCTCCCCGCGGAGCCGCCTCCTCCCCTGGGCTGCGTGACATCTGCCCCGCTTCCCGGCCCCAGACAGCTGCCCAGAGAGCCACGTCAGCACTTCCAACCGGGGAGTCTGGAAACTGGCTCAGGACCCTGAGCAAGAAGGGGACGAGGGGGCTGCAGCCTCCGACGGGATGGCTCTCAGAGCGGGTGACCCACTCAGCTGATCAGGGAATGGGTCGGCATGACCTTGGGCCGAGCTTCTGTGAACCTGTTTCCCGTGCTCGGGTGTGTGTGTGGCTTTGGGAAGTGCGCAGAAAGACAGTAGCATCCTGGGTGGAGGTGGCGCAAATAATCCCGCACAGCAAGTTCCAGGACACCCGGGGCAGCCTGTGGACTCCCCGCGACGCCCATCCAGCCCATCCACTCGGGGCCAAGTGGTTATTAGGTGGGACTCACGAGAGTGAGGGTGGGGGGCGAGGAGGTGTCAGTGCCGGGGGCCCAGTCCCAGCACACCGGCCGGCTGGGGCCAGAGATAACCGGCGCCTCCCGGAAAATCATTAGCATCTGTTTGGACCGCGGCAAAGTTGGCCTGCCGGCGTCTCCGCCCGCCGGAAACAGCCCCGCGCCCCCACCAGGGCAGGCGCTGGGCGCACCCGACACAGCGTCCCTCCCCATACCCGGCCCAGCTTAAACTCCCGTGGCGACTACATCCACCCGCGCTGGGAAGGGGGGCCTGGGTGCAGAGGCCCAGGGCTGGCAGGCAGGCAGACGGGGGTCGGGCCACGCCATCGGGGGCTTCCTCGCGCGGTTTGGGCGGTCCGGCCCGAGCTCCGGGCGATCCAGGCCGGCTCTTCCAGGCGCCCGCGCTGGCGGCAGCCCAGGGAGTGTGTGGAAATGACACCGCCAGGGCGGCGGAGATCCCCCCTCCTGACATTGGCTGGAAAGTGGAGCAGCTCGTCAGGGACAATCAATGGCGATCGATCGCCGCGCGGCGCGGGCGGACGGCGCGGGGGAGGGGCGGCGGGGCCGGCAGGGGTAGGGGCACCCGCGGCCGAGGTCAAACAACACAGACCCGCAAAGGGGCACGGCGGCTGGGGGGGGTGGGTGTCACACGGACACACAATTTGTACAAGGAAGTACCAAGTACCACCATAGGCCACCCACACCACAAAGGAGGCACGCTCACCACACAGAGTTACACCACAACAGTCTCTGACACAAGTCAGAACAGGACACAACAGGGTCAGACACACCTAATGATATGACATACAGTCACACTATTCACAACCAGTTCACCATACCACAGCAGATGTCCCTACACTAGACACCCACAATATCACCAGGACACAAAATGAGTCACACACTAGCTGGTCTCAACCACACAGCAGAAGGGAGTTACATACTTTGGGTGCACAACAGTCAAACAATAAAGCAAAAAAGTCATATATCATCCATCACCACCACCTCAAAGAACATTGTCAAATTGGGTCTCTACACTGTACAACACAATGGTGCCCATACTGGCAACAGGATGGGACCAGGAGTCCAAGTATAGTATGGCAAATGCTGCCATAAGTTGCACCCCAGTAAGAGAGGGATAAAGCTGTTTTCCATCCTCCAACATGAATATAATTATACCCACCCAACATGGCACAATAAACAAACACCAGGCAAACCAGCATAAACTTGCAGGGTTCTGACAGGACTAAATAAGCCACTGCAGGTGATGTGCTTAGCACAGCACCAGGCACATGGTAAGCACTTGACACACA
The DNA here is from genome assembly GCF_007565055.1 of Rhinopithecus roxellana. NCBI lineage: Eukaryota > Metazoa > Chordata > Mammalia > Primates > Cercopithecidae > Rhinopithecus > Rhinopithecus roxellana. Next base: position 156,289,727 of record NC_044551.1, on the reverse strand, counting down.
GGTGGTCTTGGTTCTATACTACTAAATCGTATCTATATAATAATGACTGCAACTACTTAGCATCATTCTCTCCATGTTAGTCTAGTCCCTCCAGGAACCTGCTTCACCCCAGCAGCAGAACTAGTTCTGCCATCACATACACCTGGGAAACACAACTCAAGTGTTACAAACACAATTCACAGCACTGCACTCACCCACAGAGAGGCCACATTCTCACTTCCCCCAGTGTACAACCACACCTACCCCAGAATCCCCTCCACAGGGGCAGCAGGCTGTGCTCATACAGCTGAAAGCTCTGGCTCAGAGACCTTGGTGGGGAACCCCCCCCCAATCTCTCACCAGGTGCAACCCAACTAGTGTGCACAGCTACCGGCCCCATTTCCTGCCACTCTCACAAAGCTGTAGAACACAAAGCACCTCCCTCCCAAAGGTCACTCACCTAGTTACAAAGGGTCCCAGAACCTCCCAAATAAGCTTCTTAAAGACTATCCCTTGTCAGTCCCCCTCTCCATTCCCCCATTTCCCCCTAGAGAAGCTGAAGCATCAGTTTCACAGTCCCCAGAAAGGCTCTCCCCATTCCAAATCCAAAGCAGGAAGCATGGCTGGCCCCAGAGCTCAGCAATCTCCCCACTCCCATTCCCAGCGGTGCATGTGTGTGGGAGCAGGGCCAAGATTCGTCAGTCCTTCAGCACACCCTTAAAGGCCACTCCTGTGGTTCCAGTGTAAGGCCAGCTGGGCTGTAGCCCTCACTTCCTCAGTTCAGGCCTGGGCCCACCCAGGGGCTTCCAGGAAATCTCTTGTAGCTAGGGAGCTCCCCCTAAAGGTCCTGTCTAGAATGACTCCCCGCATTCCCTAGTTCTGCCTGGCTGTGTGACCTTTGTCAATTCCCCAACCTCTCTGTGCCCAGATCCCAAGTTCTGCCTATAGATCCGAGACACCTTTCAACCCCCTCACAGAGGCTCTCTTTGACTAGGGAGAGAGGTGTGGGCCTGTGACCTAGAATGTGAGAGCAAAGATGCTGGCTGTAGGAGGTGCCACAATCACTTTGTCATTTATCCCTCTCCCTTCCCCTTCAAACAGGGCTGGGAAACAGCTGGGGGAGATCTGGCCTCCTTCCACAGCATATCCCCTCCTCCATGGCTGGAGGCAAATCCTCCCCCAACTCCAGGGTTTTATTCACCAGGCAGGACAACTGGACTCCCTTTTGTCCCCCAAGGTAAGCAGGACAGATACTGGGCAAGGACACACAGGCTGGCTGGGCATGTCCATCCATCTGCCTGTTCACCCTGTTTGTGGGCACACTCTTGCAGGCCTTAACAAGTGGACATGTGAGCCATAGGCTGCAAAAGGGCCCAGCCAGTCTGCCCCGGGTCCCTGGTTGTCCCAGGAGCTAGCCCAGCTCAAAGAAGGGCAAACCTCTAGCTTGTACAGGAATCCAAGAAAGATGTCTCATTGTCCAGTCCATTGTCCAGTCCATTGTCCATTGTCCACTACCTCCCTGAACCATAAGCACCCACAGTCACAACCCTTTAATTTGATAAGGCCATTTTCCACCAAGCATTGCTTATGGGTCAGGCTGGGGACCAAGTGCCCATTTTCTAGATGAGAAAATCAAGGCAAAAGACAGATAAGTATATTGCCCAACTGAAAACCCATGGTCTTGTGATTCAGACCCAGACCTGATCCTGCTTTTTCAAAGGCTACAGAGCCTTCGTGTTTATGCATCACACCCTGATGCATAAACACTGAGGAGTGTACATGCTCATAATTCTCTCAAGCTCCTGAACACATGTGCAGTCCCCTTCTGCACACACACATACAAGCCGGCCTAAACTCTTCCATGCCTTGGGCCTGTCAGCCACATTATCCGTGGCTCCCTCCTTCTAACAGGGACGGGCAGGCAGGGAATCTAAATTCCCAGGTTTCCGCCCTGACCCTGACCCGCCTCCTTTCCCACTCAGAGAACACATTCCTCCTGCTGCAGCATGATAACCAGCCCCAGAGGGAGGCCTGGGGGAGAATAAGCAATTCTGGGGGCCCACTGCCTATGCTCCAGTTCTTTCCCTGGGTTTGACATAATAATAAGTCAGCAGCTTTCCCTGCAGGTAGCTCCCACCCTCTAGAGAGGCTAGACCCAAGGCTTCCCTCCTTATTCCAGGAACTTTCTTAGTTGAGATTCCTTTGGATCCAGCAAAATCCCTCATGATTAGGCACTACAGCAGGACTCGTGGAGCGCTCAATACACCCTTCTCTTTAGAGTCTATCAGTGGGGAAAAGCTTGGGTTCTAGGTACCAACAGCACCCAGGCAGCTTTCCCCATCTAGGGGTAGTGATAGTTAATTCTCACAGCCCTGCCTGGGGTGCAGCCACTTGGTGGGCTCAGCAAATCTGGAGATATTTGTATACCCAGATGGCCAAGCCTTGAATTTCAAAGATTTCCCCATGAAGAGGCAGCTGGCTTCTGGGTGGTGGTCCCAGAGGCTCACAGCTGTTGGGCTGGAAGACTGGGGAGACCAGGGCCCCAAAATATTAGGTAGATTGAAACAGACGAGAACATTTCCCAGGCCCTATCACTAGCCCCCAACTCTGCTCCTTCTGTCCCCAGGCCTCCATCTTCAAGGTCTAAGGAGCCATGTGCTGGTTGCCCAGGGTAGATGGGCAGGCAAGTGATACTGGACTAGCTGAATGGGAGCACAGGGACTGCTGCCTCTGTGAAATGGTAACAGGTGGGCACCAGAGAGCTGCTAGAAATATGGGATCTCCTTGTTCACATGAAACAATGGACAGGTCTTTGCCTCCATGTAACCTGGATCCAGGTGGCCAGAGGTCCTAACCTGGAGCCTGGTTCACCTGTTCACACACAGAGATATCGCTAACGTAGCAGCAGGGAGGGCAGAGGGGAGCTGGCAGCTTGACACTTCAGGTAGGCTTTGGGCTGAAATACAAGTCACTAGCCTTTTCCTTCACTGCAAGGCTGAGAACCTGACTGAACTTGGCACTGGCCCATCTGGTTCTGGATACACCACGAACAAAGCTTAAGTCCAAAAGAATCTCCCCACTCCAACAAAAGCCCCGCTCGGGTTCTGCCCATGCAGATGCACTGACCACACACCTCATGGTTGTCACAGCTATGGGTAACCACTGCCCTCTGCTGGCCACTCAAGGCACTAGCATCCACTCAGACACCAAAGCCATCATCTCACTCCCCATGTAAGCAAACACACTTCAGTCATCACCGTCATCTGTGGGCACTGAAATGCAACTCCACTCAGCTGTCCTCTGAGCCAGGGGGCTGACAGGAGACAGGAAGAACAGGGACCACCTTAGGGACACAATGTATCAAGGGAGAAATCACAAAGGAATTCTGCTCCCTCCAATATACATCTGAAACTTCAAAAGGAAGTGACCCCTCTCCGTCCTTTTTTTTTTGAGTCGGAGTTTCACTCCTGTTGCCCAGGCTGGAGTGCAATGGCGTGATCTTGGCTCACTGCAACCTCCACATCCCTGGTTCGAGAGATTCTCCTGCCTCCTCCTCCCAAGTAGCTGGGATTACAGGCATGCGCCACCACACCCAGTTAATTTTGTATTTTTAGTAGAGTCGGGGTTTCTCCATGTTGCTCAGGCTGGTCTTGAACTCCTGACCTCAGGTGATCCACCTGCCTCAGCCTTCCACAGTGCTGGGATTACAGGCGTGAGCCACCACGCCCAGCTGGAAGTGCCCCCCTTTTTTTTTTTTTTGTCCATGAGGCATTTTATTTGTAAATGTATGTATTACATCCCTAGAAAAAGAATCCCAGGATTTTCCCTCCTGTGTGTTTTCGTCGTGCTTCTTCATGGTCCGTGATGCCAGCTGAGGTTGTCAGTGCAATGAAACCAAACTGGCGGGATGGAAGCAGGTTATTCTGCCATTTTTCTAGATCTTTGAGTTGCACATCAAATCTGGGGCTGATCACTCCACACTTGTTTAGCCTGCCTGTAAGGTTCGTAACAATTTTCTCAGCTCTGTGATCATCAATGATTTCAAATTCGCCAGTGTAACCATGCTTCATCATCACAGTGAGAAACCGGACGATGACTTTGGAGCACGGCCTAATAAGCACCTGGCGTTTGCCTCTCTTTTCGGCATTGTTGATGCTCTTGAGAGCATCAGCCAGGACATTCATGCGCACCATTGTGGCGGCGCGGAAAGATGGTGGAAAGGGCAAAGTGCCCTTTTTTATGCAGCTTGGAGGTTGAATCCAGGAAACAGTACCTGCCCTATAACTTGTTATGCACCAGAGCCTCCCCAATTTGCCTTACTTCCTCCAAAGGAGGACTAAGCTGAGGTCACCTGGAACCATCCTTCCAAAAAGCTCAACTTCTCTGGCAAGTTTGGGAAAACTTTGGTTTCCTTTGTTCTTCCTGTCACTCTGCAGCAGGTGACTGAAAGTCTCGAGTGCCCTCTCAAACAAGGCCAGCTCCCCTCAACTCTTTGTGCAACAAAGGTAGGTAGCCACACCTTCCAAGATGGCAGTGATGCTGGCTAGGAGAAACTGCCCACAACAACCAAATCAGTATTGCCCCTTAATCAGATGGGGAAAGCTCCAGACAACTGTCGCCACATAGGCAGCTTAGCATTTGCCAGCTACCTCAAACATGGAACATTTCTCTTACCCAAGATGGTACTGGCTCTGCATCCCAAATGTCAGATTGTATTTATGGGGTGTTTCTAGAAACCTCCAAGTCAGAAGGCCCAGGAGCTTTGGAGCTTCTAAAGCAATCTCACTTTTTTTTTTTTTTTTTGAGGCGGAGTCTCGCTCTGTCACCCGGGCTGGAGTGCAGGGGCCGGATCTCAGCTCACTGCAAGCTCCGCCTCCCGGATTTACGCCATTCTCCTGCCTCAGCCTCCCGAGTAGCTGGGACTACAGGCGCCCGCCACCTCACCCGGCTAGTTTTTGTATTTTTAGTAGAGACGAGGTTTCACCGTGTTAGCCAGGATGATCTCAATCTCCTGACCTCGTGATCCGCCCGTCTCGGCCTCCCAAAGTGCTGGGATTACAGGCTTGAGCCACCGCGCCTGGCCAAGCAATCTCATTTTCTATGGAGAACTTTAAACCCAAGAAAGCTGGCAATTTGAAGACTAGGTTTTAAGTAAAAAAAACCAAACCCTCCCCACTTACATTTTCTAGAGGCTCTAAAGTTTATGGAAGGGAAACATCTTTTTAAGATTTAAGATTTTTAAGTACCAAAAAGGAAGTTTAAAAAGAATCAAGAACAAGTGGCTCAGGGCAGGGAAAGGTGTGCCTGGGAAAATGGCAGTTGTCACTCCTTGCATCCTTAGAAGCTAGGAAAGGAACATGGTACATTCACCAAGGCTGCTGCTGCTCTTTCCTGTAGAGCAGTCACAGGAGGCCTGGGCTGGACACTCAATGGCCTCTTCTTGGCTTTTCCACATGGGATCAATCATTTGCTTTCAGAGTACAATGTTGGGCAATCAGGCTCCTCAGCTCTGGAAAAAACCCTTCTACCAATAACAACTTACACAGGATGTTAAGAACAAGCATACAAACAAACCACCACTCAATCAAAGAAAACTATTAAGCTGCTGTCTTGGCACTAAGGTATTCATATAGTTTTACATCTGCTAAGAGGCAGATTACACTGTGTTTCTGATCAGATAAAGATCCACAAATAATTTAATTTAATGAAAAGTGACTGCTCATCACAAAAATGTCTGCCTCTGCCTTACCCAGACCATAGACACAGAACGAGCAAAGCTGGTTGGTGACTGTATTATACATTCAGTCAGAGGACAAAGGCCTTAAAGGCTTACTTAGTCCTAATCATTGAGCTTTTCTCCTTACATTTACTAAGGTAAAATATGGCAACAATGAAGGAATTGCTTCATGAATAGTAACCTTGACAATATGATCCCATCTCATTTCCCTATTTCTAAGCTCATCTGAGAAATTGGTCTGGAAATATTCAGAGGGGCCTGAATATCAACCACTTATACCAGTCTTGACTAAAAAAGGTTATAGTGCCAGGGAAACACTTAAAAAAGGCTTTTGTGGGGTGGAGAAAACTAAGAAAAAGCCAGTTTTCATCTAAGTGCATGCACAATGTAAAAGAAAATGGGCTGGGTGAGGTGGCCTGTAATCCCAGCACTTTGGGAGGTCCAGGTGGGTGGACTCTTGAGTTCAGGAGTGTGAGGCTGCAGTGAGCCATGTTTGCGCCACTGCATTGTAGCCTGTGCAACAAAGTGAGACCCTGTCTCAAAAAAAAAAAAAAAAAGAAAAGAAAGAAAAGAAAAGAGAGAAAAAGAGAAGGAAGGAAAGTAAAGAAAGAAAGAAAAAGGAAAGCGGGGAGGAGGGAGGCAGCCAGCCAAAGGGAGGGAAAGGAAGAGAAAGGAAAGGAAAAAAAGGAAAAGAAAAGAAGGGACCAGCTGGGTGCGGTGGCTCACACTTGTAATCCCAGCACTTTGGGAGGCCGAGGTGGGTGGATCACGAGGTCAGGAGATCGAGACCATCCTGGCTAACACAGCCAAACCCCATCTCTACTAAAAATATTTAAAAATTAGCCGGGTGTGGTGGTGGGTACCTGTAGTCCCAGCTACCAGAGAGACTGAGGCAGGAGAATGGCGTGAACTCAGGAGGCGGAGCTCGCAGTGACCCGAGATTACGCCACTGCACTCCAGCCTGGGCGACAAGAGCAAAACCCAGTCTCAAAAAAAAAAAAAGGGGGGACCAGCTCCAGGAGTGCCCCAAAGCAAGTCTATTTCCTCTTGTTGGATGTATAGTGCAAACAGTTTGCCACCTTCAGTTATTTTCATATTAAAAATCTGCTTTCTTGGCCAGGTGCCGTGACTCATGCCTGTAATCTCAGCACTTTGGGAGGCCAAGGTGGGCAGATCACCTGAGGTCAGGAGTTCAAGACCAGCCTAGCCAACATGGTGAAACCCTGTCTCTACTAAAAACACAAAAAATTAGCCAGGCGTGGTGGCATGCGCCTATAATCTCAGCTACTCAAGAGGCTGAGGCAGGAAAATCACTTGAACTTGGGAGGTGGAGATTACCGTGAGCCAAGATCGCGCCACTACACTCCAACCTGGGTGACAGTGAGACTTTGTCTCCAAACAACAACAAAAAACAAACCTCCTTTCTCCTAACATCACTCATCAGAATCACCTATCACTTGAAATAGTGTTTCACAAAGGGAAAATAAGGAAATCAAAAGGAGATGGGATTCCAAACGCTAGTGGCAGTTTTCTGTAGGGGTAATAAAAACGCTTACTCCTGATTTGGAAGGAAGGAAAGATGTGTTTATAATCCTGACTCAGGAATGGGAAAAGAGGTTTTTTTATTTTTTATATTTGAGACTGAGTTTCGCTCTTGTTGTCCAGGCTGGAGTGCAATAGCGCGATCTTGGTTCACCACAACCTCCGCCTCCCGGATTCAAGCGATTCTCCTGCCTCGGCCTCCCGAGTAGCTGGGACTACAGACATGCGTCGCCATGCACCGTTAATTTTGTATTTTTAGTAGAGGCGGGGTTTCTCCATGCTGGTCAAGCTGGTCTTGAATTCCTGACCTCAGGTGATCCACCCACCTTGGCCTCCCAAAATGTTGGGATTACAGGCGTGAGCCGCCAGGCCCAGCTGAGAGTTCTTCTCTTAAAAACTTACCCTGGGTAGGCCGGGCGCGGTGGCTCAAGCCTGTAATCTCAGCACTTTGGGAGGCCGAGACGGGCGGATCACGAGGTCAGGAGATCGAGACCATCCTGGCTAACACGGTGAAACCCCGTCTCTACTAAAAATACAAAAAAAACTAGCCGGGTGAGGTGGTGGGCGCGTGTAGTCCCAGCTACTCGGGAGGCTGAGGCAGGAGAATGGCGTAAACCTGGGAGGTGGAGCTTGCAGTGAGCTGAGATCCGGCCACTGCACTTCAGCCTGGGTGACAGAGCGAGACTCCGTCTCCAAAAAAACAAAAAAGCAAAAAAACTTACCCTGGGTAGTTAAGGGGTGCCATACAGCACACAAAGTCAGAGTTTCACCTTAATTACAGACAAGGGACAGTTTATAGGCATTCCAGACATTATTTAGAAATAATCCATTTCTCCTGACAAGCTACCCAGGTCTCAAAATAACCTGCTGAAGCAAAGAGGAATGATTCAGAAAGCAGAGTATCTTAGCAGTTGGAAGTGAAAAAAGAATGCCTCTATTGCTATGTTAGCGTAGAGAAAGGGTCTCTCTCTGACAACTACCTTTTCCTTCTCTCCACGGACCTTCCTAACTTCTTCCTCCCCACCCCTACAGCCCTCCTTCCAAGTCTTTGTACTAGTCAAAAGTGCATAAATCCGCAGGACAATGCTACCTTTGACCACTGACTGGCCAATAGCAAAGCATGTAAGTATCTGAAGTGACTTTTTACCAAAAGACACTGCCCCAGCTTTAACCTGACAAAGTACTTTTGGCTATTAAGAAGCAAACAAAAGGAAACCATACTTGACGTTCTCCTGTAACTTTTCCAAGATAATCAAGGTTTCTACAGACTGGCCTTTACATATGACAAAGCCATAGAAACTTCTGTGATGAGCAATGTGGTCCCAGATGAAAACCACCCTGAGAGGGACTTTTTTTTTGGTGAGTGGGAAAAGTGGCTTCCCTCACTGGGCTTTCATTCTGGCCAGGTACATATACACAGACTGGACCAAAGAAGCTTCATACTCAAATTGGGCAAGACCAAAACGCATTCAAGGGCCTAATGTTGTTTGTGACCATCCAAACCCCTTCATTTGGCACCTGCGCACCTGGAGGATGGCTTTTATTTGGCACCTAAAAATACTTAAGAACATTCTTGTGAAAATATCCATATTATGATCTAATAAATGGTAATAAGATGGATGCTAAGATGACAGGCAAATATACAATGAGCTTTCAGGATCTGTGCAACTGACCCCCAGTCAACAGTATATAGCTAATAGCAAGCCAATAATTGATGGAAGGCTGGGTATGGTGGCTCATGTCTGTAGTCCCAGCACTTTGGGAGGCTGAGACAAGAGGATCGCTTGAGCCCAGGAGTTCAGGACCAGCTTGGGCAACATAGTGAGACTCCTGTCTCTAGAAAATTAGCCAGGTGTGGTGGCATGTGCCATAAGTCCCAGCTACTTGGGAGGCTGAGGCAGGGGCTGTTTGAGCCTGGAAGGTTGAGGCTACAGTGAGCTGTGTTGTCATGACTCTGACTGCACTCCAGCTTAGGCAAGAGAATGAGGCCCTGTCTCTCTCTTAAAAAAAAAAAAAAAAAAAAAAAAAGATGAATTCCCACTTGCCAATAATACTGAGAATACAGGGTGATTTTAGGCTTAAGCTAAATTCTAACTCCTTTCCCCACAACTGTTAACAGTTAAGCCTTTTCTGCAAAGTCAAGGATGCTAATAAGCATCCCTGAAATGCTTATAAGAGAACTGTAAGAGGTTTTGGGTTTTATCACACAAGTTCCAAGGTGGAGGAGCAGTGACAGTGAGAGATAAGACAAGGTGAACAAGTTTAAAACCAAAAGCAGTGGACATTTATTCCTTAATTTTTGTGCAAGAGTGTAAAGATGCATTTGAAAGAACCTGATGGCTAGAGCATCAGCCATGGCTTTCAGGTTGGCCTAGTTTACAATCAGGAAAAGAAGGGAAAAAAAGATAACTTGCCTAGTTCACATGATTGGTGTTTCTGGCAAACACAGTCGTTTACAAGTTTCAAGCTATATTTTACTAGAGTCAAGGGAAGACTTCAAAAAGCCACATACAGTACAATTTAAAATTGGATGAACATCCTGCAAATGTTAGTGCAAAGTAATTATGTAGACTCTCCAAACAAGATTGTGCTCTTGTTTCCCAGGTTTGGTCAATGTTGCTCTTTTATGATTACAATCACAGAGGCTTAACTTACCAAATAGCAATGCCTCTGTGTTTTATGTCCTGTGTACCAAGGGAATGTCACAAGGTTTTGATGAAACGCAGCTTAGTTTCATTAATAAAGCAAATTTCTTATTGAATTTAACAATCAGGTTCCTGGAATGCTGCATGTGTTAAGTTTCATGGAAATGCTCTTAAGCTTATGCCTCTATCTTGTTCAATAAAATCACTCTTAAGATATCCTTTTTACTATGTAACTGGAATTGTTTCATGATCTTGAAATGCAACCAGTATAAATGAACATCTCAGAAGTGGGAGAAAATCCACCACTAATCTCAACTAGACAAACTTTTTAAAAATCAAAAAGCCTATTCACACAAAATTATATGTAATGACTGTAGTAATCAGTTTATTACACAGATTAATCATTCTTGAACGTACAAGCTCCAGAGGAGCAACTGGGTCTTTAAATATACACAAGTATTTCCATCAAATGAATTTTCACCCTTACATCCAAATAGACCTAAGCGGTTAAAAACATAAGAAAAATAAGAGCTATTAGCTATGTATTAACTGAGAAACCACATACAAACCAAAGAATATGGAAGAGAGAAAGAAGGGATGAAAGGCCAAAGGTTGAAGGGGTAGGGAAATGTAAAAGAGTTGGGAACAAAGCCCATCACACTTGATGTACTAATAGCTCCAATCCATTTAAATGTTGACCAGTTAAACTTAGACCTTGAAATGCAGGATGTGGGTAGAGTTTAATCTGGTTGGTCATAACTTTCGCCTAAGACGTAGCTCCTTCGGAATAAAATGAATACAGACACAGCTTCATGTTCTTCACCTTGCTTTTCATAACTGTTTTGAGTTTAAATGGATTCCACTTAAAAATAATCTCCTACAGGTGAGTGGAGCCTTTTCTTTCCCATCCAAGCTCACACCATACCCACCACCCCCCTCACACCTTGCTGTTATCCAAATTTAAGTCAGTAAGAAAAGCTTTTAGTCTCACACCTAGGTAATGCCTGTAGAACTGGCTTGTCACACACACACTTCTCTGCTAGGAGGCAATGTTGGTACAGAAGTACAGTATTTCTAGTTTGTTGTTCCAAGTATGTACAACACGCAGCACTGCTGTATCAGGTAAACATGTGCACAGGGGAAGATGAGGCGTGGGCTCATAGAAAGCAGTCAAATGGAAATCAAAAGGACTTTCTCTTTCAGAGTTCCCCTATCTTTATTTGTAGAGGTTATCCAATAATTTCTTTAATTACATCGCATACTTCTGAGTCCATTCCCGAGCTATTCTGTTGTACCTGTACACACAAAGAGAAGCTTGGCTTAACACAGGTGTGGAGTCAGTAAGCAACAGATTCCATTCATTATCCCATCAAGTAACGTGAAGAGAGTAACTCATAGGACATTCAAGGAAAGGCCCCTTTCTATCCCAAATTTCTGATAAGCATTAATTCAATGATAATGGGAAGGAGCTGTAAAATGTGAAAGTCTCCTTTAATTGCTACTTACAGAGGGTTCTGATTAAATTTTAGTATTTGTTGGCATATATCTTATTCTATACTTGATTGGCCTATTTCTACAGAAGACATCAACTCAATTTATTTATTTAAAGTACTTGAAACTACATGATTCTACATTATATAGTTATTGAACTCATATACTAATAATGATTAAACTGACATAAGGCTGGGTGCAGTGGCTCAGACCTGTAATCCCAGCACTTTGGGAGGCTGAGTCGGGTGGATCACTTGAGCCCAGGAGTTTGAGACCAGTCTGGGCAACATGATAAAACCCTGTCTCTACAAAAAATACAAAAATTAGCAGTGTGTGGTGGCGCATGCCTGTAGTCCAAGCTACTCAGGAGGCTGAGGTGGGAAGATCGTTTGAACTCAGGAGGCAGAGGTTGAAGTGAGCTGATACTGCAACACTGTACTACAGCCTGGGTGACAGAGTGAGGCTCTGTCTCAAAAAAAAAAAAGGGGGGGGAACCCCAACTTTCCTTTCATATCAATAAAATTGGTTCTGGTAGAACTTATTTCAACAATTCGGTTGACAAAATGAATGGGTTTATTGCTTCAGAAGAATGTTTGAATAAAGTAAGCAGAGCAAATGGTTCTATAATTCTATTAAAAAAGGGATGCTAGGCCAGGTGCGGTGGCTCACGCCTGTTAATCCCAGCACTTTGGGAGGCTGAGGCGGGCGGATTACCTGAGGTCAAGAGTTTGAGACGGGCCTGGCCAACATGGTGAAATCCGGTCTCTACTAAAAATACAAAAAAAATTAGCTGGGCGTGGTGGTGTTCACCTGTAATCCCAGCTACTCGGGAGGCTGAGGCAGCAGAATCATTTGAACTTGGGAGGTGGAGGCTGCAGTGAGCCAAGATCGTGACATTGCACTCCAGACTGGGTGACACAGCAAGACTTCAGCTCAAAAAAAAAAAAAAAAAAAAAAGATGCTAGAAAAAAAAGAAAGAAAGATAAGGTCAGGTGTGGTAGCTCATGCCTGTAATCCTGGCACCTTGGGAGGCCAAGGCAGGAAGACTGCTTGAGGTCAGGAGTTCAAGACCAGCCTGGGCAACACATCAAGACCTAATCTCTATTAAATTTTAAAAAAGAAAAAAAGGGATGCTGAGCCTGGGCAACATAGGGATACTCCATTGATACAGAAAATTTAAAAATTAGCTGGTGACTGGGTGTGGTGGCTCACGCCTGTAATCCCAGCACTTTGGGAGACTGGGGTGGCTGGATAACTTGAGGTCAGGAGTTCCAGACTAGCCTGGCCAACATGGCAAAATCCTGTCTCTACTGAAAACACAAAATTTAGCCAAGAATGGTGGTGTGCGCCTGTAATCCCAGCTACTCAGGAGGCACGAGAATCACTTGAGCCTGGGAGGCAAAGGTTGCAGGAAGCCAAGAATGCACCACTGCACTCCACCTGGGCAATGGAGAAAGACTCGGTCTCAAAAAAAAAAAAAAATTAGCTGGATGTGATGGCATGTGCCTGTGGTCCCAACTGCTTGGGAAGCTCAGATTGGAGGACTACTTGAGCCTGGGAGGTTGAGGTTACAGTGAGCTGTTGATTGTGTCACTGCATTCCAGTCTGGGCAACAGAGCAAGACCCTGACTCAAAAACAAAGTGGGGTGGGGATGGGTATGCTGGCCTCGCATGGTGGCTCATGCCTATAACAATAGCACTTTGGGAGGCTGAGGTGGGAGGACTGCTTGAGGTCAGGAATTAGAGACCAGCCTGTGCAACATAGTGAGATCCTGTCTCTACAAACAAAACAAATTAGCCAGGTGTAATGGCATGTACTAGCAGTCCTAACTACTGGGGAGGCTGGGGTGGGAGGATCACTTGAGCCCATGAGTTTGACACTGCAGTGAGCCACGATTGTGCCACTGTACTCCAGTCTGGGCAGAAGAGCAAGACCCTGTCTCTGAAAAAAAAAAAAGTGGGGTGTTAGAGGGTGGGGGCAGTGCGGTTTAGGAAAGTTCTGTTCAACAGTGTTCAACATTACTCCATGCTGACTTGGGAAATGACTTCCGGTAAGCATTCAGGCCCACAATTCTAAATATTGGACAAAACAGTTCACTAATCAAAAAAATTTGTGAATAAATTCACAAATAGGAAAAAGCAAGAACCAACTGTTAGACTACCCCATTCCCAGTGTTACCTCCATTAAAAACAAAAAAAGTATCTATGCCTCTCTAATCCAGTAGAATTCAAGTAATTCTTAAATCCTTTCTATTTTAATTTTTTTTTTTTTTTTTTTTGGTAATGGGAATCTTGCTCTGTCGCCCAGGCAGGAGTGCAGTGGCGCAATTTCAGCTCACTGCAACCTCCACGTCCTGAGTTTAAGCAATTCTCCTACCTCAGCCTCCCAAGTAGCTGGGATTACAGGTGCCCGCCATCACGCCTGGCTAATTTTTGTAGTTTTAGTAGAGATAGGGTTTCAGCCTGGTGGCCAGGCTGGTCTCAAACCCCTGACCTTGTGATCCGCCCACCCTGGCCTCCCAAAGTGCCGGGGTTACAGGCATGAGCCACCACGCCCGGCCCTAAAAAAAAAACTATCTACCCTCTCCTGTCTACTTCCTCTTATAACTTCACTGAATAGTACATAAAACAACAGATGTTATTAGTGCTAGGCATAGTGGTATATGCTTATCATCCTAGCTACTCCAGAGGCTGAGGTAGGAGGACTACTTGAGCCCACGAGTTTGAGACCAACCTAGGCAACATAGCAAGACTCCATCTCAAAAGAAAAAAAGAAAAGAATAAATGCTACTAGAACACTTTTAGCTACTATCTCTTTTGATATCTTGACCACTGTTCAGTAATTCATAGTACAATTCTAAAACACCCAAATTCTACAATCAAGTTTTGTTTTTAAAAGAAATTTGGAGCCGGGCGCGGTGGCTCAAGCCTGTAATCCCAGCACTTTGGGAGGCCGAGACGGGCAGATCACGAGGTCAGGAGATCGAGACCATCCTGGCTAATACGGTGAAACCCCGTCTCTACTAAAAAAATACAAAAAACTAGCCGGGCGCGGTGGCGGGCGCCTGTAGTCCCAGCTACTCCGGAGGCTGAGGCAGGAGAATGGCGGGAACCCGGGAGGCGGAGCTTGCAGTGAGCTGAGATCCGGCCACTGCACTCCAGCCTGGGCGACAGAGCGAGACTCCGTCTCAAAAAAAAAAAAAAAAAAGAAAGAAAGAAAGAAAAGAAAGAAAGAAATTTGGGGCTTTCATGCCTAATGGCATTTATTTACTTTCTTCCTTTAGATTATGTCAAATGGTAGAAAATCAATTCTCTTTTCCCATTAATTCACAAATACAAATTCACAAAGCAGGCAAATGGGTACTTGATGAAAAATGCTTTATATATCAAAAGTCAAGCATAAGACATGAAGCTGTTGAAAAATATACCACAGGAAAGTTTTTGTATGGGCATGGTGGCTCACACCTGTAATGCCAGCACTTTGGGAGGCCTAGACAGGAAGATCATTTGAGGTCAGGAGTTCGAAACCAGCCTGGCCAACATGGTGAAAGTCTCTACTAAAACTACAAAAAAAATGAGCCTGGTGTGGTGGCTGCACCTGTAATCTCATCTACTCGGGAGGCTGAGGCATGAGAATCATTTGAACCCAGAAGGCGGAGGTTGCAGTGAGCCAAGACTGCACCACTGCACTCCAGCCTGGGTGACAAAGTGAGACCCTGTTTCAAAAAAAAAAAAAAAAAGTTTTTGTAGACAAGAGGAGTCCCATGAAACAATCAGGGATAAGACTGGCATCATCTACTTATAATAATACTCAATGCATATATTCTTCTTTTCTAGCCCCAGGAGAGTATATTAGGACTTCACTTTAAATATTTGGCCCATATTCAGCCCTCAAACAAGAAAGATTTGTGACAAACATCTCCATCCCACCACAGACAACTTTCCATCTTGAGGCCATACTTACTTTTCTCTATCTGTTTTGTAGATCCGAGCAATCTCAGGCACTAAAGGATCATCTGGATTGGGATCACACAACAGAGAACAGATGGATAAGAGTACTAGAATGAAAAAAATCGTATAAATTAGTAGAGGATAAAAGCAAAGGGTTGAGAGAAACATGAGATGCCAAAACATGAGGAAATTCTAAGAATTTATACTGTAATGCCTACAGCTTTGTAAGTTTTACTTACCTTTATATTAACAGTAACCAACAAGGATTTTTTTTTTTCTCTTTTATAAAAGTAGAGTTGGGGTTTCACCATGTTGGCCAGGCTGGTCTCGAACTCCTGACCTCAGGTGATCCACCCACCTTGGCATCCCAAAGTCCTGGGATTACAGGCATGAGCCACAGTACCCGGCCTAATTTTTGTATTTTTAGTAGAGTCGGGGTTTCGCCATGTTGGTCAGGCTGGTCTTGAACTCCTGACCTCGTGATTCACCCACTTAGGTCTCCCAAAGTGCTGGGATTACAAGCATGAGCCACCACGCCTGGCAAATAGTTTTTTGAGACAGAGTCTCACTCTGTTGCCCAGACTGGAGTGCAGTGGTGCAATCTCGGCTCATTGCAAGCCCCACCTTCCGGGTTCACGCCATTCTCCTGCCTCAGCCTCCCGAGTAGCTGGGACTACTGGCGCCCGCCACCATGCCCGGCTCATTTTTTTGTATTTTTAGTAGAGATAGGGTTTCACCACGTTAGCCAGGATGCTCTTGATCTCCTGACCTCATGATCCACCGCGTCCAGTCTACCAACAAGGATTTTAAGAAGCTTAAACAGACTTCAGGTTAGGTCATTAAAAAACAAAAATGAAGGCCGGGTGCAGTGGCTCATGCCTGTAATCCCAGCACTTTGGGAGGCGGAGGCGGGTGGATCACAAGTCATCCTCGGGCTCAAGTCATCCTCCCACCTCACTCTACAGGGGAGACTACAGGTGAGTGCCACCACATCCAACTAATTTTCTTTGTATTTTTTGTAGAGGTTGGGTTTTGCCATGTTGGCCAGGCTAGTCTTGATCTCCTAGGCTCAAGTGATCCACCTGCCTCGGCCTCCGGAAGTGCTGGGATTACAGGTGTGAACCACCACACCCGGCCATATCTATCATTAACTTATGCATTCCTTACTGAATGCAAAGGGGGCATAAAGTCACTGATTACATTAAGTTCAGTAGCCTCTGACATAATGAAATAAATTTAAATCCTTCTATACTAATGCTAATAGAGCGCAGCCATCTTTCTTTTCTCTAATGTTCTGTACCAAGAGATAATAACTCTCAGCCTACTTTACTCCCAGCACAGAAATCCAGCAGGGAAAGGATTTGCTCATATTCCTATCAAATCTATCCTATAGAGATCAAGGGCTTCTGAGAAGTAAAGAAAAAGCTGACATGCCCTATTCGGTTTGGTAACAAAAATGCTATTTCCTTGCCTTAAGAGTATACGAAAAGTTCTTTTAAAAAAATCAGGAAAGATGTTTTGTGACTTCATTCCTGTTGCCCACAGTTCTGGCAGTTGGCATTCCAAAAACATTTTCCCACTGTCAGGTGTCATCACCTGAAGCCCTCTTCAAGCATAGAACATTCTAACATCAATTAGGAAAGACCTCAGGTATTTCCTGGAAATGACAACAGGAAGTTAGAAATATTTGAATGTTCCTTTAACTTATTCTTCTAAATATTCTAATAAGTCAACTTTAAAGGACAGGTTTTAAAGAAAGGGCTCTTCCTTCTTTCTAGAAAAGGAAAGTAGGGTACTGGATATCTGGACCTTGTAAAGATTCTTAGTACACTACTTAGCTTCCTGAATTCATGAAAAATTCATTTTGGTTTATAATATACTGATATGGTTTGGATCTGTGTCCCCACACAAATCTCATGTTCAACTGTAATCCCCAGTGTTGGAAGTGGGGCCTGGTGGGAGGTGACTGGATCATGGGAGTGCATCCTTCATGAATGCTTTAGCACCACCCCCTTTTTTTTTTTTTTGAGACGGAGTCTCGCTCTGTCGCCCGGGCTGGAGTGCAGTGGCCGGATCTCAGCTCACTGCAAGCTCCGCCTCCCGGGTTTACACCATTCTCCTGCCTCAGCCTCCGGAGTAGCTGGGACTACAGGCGCCCGCCACCTCGCCCGGCTAGTTTTTTTGTATTTTTTAGTAGAGACGGGGTTTCACTGTGTTAGCCACCTTGGTCTCGATCTCCTGACCTCGTGATCCGCCCGTCTCGGCCTCCCAAAGTGCTGGGATTACAGGCTTGATCCACCGCGCCCGGCCAGCACCACCCCTTTGATGCTGTTCTTGTGATAGAGTTCTCATGAGATCTGGCTAATAGTGTGTGGCACCTCCCCCCATCTCTCTCTCGGTCCTACTACTGCCATGTGAGACAGGTGGCTCCCCCTTTGCCTTCTGCCATGAGTAAAAGCTCCCTCAGGGCTCCCCGGAAGCAGATACTGCCATGCTTTCTGTATAGTCCACAGAACTGTGAGCCAATTAAACTTTCTTTTTATTTTTTTTTTTTGAGATGCAGTTTCACTCTTGTTGCCCAGGCTGGAGTGCAATGGCACGATCCTAGCTTCCTGCAACCTCTGCCTCCCGGATTCAAGCGATTCTCCTGCCTCAGCCTCCCAAGTAGCTGGGATTACAGGCATGCACCACCACGCCCAGCTAATTTTTATATTTTTGGTAGAGATGGGGTTTCTCCATGTTGGTCAGGCTGGTCTCAAACTCCCGACCTCAGGTGATCTGCCCGCGTTGGCCTCCCAAAGTGCTGGGATTACAAGCGTGAGACACTGCGCCCAACAAACCTCTTTTCTTTATAAATTATCCAGTCTCAGGTATTTCTTTATAGCAGTGCAAGAATGGGCTGATATATATACTATACCTTTTTCTGTAAAGATAATAACTCTTATTTCTATAACCTGTATAGTTTCTTCATTGAACTTTTACCTATATATATTTATCAGTATTACTTTTTTTTTTTTTTTGAGACAGAGTCTCGCTCTGTTGCCCAGGCTGGAGCACAGTGGTGTGATGTTGGCTCACTGCAACCTCCGCCTCCCAGGTTCCCAGGTTCAAGCAATTCTTGTGCCCCAGCCTCCTGAGTAGTTGGGACTATAGACACACACCACCCTGCCTGGCTAATTTTTGTATTATTGGTAGAAATGGGGTTTCACTATGTTGGCCAGGCTGTTTTTAAACTCCTGACCTTAAGTGATCCACCTTCCTCGGCCTCTCAAAGTGGATTACAGTCATTACTGCACCTGGCCAGTATTTTCACAAGTGTTACAACGACAGTTACTTTCACTTCTAAAAACATGTAATCAAATGGCTTTATGACACACTTATCTGCTTCCTTTCGTTTTTTTTCAGTTTTTTTTTTTTTTTTTTAAATATATATATAAGGCCGGGCGCGGTGGCTCAAGCCTGTAATCCCAGCACTTTGGGAGGCCGAGACGGGCGGATCACGAGGACAGGAGATCGAGACCATCCTGGCTAACAAGGTGAAACCCCGTCTCTACTAAAAAAATACAAAAAAAAAAAAAAATAGCCGGGCAAGGTGGCGGGCGCCTGTAGTCCCAGCTACTCCGGAAGCTGAGGCAGGAGAATGGCATAAACCCGGGAGGCGGAGCTTGCAGTGAGCTGAGATCCGGCCACTGCATTCCAGTCCGGGCAACAGAGCGAGACTCTGTCTCAAAAAAAAAAAAAATAAAAAAAAAATAAATAAAATAAATACATAAATAAATAAATAAATAAATAAATAAATTTAGGTTCCCATCATGGATCTTCAAAGTAGAGGGAATACTGGGTCAAAATTTCTATCCTTGAAGACAGACTATATGTTAAAGGAATAATATCATACAGGATTAAGGCGTTTCATAGAACTACTTGCCCATACATTCAATTTACAAAAAGGGAATCATTAAAACCTTAAACCTGAGACAGTTAACACAATCAAATTCAACAAAATGGCACTGCAATTATTTTAAAGGATAGCTATCCAGATAGAACCTAACAAATCTAACTTGTAACAGTCCTTATCATTTACAATAGCTGAAAAAAATCAATGCTAGGCAAGAGAAGGGGAAGAACAAAAAGAGATATGGCAATAATTTCAGCTACCTTGCGCCTCCAACACCCCACCCCACCAAAACACACCTCTCACATAATTCCACTTATCTTGGTCCCATTACTAGATTTACATCTCTATTGCTATTTGGTGAAGGAAGTGCAACCAATGGGACCTTCACCAGGCCAGGCACAGGTCCATAAACACTTTCTCAAGTAGCTCTTGAATTGTAAGAGGGCCCACCAAAAGAAAAGGGGACTCTTCTCTAAAAAACTACTTCATTACAACTTTTAAAAAAATGTGGTTCTCTGGCATCCTGTTTTTATTTCTGCCTAGGACTCTAAAAATTTTAAATTAATGCCTCAGAGTTTTGTTTGCTTTAAAAAATTAATTTGTGGCCAGGAGTGGTGGCTCACACCTGTAATCCCAGCCCTTTGGGAGGCCAAGACAGGCGGATCACCTGAGGTCAGGAGTTCAAGACCAGCCTGACCAACATGGAGAAACCCCGTCTCTACTAAAAATACAAAATTAGCCAGGTGTGGTAGCGCATGCCTTGTAATCCCAGCTGCTCGGAAGGCTGAGGCAGGAGAATGGCTTGAACCTGGGAGGTGGAGGCTGCAGTGAGCCGAGATTGTGCCACTGCCTGGGCAACAAGAGTGAAACTCCTTCTCAAAAAAATAAAATAAAATTTTAAGATTGAGTCTTGACATCCAAGTTATAACATGACAAATACTCAACACTTTTGACAACTGTGCCTTTATCCCAGTTTCTAGAGTACTTACAAGGAACCAGTTAACTGTCCGTTTTTGCTTCTTTAATCTTCGTAACAACAATGAAATATTTATTATTGTTCCTTTTCTACTGATGACAAAATTTAGGAATATAGGGGCCAATGTGTCTCAAGTCTCATTTAATAAGAGGTGGATCTGAGATCTGAACACAGGCAATTGGATCTAGAATCTATGTTCTTTACCATGAAACTACGTTGCTTCCTGTCTAAATACATGCGTTAAACAAATGCTAAATTATAAGCAGATAATTTCTACTAAAAATACAAAAATTAGTTGGGCATGGTGGTGGGCGCCTGTAATCCCAGCTACTCGGGAGGCTGAAGCAGAAGAATTGCTTGAACCCTGGAGGCGGAGGTTGCAGTCAGTCAAGATCGTACTATTGCACTTCAGCCTGGGCAACAAGAGTGAAACTCCGTT
This sequence comes from Rhinopithecus roxellana, assembly GCF_007565055.1. Taxonomy (NCBI): domain Eukaryota; kingdom Metazoa; phylum Chordata; class Mammalia; order Primates; family Cercopithecidae; genus Rhinopithecus; species Rhinopithecus roxellana. Next base: position 156,269,072 of record NC_044551.1, on the reverse strand, counting down.
TCAAAAAACAAAAAAACAAAAATTCATACACCACGTTTCACCACACAAATACCAAAACTAACATTGTTTGTCTATTTCTGGCCACTTAACCACCTTTTTTTTTGAGATGGAGTCTCGCTCTGTTGCCCAGGCTGGAGTGCAGTGGCGCGATCTCGGCTCACTGCAAGCTCTGCCTCCCGGGTTCATGCCATTCTCCTGCCTCAGCCTCCTGAGTAGCTGGGACTACAGGCACCCACCACCACGCCCGGCTAATTTTTTGTATTTTTAGTAGAGACGGGGTTTCACCATGTTAGCCAGGATGGTCTTGATCTCCTAACCTCGTGATCCGCCCACCTCGGCTTCCCAAAGTGCTGGGATTACAGGCGTGAGCCACCGCACCCAGCCTCACTTAACATACTTTTACATGTAACTCTTGTTATAGTGTATATGCCTTTTTTCTTTTTTCTGCTTTTCTCAAACACAGTATTTTCCTATTTTCGCAATATTTGTAAAGTTCAATACTTTTTTTTTTGGCAATAGAGTCTCCCTCTGTCACCCAGGCTAGAGTGCAGTGGTACCATCTTGGCTCACTGCAACCTCCGTCTCCTGGGTTCGAGTGATTCTCCTGCCTCAGCCTCCTGAGTAGTTGGGCACACGCCATCACACCCAGGAGTGTACAGGCACGTGTCATCATACCTGGCTAATTTTTGTATTTTTAGTAAAGATGGGGTTTTGCCATGTTGGCCAAGCTGGTCTCAAACTCCCGGTCTCAAGTGATCTGCCCACTTCAGCCTCACAAACTGCTGGGATTACAGGCATGAACCACTGTGCCTGGCCAGGGTCAATACTCTCTTAAATGCATGTGCTAGAACCCATTTATTTTTTCCTCTTATGTAAGTAACCTCTGATTTTCAGAACTAAATCACACTGTCACAAATGTACTTGCATACAAAGTTTTTTCAGCATTTGGGATTGTTTTCTTAGTATAAATAAATGAAACTAGAATTATTGGGTAAATGGGCATGGATGATTAAGTATCTTAACACATACTGGCAGACTGGGCTCTACAAACCTGTACCTCTACTTGAAGTATAGAGTGTTCATTTCAATATACCTCATTAGCATTTTGTCTCCTTTTAAAAATATCTTTGTTAATTAAAAAGGTAAAAAAGGGGCTGGGCGCGGTGGCTCAAGCCTGTAATCCCAGCACTTTGGGAGGCCGAAACGGGTGGATCACGAGGTCAGGAGATCGAGACCATCCTGGCTAACACGGTGAAACCCCGTCTCTACTAAAAAAATACAAAAGCTAGCCGGGCAAGGTGGCGGGCGCCTGCAGTCCCAGCTACTCGGGAGGCTGAGGCAGGAGAATGGCGTGAACCCGGGAGGCGGAGGTTGCAGTGAGCTGAGATCCGGCCACTGCACTCCAGCCTGGGCCACAGAGCGACACTCTGTCTCAAAAAAAAAAAAAAAAAAAAAAGGTAAAAAATGGGAATGTAACATTCATTTATTTATTCTTTGGTCCCCCTGTGTCCACTCATCTATTAGGATCTGAATTTTTTTTCTGATTTTTGTACTTCATATTTTAAACATATTAATCCATTACCATATTTCATTTTTCTCTTAAACAACTGATTTCATTTTCACAAAAGTACATCCAGTAAGCTCTTTTATCACCTCTCAGAGTAGAGCGGTGAGATCTGATAAAGATTCTTTTTTTTTTTGAGACAGAGTCTTGCTGTGTCCCCCAGGCTGGCCAGGCTGGAGTGCAGCGGCGTGATCTCGGCTCACTGCAACCTCCGCCTCCCGGGTTCAAGCGATTCTCCTGCCTCAGCCTAAAATATAAAAATTAGCCGGGTGTGGTGGTGGATGCCTGTAATCCCAGCTACTAGGGAGGCTGAGGCAGGAGAATCACTTGAACCCGGGAGGCGGAGGTTGCAATGAGCCAAGATTGTGCCACTGCAGTCCAGCCTGGGCGACAAAGTGAGACTCCATCTCACAAAAAAAAAAAAAAAAAAAAAGAAAGAAAGAAAGAAACAAACAAACAAAAAATACATATATATACAGAGAGAGAGAGAAAATTTTAATCCAACTGTGATTTCATCTGGGAATAATGAGAGAGTATTTTAATCCAACTGTGATTTCATCTGGGAATAATGTTCAAGGGTTGTACAATTTCAAATCAACACATAAGACAACTACATCACTCAGTTCATTGATATAGAAACCTAAAGACAAGAGCTGGTAAAATATTTACCAATATTTCATTCTTCAAGAACCTAATGTCTATGTTTATACCATAAGCATTTGTCTAAAGGGCTGATCTATTTCCTGTTCTGGAATAGTATCTATCTTTTTCATTCATGAATCTCAAGGTTGGAAGAGATGTTAATTGTGTTTATGCTCTAAAAAAAATTCATACCAGTGTCCATCTTTTTTTTTTTTTTTGTAAGATGGCATCTCGCTCTGTTGCCCAGGCTGGAGTGCAGTGGCATGATCTCTGCTCACTGCAAGCTCCGCCTCCTGGGTTCACACCATTCTCCTGCCTCGGCCTCCCGAGTAGCTGGGACTACAGGTGCCCACCACCATGCCCGGCTAATTCTTTTGTATTTTTAGTAAAGACAGGGTTTCACCGTGTTAGCCAGGATGGTCTCGATCTCCTGACCTTGTGATCCGCCCACCTTGGCCTCCCAAAGTGCTGGGATCACAGGCATGAGCCACTGCGCCCGGCCCAGTGTCCATCTTCTAACCTATGCTTGAGTAGCACAACTAACAGAGTAGTCACTACACCAAGGAACGCTTTTGCTTGAAAAATCCAACTCGTTTTCAGTTCTCAAGGTCCACTTCAGAATAAGAAGAATTACTATCTCTTCTTAAAAGAAAAATAATCTTTTCAAAAATAAGTAACTCTAAAAAGACAAAAGACACGGTTGCGTTATCTTGATATCAAATACCCATTGTTACCTTTTGAAATAGTTAGTGCTGGAGACCACTGTGATCGTAGAATATCAAGACAAATGCTGCCATTACTGTTAATATTTGGATGATAAATTCTTGTCGTAAATGCAACCTACAGAAAGAAAGGAAACTTTCTGTAAACTAGTTTATTAGTATTATAGAAAGCATATTAAAAACTGCCACATTCCAATTAATTACCTTAGGTGGTTTGAAGGGGTAATCTGTTGGGAAATGAATTGTCAAGAAAAATACTCCACCCTGATAGGGACTGTCATTCTGTTGATAAAAGAAAAGTGGGATTAAAATAAGTAAATTACATAAACTGTTTATTCTGAAATTAAACTGAATACTTACTGGCCCCATTATTGTAGCTTGCCAATGGAACACTGAAAAATAACAAGAAAAAAGTCACCATGTAACAATATCTACATTGTATCTGTGCCATAGTAACGTATCATTCCCCTTCTAATCCAAACCCATTTATAAATAATATGATGAGTATGAGCAAGATGAGGAACATAAAATAACAGTCTAAAGAAACAAGAAAAATGACTAGAATGGCCTAGAACACTGATAAGGTGCTCAATGAAAAATATTCGGAGCCAGGTGTGGTGGCTCACACCTGTAATCCCAACACTTTGAGAGGCTGAGGTGAGAGGACTGCTTGAGCCTGAGAAGTGGAGGCTGCAATAAGCCATGACTGCGCCACTGCGAGACTCTCTCAAAAACAAACAAAAAAAAACAAAGTATTTGGGCTAAAACTTCTTGAAACTTCATGTCAGAGAAACAAACTTCTTGACAAGGCTCATAGTTCTACTTTTAAACAGCTATTTCTTTACCTCACAGGGTAAATCATTTCTTCAAAACAATTACATATAATATCCTTTTTTTTTTTTTTTTTGAGACAGAGTCTCACTCTATCGCCCAGGCTGGAGTGCAGTGGCCAATTTCAGCTCATTGCAACCTCCGCCTCCCAGGTTCAAGCAATTCTCCTGCCTCAGCCTCCCAAGTAGCTGGGACTACAGACAAGTGCCACCACACCTGGCTAATTTTTGTGTTTTTAGTAGAAACAAGGTTTTGCCACATTTAGCCAGGTCTCAAACTCCTGACCTCAGATGATCCACCCACCTCGGCCTCCCAAAGCTGGCATTATAGGCATGACTTCATTTACAATGCTGGTAAACGGGGGACAAAACAGTAAAGTCAAGGTAGATAATACTCAAATTAAGAAAGACTGGTTTTAACAATGAGAACAAATTTCTAAAAACTCTTGTGTAGGTCTGTACATTACTGGTCCTCATTAAAGAAAGAAAAACATCATCTCTTCTAATGTAGAGGATAAGTTAAAGAGGAAAAAAGATAAAAAAAGGAGTGAAATTTAAAAAGAAAATATTAGCTAAAAGCCCAAGGTTGATTACAAGCTCTAGGGATACTTCCAATAAGTTACAAACTTGTTCAATAAATAAATATCTTCCAAATGCAGAAAATGGTGCTTGTTCCATGTTCTCATGTTACTAAGTGCAGTATGAGAGATCAAAAGCCAGAGTTTTTATTTATAAGCAAGCTACTACTTAGCACACTTAACATTCATACTATGATCTGAGCAACCTAAGGGAAGTTGTCACTGGGGTTATATTTGAACAACCCAAACGAGATAACTCTTGTCACAAGGTAGAAGAAACATGAAGACTAAGAAGCCATATAAAAATCCACCAGAATGTCAGTCCAAATCCTAAAGTTCCTTCCAACCTCCTTAATATGAAACTAATCCCTATGGTTGGTTTGTTGCTTACTGGGACTTGAACCTAAAAATAGCAGCTCGTTGATTAGGAGTTAAAGGTAAAGGACAGGAATTGCTGAGGCTCCCTTCCTTAGATTAGCCCTCACTAGTACTTAGAAACACTTATATTACTCTCTGCCGACCATTTAATGGATTGTGTAAGCAAAGGACAAAGCCACTCTGGGCCACTAAAACTGGACCTAGTATCTTCAAGGGAAGTCCTATAAAAAGCCCCTTATATGCTGTTTAAAGACACAAAAGCAGGCACCTGTAATCCCAGCTACTCAGGAGGCTGAGTTGGGAGGATGATTTGAGCCCAAGAGTTCAAGCCCAGCCCAGGCAACATAGCAAGATCCTGTTTCCAAAAAAATAAAAACAAGACTACAACACACACACACACACATGCTCACACGCATGCATGCACACATACACATGAATCTCACTCTATTTTTAATCACAAATATACTTACAATTTGAGTAAATAAAACATTGATAACTAGAATTAACCCCCAATAACAAGGCTAAAAACACTATTAGACAAAAGAATGACCAACTAGCCAAGGGACCTGTTCTTCTACTTAATTCTTTTTTTTTTTTTTTTTTTTTTTTTTTTTGAGACGGAGTCTTGCTCTGTCGCCCAGGCTGGAGTGCTGTGGCCGGATCTCAGCTCACTGCAAGCTCCGCCTCCCGGGTTCACGCCATTCTCCTGCCTCAGCCTCCCGGGTAGCTGGGACTACAGGCGCCGCCACCTCGCCCGGCTAGTTTTTTGTAGTTTTTAGTAGAGACAGGGTTTCACCGTGTTAGCCAGGATGGTCTCGATCTCCTGTCCTCGTGATCCGCCCGTCTCGGCCTCCCAAAGTGCTGGGATTACAAGCTTGAGCCACCGCGCCCGGCCTAATTCTTTTATGTTATTTAAATTTGTGATTATAATGGAAGAGTATTAATTGTACCTGCATTCCCGCGCAAAGCTGTAAGAGTTGGGTAAGATAATAAGAAAGCACTGCTTTTAAGTGTTCTCAGGCACTGCCTGCCACAGTGGCGCCCTCATCTCTAATGTCTGCGCTACCTCTAGCTTGCTGAGAAGGCGGATAAGCAAGGAGGTATCTAGATCATGACTAGTAGAAGGTAGATTATCAGCAAATTGGCCCAGTGGTAAAGCACCCAGGAAGCAACTGGCTACGGAAGTTACTCACAAGAGTGTACCCTTTACTGGAAGGGTAAAGAAACCCCACTGTTACAGGTCTGGTACTGTGGTACTCTGTGAAAATAGATCTCATCAGAAGTCCACTGAACTTCTGATTAGCAAACTTCCTTTCCAGCATCTGACAGAAAAAGTTGCTGAGGACTTCAAAACAAATCTACACTTCTAGCTTTTGGTACTTTGCAGGAGGCAAGTGAGGTCTATCTGATGGGCTTTATGAAGACACTAACTTATGTGCTACTCATGCCAAATATGTAACAAGTATGCCAAAAGACATCCACCTAGCATGCCAATTACATGGAGACTGTGCTTAAGATTGGGAAACATTTCATTCTCAAAAAAAAAAAAAATTATTTTTCTTCTTTCTGTTATTGGTAGTTCTCTGTTAGATGTATTTTGCCCCCATGAGGTCAAAAGGTAACTATGTATATGACTGCAAGTGGAAAAATAGGGGACAGAAATCAGGTATTGGCAGTTTTTCCATTTTAACTTGTGTGTGAATTTCTAATATAAAATTGAGGATGTAAAGCATTAATTCAAATCAAACTATTTCGGTGAACAAGTTTCAGCAGTTCACCTTTATAACAATTATAAACAGACCTGTAAATTTTTTCTGGACAATGCTAGCATTTGGATTTTATTTTTGTCACTAGTTATATCATTAGTTTAATATAAAAGAGAGACATGGAAATTATTTACATGATGAAAGATTTCAGAACTTCAGTGGAATGGGCAGTTTCACACTGATGTCATTTCAACAGTGATTTATTTCAGTCTACACACTTTCCAAGAATGTGGCCATCTCTTAAAGAAATAAAACTTGTCTCTGGGTGCGGTGGCTCACGCCTGTAATCCTAGCACTTTGGGAGGCCAAGGCAGGTGGATCGCCTGAGGTCAGGAGTCGAGATCAGCCTGACCAACATAGCGAAACCCCATCTCTACTGAAAATACAAAAAATTACCTGGGCGTGGTGGCAGGTGCCTGTAATCCCAGCTACTCGGGAGGCTGAGGAAGGAGAATAGCTTGAACCCAGGAGGCGGAGGTTGCAGTGAGCCGAGATCGTGCCACTGCACTCCAGCCTGGGCAACAGTGCGAGACTCCATCTTAAAAAAAAAAAAAAAAAGAAAAGAAAAGAAAAGAAAGCACTTTAAAAAAAAGAAAGAAAGCACTTAATAAAGTATTATTTTATTTTATTTTTGTTTAAAATACAGATGGGTGGCCGGGTGCGATGGCTCACGCCTATAATCCCAGCACTTTGGGAGGCCGAGGCAGGTGGATCTCCTGATGTTAGGAATTCAAGACCAGCCTGACTAACATGGAGAAACCCCGTCTCTACTAAAAATACAAAATTAGCCAAGCATGGTGCCGCATTGCCTGTAATCCCAGCTACTTGGGAGGCTGAGGCAGAAGAATCGCTTGAACCTGGGAGACTGAGGTTGCGGTGAGCCAAGATTGCGCCATTGCACTCCAGCCTGGGCAACAAGAGCGAAACTCCATCTCATTGAAAAAAAAAAAAAAAAAAAAAAAGAGAGAGATGAGGTCTCACTATGTTGTCCAGGATGGTCTTGAACTCCTGGGCTCAAGCAATTCACCCACCTCAGCCTCCCAAAGTGCTAGGATTATAGGTGTGATAGGTGTGAGTCACCATACCCAGCCAAAATATAAAAATATTGAGACAATTTAAAAAATTAAATTTTCCATTAACCATTTAAGTACTAATTCTTTCCTCCTAGTCTTTTCAAAATCAATCTTCTTCTTTTCTTGCTAATACTACTACCAGACTTAAGAAGTTATTAGAAAAATTTAAATCAGAATTTTTTTTTTTTTTGAGATGGAGTCTTGCTCTGTCGCCTGGACTAGAGTGCAGTGGCTCGATCTTGGCTCACTGCAACCTCCTCCTCCCAGGTTCAAGCAATTCTCCTGCCTCAGCCCCCTGAGTAGCTGGGATTACAGGTGCGTGCCACGACATCTGACTAATTTTGCTGTATTTTTAGTAGAGACGGGGTTTCACCACGTTGGTCAGGCTGGTCTTGAACTCCTGACCTCAGGTGATCCACCCACCTTGGCCTCCCAAAGTGCTGGGATTATAGTCATAAGCCACCAGGCCCAGCCTTAAATCAGAAATTTTTAGCTAAATATTTCCTTTTTTGTGTTTCCCTGTTCTTCCTACTAACACAAACAAAGCACAAATAGGCTGTGGGATCAAAATCTACTAACAATCGGACAATGCAGAATCCCCAACAGGGTTGAAGCAGAAATGCCAACAAGCTGCTCATGTTTACAATTATGGAAAGAATACCCTTCTTCTTCTTTTTTTTTTTTTTTAAATGGAGAAGGGGTCTTGCCATGTTGCCCAGGCTGGTCTCAAACTCCTGGGCTCGAGCGATCTGCCTGCCTTGGCCTCTCAAACTGCTGGGAATATAGGCATGAGCCATCAGCAGTGCTCAACCAGAATACCCAGAATGCCCTTCTTTTTTTGAGACAGAGTCTCGCTCTGTCAAGGCTGGAGTGCAGTAGCAAGATCTAGGCTCACTATAATCTCTGCCTCCCAGGTTCAAGTAATTCTCCTGCCTTAGCTTCCCAAATAGCTGGGATTACAGGTGTGCACCACCTCGCCCAGCTAATTTTTTGCATTTTTAGTAGAGATCGGGTTTCATCATGTTGCCCAGACTGGTCTCAAACTCCTAAGCTCAGGCAATCCACCCACCTTGGCCTCCCAAAGTGCTAGGATTATAGGCATGAGCTACCACGCCCAGCCAGAATACCCTTCTTGATAGAAGATGGCAAAAAAAAACATATTTTCAACTAATATTGCAATCTTTCATACCCACACTACAAAAAGTTAAAGATACTCTAGCATACTGTATATTTTATATATATGTATATATACATACATATATATGCATATATATGTATGTGTATATATATGTATTTTTTAAGAGACAGAGTCTCACTCTATTGCCCAGACTGGAGTGCAGTGGCACAAACTTGGCTCACAGCAGCCTCAAACTCCTGGGCTCAAGCAATCCTCCCACCTCAGCCAACTGAGCAGCTGGGACTACAGGCGAGTGTCACCATGTCCTGCTAATTTTTTTAATTTTTATTTTCATAGAGATCAGGTCTTGCTATGTTGCCCAAGCTGGTCTCAAACTCCTGGCCTCAAGCGATCCTTCTGCATTGGCCTACCAAAGTGCTGGGATTACAGGTATGAACCATTGTACCAGGCAGAAGATTCTTACATTATTGTAAACTTTTAACTCAACATCATAGGTGACCTCGGCCGGGCGCGGTGGCTCAAGCCTGTAATCCCAGCACTTTGGGAGGCCGAGACGGGCGGATCACGAGGTCAGGAGATCGAGACCATCCTGGCTAACACCGTGAAACCCCGTCTCTACTAAAAAATACAAAAAACTAGCCGGGTGAGGTGGCGGGTGCCTGTAGTCCCAGCTACTCGGGAGGCTGAGGCAGGAGAATGGCGTAAACCCGGGAGGCGGAGCTTGCAGTGAGCTGAGATCCGGCCACTGCACTCCAGCCTGGGCGATAGAGTGAGACTCCGTCTCAAAAAAATAAAAAATAAAAAAAAATAGGTGACCTCATCTGTAATCCATATCTATTTAGTTTAGTAGATCATATCTGTTTAACATTCCAACAGGACTAAACATATATAATCCATTGGCACTAAACTCTGAATAAAAACCTATTCACATTCTAATAACACTATGTTAATTTGTCTTCACTGTGATTAAGGTCAAATTCCATCATCAAGAAAATGAGCAAAAACACATACACAGGACTAAGTCTTTAAAACAGGTGAAGGAAAAGGAAGAAAAAAATTACTAACGTAGCAACCAAGACAAGTAATCTTTATGCCTCTCATAAAATGATCTAGAATCTACAGTACCAATAAAAAGGCAGAGAAAGAGAAACTAAAACCCATTCAGATGAATTGAATTAATGAAAGCATTTAAAGACCTACCATTTAAATCTTGAGAATTTTGTCACATTGGTTGAATATAAAGATACCTACTAAAACCACTGATTTAGGTTACTCTCTGGAAGCCTTTCTAGACTCCCTAGCTCTTAAAGGTAGAAGTATAAATCAGAGAAGGTAGTGAGAGAATACCAAACCTGCCTCACATTACAATGTTTTTAGAAATAGCTCAAGTAGGCTAGGCGCGGTGGCTCATGCCTGTTCCAGCACTTTGGGAGGCCGAGGCAGGCGAATCACGAGGTCAGGAGTTCGAGACCAGCCAGGCCAACATGGTGAAACCCCATCTCTACTAAAAATACAAAAAATTAGCTAGGCGTGGTGGCAGGTGCCTGTAATCCCAGCTACTCAGGAGGCTGAGGCAGGAGAATTGCTTGAACCCGGGAGGCACAGGTTGCAGTGAGCCGAGACCATGCCACTATACTCCAAGCAGGCGACAATGTGAGACTCTGTCTCAACAAAAAAAAAAAAAACAAAAGGAGAAATAGCTCAAGAATTACTAGAGGTTCAAGTAAAAAGGACCCCAAAAATAGTTACTGAATGAAATACTGGCCCCTAAGTATAAAATATTGCTACATTTTACATAAACATCTATTTCAAAAATCTTTCTTTTAATGATCCATCTTAGGATTGATCAAAATTGACCAAAATAAAAAGTTTTGATAGTAAAAAACAAAAATAAGTTCCCAGCACTATGTTGGTTTAAGACTATCAAACCAAATTATGCAAACTGAAAGTTACACAATCTGTTTTATGAGAGTTTAAATGTGAAGTTCACAGATGAATGATTACTCTTTAATATTCTGAATGAAGCCTTGAGGTTAAAAGGGACAGGCTGGGCACAGTGGCTCACGCCTATAATCCTAGCACTTTGGGAGACTGAGGTGGGTGGATCACCTGAAGTCAGGTGTTCAAGACCAGCCTGGCCAACATGGTGAAACTCCGTCTCTACTAAAAATACAAAAAATTAGTCAGGTGTGGTGGTGCATGCCTGTAATCCCAGCTATTTGGGAGATGGAGATAGGAGAATTGCTTGAACCTGGGACGCAGAGGTCGCAGTGAGCCGAGATCGCGCCACTGCATGATCTGTTGCACACCTGGGCAACACAGCGAGACTCCGTCTCAAACAAACAAACAAACAAAAAAGCAGGGGACAGTGAGAATATTTGGTAGTATGAGACTGAATCTCCAGAGACCTACACTTGAATGCACAGATCTCAAGACAGTCACATTTACCAAGTGTTCAAAACAAAAGAAAATTGGGTGCGGTGGCTCGCAGCTGTAATCACAGGGCTTTGGGAGGCAGAAGCAGGAGGATCACTTGAGCCCAGGATTTCAAGACCAGCACAGAAAACATGGTGAGACCCTATTGCTATATATATATATATATATTTTTTTTTTTTTAATTAGCCAGGGGTGTGAGGGCATGTACCCATAGTCCCAGCTACTCAGGAGGCTGAGGTGAGAGGCTCCCTTGAGCCCAGGAGTTTGAGGCTTCAGTGAGCTGCAATTACGCCACTACACTCCAGCCTGGGCAACAGAGTCATCCCCTGCCTTGAAAGACCAGAGGAGACTCTGTCTCAAAAAAAAAAAAAAGGGCTGGGTGTGGTGGCTCATGTCTGTATGCCTATAATGCCAGCACAGGGGGAGGGGGAAAGGCGGGGAGGGAAGAGAAGATAGAAGGAAACAGACACATGGCCATTCAATCTTCAGCTTACTTTTTTTTTTTTGAGATGGAGTCTTGCTCTGTCGCCCAGGCTGGAGTACAGTGGCATGATCTCGGCTCACTGCAAGCTCCACCTCCTGGGTTCACGCCATTCTCCTGCCTCAGCTGCCTGAGTAGCTGAGACTACAGGCGCCCGCCACCATGCCCGGCTAATTTTTTGTATTTTTAGTAGAGACAGGGTTTCACCATGTTAGCTAGGAGGGTATTCATCTCCTGACCTCGTGATCCGCCCGCCTCTGCCTCCCAAAGTGCTGGGATTACAGGCGTGAGCCACAGGGCCTGGCTGCTTACTTCTTTCAGGAAGTACATTTCTTCCTGCTTACCAGATCTTTGCAGGAAAGTGAAAAAAAATTTACTGGTACATTAAAATCTGGATGTTTTAAAATAAAGCACAGATCTCTACTTTATTTTTATACAAAATATCAACATTAAAATCTGGATGTTTTAAAATAAAGCACAAGTCTCGACTTCATTTTTACACTAAATATCAATAACATGTGGTAATGAGGGATTTGGGTACCAGGATAGTCAAAAGGAGCTCAAAAGTTTCAAAAGGCCAACAGTTTCTGTCTTCCTTCTTCTAAGATTAAATTCTGACTCCTTATAACAAAAATAAGATGACAAAAGGACATTTAGCTATCCAATTATACTTTATGTACTCTTATGTGAGGTTCATCAGAAAGATCTGATCAATACTTTTTTTTTTTGTAGAGACTGGGTCTCGATCTGTCATCCAAGCTAGAGTATAGTGGCCCAATCATAGCTCACTGCAGCCTCAAACTTCTGGGCTCAAGTGTTCCTCCTACCTCAGCCTCATGAAGAGGTGGGACTACAGGCATGAGCCACCACTTCAAGCTAATTTTAGTTTTAAAGATGGGGTCTTGCTTTGTTGCCCAGACTGGTGAAAAACTGCTGGCCTCAAGTGATCCTCCAGTCTCAGTCTACCTAGTAGCTGGGATTACAGGCATGAGCCACTGTGCCTGGCTCTTCTTCACTGTAGTTTTGATTTGCATTTCCCTAATGACAAATGATGCTGAGCATCTTTTCATGTGCTTACTGGCCATGTTCTCTGGAGAAATGTCTATTCGGATCCTTTGACTATTTTTTAATTGGGTTATTTATTTTTATACTGAGTTATAAGAGTTTTTAAACAGCTGGGTGGGATGGCTCACGCCCGTAATCCCACCGCTTTGGGAGGTGGAGGTGAGCGGATCACCTGAGGTCAGGAGTTCAAGACCAGCCTGGCTAACATGGTGAAACCCCATCTCTACTAAAAATATGAAAATTAGCTTAGGCCGGGCACGGTGGCTCAAGCCTGTAATCCCAGCACTTTGGGAGACCAAGACGGGCGGATCACGAGGTCAGGAGATCGAGACCATCCTGGCTAACACGGTGAAACCTCGTCTCTACTAAAAAATACAAAAAGCTAGCCGGGCGAGGTGGCGGGCGCCTGTAGTCCCAGCTACTCGGGAGGCTGAGGCAGGAGAATGGCATAAACCCAGGCGGTGGAGCTTGCAGTGAGCTGAGATCCGGCCACTGCACTCCAGCCTGGGCCACAGAGCGAGACTCTGTCTCAAAAAAAAAAAAAAAAAAAATCTACTGGATATATATATATATATATGACTTGCAAAAATTTCTTCCATTCTAGTGTGTTTTATCACTTTCGTGATGGCATCATTTGCAGCCTGTATATCTTTAATTCTGATGAAGTCTAATAATACCTATTTTTTTCTCTTACTGATTAGCTTTGGGAGAGTTTGCTTGTTTTTTTGAGACTGAGTTTCAGTCTTGTTGCCCAGGCTGGAGTGCAATGGCGTGATCTCGGCTCACTGGCAGCCTCTGCCTCCCGGGTTCAAGCGATTCTCCTGCCTCAGCCTCCTGAATAGATGGGATTACAGGCTCCCACCATCACACCTGGCTAATTTTTTGTATTTTTAGTAAATGGAGTTTCAGCAGAGTTCAAGGCCAGGCTGGTCTTGATTGAATTCCCGGCCTCAGGTAATCCGCCTGCCTCGGCCTCCCACAGTGCTGGCATTACAGGCATACAGACGTGAGCCACCACATCCAGCTTTTTTTTTTTTTTTTTTTGGAGACAGAGTGTCACTCTGTCACCCAGGCTGGAGTGCAGTGGCATGATCTCGGCTCACTACAACCTCCACCTCCTGGTTCCAGCGATTCTCCTGCCTCAGCCTCCTGGGTAGCTGGGATTACAGGCAGGTGGCACCACGCCCCGCTAATTTTTGTATTTTTGGTAGAGACAGGGTTTCACCATGTTGGCCAGGCTAGTCTTGAACTCCTGGCCTCCCAAAGTGCTAGGATTACAGACATGAGCCATCGCACTCGACTGTGGGAGTTTTATTTAACTCTCCAAAGGGAACAATTTTTCAAACTGAGAAAGAAATGTATAGTGCTAACTATGGCAGAAGCGAAGCAAAGCAAAGACAAATTACTTCAGCATGCTAAAGAAAACTTCCAAAATGAAATCAAGTCCCCTGATTCCAACCACTTTTAATTAAAGATTTTCAACCATTCTTAATTTGGAGGAATTTACCTAAAACAAAAGCACTTTTCCAACTGAATAGAAAGAGTACGCTGATGGATGTGGCCGATATGATACAGTGGAAGGACAAACTAGAATGAGAAAACCTGAGAGTGAGTCCACACGGAGAATCTCCATGAGCTTCTCATGGGACTCTTTTCTAAAACAGTTTAAAATTTCTACTCCAGTCACCTAAATGAGTTGTTGTAAGGCTTAAATGAGACAACAGTGTGTAAGAGCACTTACTAAATCATTTTGTATGGTTTAGGTACTTAGTCTGCCTTGTTTGGTACCAAATACTATAGTTACTCACGCTAGGTAAGTCAGAACACAATAATGTAAATGAGTTTTTTCATGACATGTACTTGGACTCATAATTTATAGTATTTATCTATTTTATCTGTAAAGTAATCCTTGTAAAAGGGCCTTGCTTTGATTCTTCAGGATTTAGTAGACCAGACACATTCTTTTTTCCTTTTTTGTTGTTGTTTTTGTTTTGAGACAGTCTCGCTCCCGTTGCCCAGACTGGAGTACAGTGGTGCAATCTTGGCTTACTACAGCCTCAACTTCCTGGATTCAAACGATCCTCCCACCTCAAACTCCTCCTGAGTAGCTGGGGCTACAGGCATGCACCACCAGGCCAGGCTAATTTTTGTATTTTTTTGTAGAGCCAGGGTTTCACCATGTTGCCCAGGCTGGTCTCGCACTCCTGGGCTCAAGTGATCTGTCTGCCTCAGCCTCCCAAAGCACTGAGATTACAGGTGTGAGCCACTGTGCTGGACCCAGACACAACATTAGTAAGAAAAATCAGGAAAAAACAATTAGAGGCCGGGTGCAGTACCTCATGCCTGTAATTCCAGAACTTTGGGAGGCCAAGGCAGGTGGATCACCTGAGGTCAGAAATTCAAGACCAGCCTGGTCAACATGGCAAAACCCCGTCTCTACTAAAAATACAAAAATTAGCCAGGTGTGGTGGCAGGTGCCTGTAAATCCCAGCTACTTGGACAGCTGAGGCAGGAGAATTGCTTGAACACGGGAGGCAGAGGTTGCAGTGAGTCAAGGTCACGCCACTGCACTCCAGCATGGGCAAGAGAGTGAGACTCCGTCTTAAAAAACAAAACAAACAAAAATATTAAACACAAGCTAATTTAACCCTGTACTCATTTTGACCTTAACCTACATATTTACACAAGTATTTGTAAGTATATATACTTAAAATACTTGTTAAATGTTACAAATTTTTTTTGGAGAGTAAGTCTCACTCTGTCACCCAGTCTAGAGTGCAGTGGCACAATCTCAGCTCACTGCAACCTCTGCCTCCTGGGTTCAAGCAGTTCTCTGCCTCAGCCTCCTGAGTAGCTGGGATTACAGGCGCCTGTCACTACGCCCGGCTAATTTTTTTAGTATTTTTAGTAGAGACAGGGTTTCACCATCTTGTCCAGGATGGTCTTGAATGCCTGACCTCGTGATCCGCCCGCCTCGGCCTTTCAAAGTGCTAGGATTACAGGCGTGAGTCACCAGGCCCAGTCCTGTTTTTAGTTTTTGAGACAGTATCTCACTCTGTCACCAAGCTGGAGTATAGTGGCATGGTCCTGGCTCACTGTGAACTCTGCTTCCTAGGCTCAAGTTCAAGAGATCCTCCCACCTTAGCTTTCCAAGGAGCTTGGACGACCGGCATGCACCAACACACCTGGCTAATTTTTTTGTGTGTTTTTTGTAGTGACAGGGCTTCACCATGTTGACCAAGCTGGTCTTGAACTCCTGGGTTCAATTGATCCACCTGCCTCGGCTCCCAAAGTCCTGGGATTAGAGACATGAGCCATCACACCCAACCAAATGTTACAGTTTTTTGTGAATTAGTTTTACATAGCACAGTCTCGTTCAAATATCCCCTCTTTAAAAAAGTTCAAAGACACTATATGGGAAAAAATTATGTTGCAATGAAGTGCAACACAGAGGAAATTATCATCCAATGTATGCATTAAGACATCTCATAGATTATTTTAGACAGAATTAAGCAGATAAATTGGACTTTAAAAATAAAGATCTGCTTTTGGCCAGGCGTGGTAGTTCACGCCTGTAATCCCAGCACTTTGGGAGGCTGAAGCAGGCAGATCACCTGAGGCCAGGAGTTTGAGACCAGCCTGGTCAACATAGCGAAACCACGAATCTACTAAAAATATAAAACTTAGGCGTGGTAGTATGCACCTGTAATCCCAGATATTTGAGAGGCCGAGGCACGAGAATCACTTGAACCCAGGAAGCAGAGGCTGTAGTGAGCTGAGATCATGCCACTGCACTCCAGCCTGGGTGACAGAGCGAGACCCTGTCTCAAGAAAAAAATAAATAAAGACCTGATTTCACAAGTATGAGCCAGTAGAAAGTCAGACACAGACACATATACCATCATCCTTAGTATTATCTTACTCAAGAATAATAGCTAGCTGTAGGTAAAAGCTCAAATCCTTCACTCCAGGAAAATACCCAGAAGGGATGAAGGTCAGGTAGGAGAGGACCAGAACAACTAACTATACAGCCAATACCTGGCAGAAGATTCAAAATGTAATGAACAACACAGATGATAATGGGATGAACACAGAGTTGCTCCATTCATGGGCCACTAAGGGTTAAACACTGCCTCTTCCCTATAGCGTAATTGTTTCTTCACACAAATAACCACTGTTATGCTATTACTCCATTATTCCTTTTAAATACTTACTATCATCTCCAACAGGACCTGCTGAACACTGTGCTGGAGGGTCCCTTGCCAGATCATTCAATTCCTACAGAAAAAAGAAAGAAAAGAAATATATTCAATGTAAATGTACCTTTTATCCATTACTAAAGTTTATATTGTTACCAATATTCTCTGTCATGCTGGTGAAACTCTTTTAAGAGCATTCCTTCAGAGTAAGAGATCAGTAGATTGGTGAATCTTTAAGGTATTTTGGATTCTCCAATGCAATGTATATTTTTTAAAGTGGGTCATTTTTGCTTTGTTCAGAGCTTAGTAAATAAATACAATGAGGAAGGTAAAACATGTATTATGGGCTGGGAGCGGTGGCTCACACCTGTAATCCCAGCACTTTGGGAGGCTGAGGCGGGCAGATCACTTGAGGTCAGGAGTTCGAGACCAGTCTGGCCAACAAGACTGTCTCTAGTGAAGATAGAAAAAATTAGCTGGGCATGGTGGTACATGCCTGCAATACCAGCTACTCAGGAGGCTGAGGCAGGAGAATCCCTTGAACCAGGGAGGCAGAGGTTGCAATAAGCCAAGATTGCACTACTGCACTCCAGGCCGGGTGATAGAGTGAGACTCCATTTCAAACAAACAAACAAAAACAAAAAACATGTATTATGTATTAAAGAATCATAAAAACTGTTTTTTTTTTTTTGTTTTTTTGAGATGGAGTCTCGCTCTCTTGCCCAGGCTGGAGTGCAGTGGCGCGATCTCAGCTCACTGCAAGCTCCGCCTCCTGGGTTCACGCCATTCTCCTGCCTTAGCCTCCCGAGTAGCTGGGACTACAGGCACCTGCCACCATACCTGGCTAACTTTTTGTATTTTTAGCAGAGATGGGGTTTCACTGTATTAGCCAGGATGATCTCAATCTCCTGACCTCGTGATCCACCCACCTCGGCTTCCCAAAGTGCTGGGATTACAGACACGAGCCACCACGCCCAGCCAAAACTGTTTTAATGTAAACATTTCATTTATTATTTTTCAAAAAAAAATTTAAGGCTAATTTTAGTACCTCAAAACTATTAGGTTACACTTGGGACAACCTCCTAAAGTCATAAATGTTCCAAAATTATACTGGACCATCTGACAAGTTGATACGTTTTCAATGGAAGTCCACTACCAGGGTTCTAAAAGTAGAAAAAACTTTGAAAGAATATATTTTAGACTGGGCACAGTGGCTCATGCTTGTAATCTCAGCACTTTGTGGGGTCAAGGCGGGAGGATAACCTGACGTCAGGAGTTCGAGACCAGCCTAGCCTGGTGAACATCGTGAAACCCCATTTCTACTAAAAATACAAAAATTAGCCAAGCATAGTGAGTGCATGTCTATAGTCCCAGCTACTTGGGAGGCTACGCCAGGAGAATTGCTAGAACCTGGGAGGCAGAGGTTGCAGTGAGCCAAGATCATGCCACTACACTCCAGCCTGGGGCAACAGAATGAGACTTTGTCTCCAAAAAAAAAAAAAAAATAAGTATTTAAAAGGCTGACTGAAGTAATAAAAGCCACCATCCATAAAGCTTTGTAGTTCCCAGGAGCGATGGCTCACACCTGTAATCCCAACACTTTGGGAAGCCAAGGCAGCGCCAATCACTTGAGGCCAGGAGCTTGAGACCAGCCCGGCCAACATAGCGAGACCCTGTACTAAAAAAACACAAAATTAGCTGGGAGTGGTGGCACACACCTGTAATCCCAGCTACTCGAGAGGCTGAGGCAGAAGAACCCGGGAAAGGGAGCTTGCAGTGAGCTGAGATCATGCCACTGCACTCCAGCCTGGGCGACAGAGCGAGACCCTGTCTCCAAAAAAAAAAATATTAAGACCCTGTCTCCAAAAAAAAAAAAAAAGCTTTTTAGTCAGAGACTCCTCTATTTGTAATAATGCTTTATAAACAGTTACCAGTTTCTCAGCTTTTTAAACATAAAAGCTCAGAAGCTTGAGACTTGTTATTGGGTGGGGACGCCTGAAAAATTACAAGGCAGGAAATCATACTATATTCCATTTCCCCTCAGCTTGGTTTTTGAGACAAAAACAAAGTTCTCAAGAACTAGTGTTCGATTATATTTGAAAACTACAACAGTAAAAAGAGAAAAGTCTAAGATTTTTTAAATCCAAAAACCATTTAGACTCTTATGTTGTTTCATCCTGTCTGTAAGTTTGGAGTACAAAGCATGAAGTTCAGAGATAAAGTTTGAAAAAGGGCCGGGCGCAGTGGCTCCTGCCTGTAATCCCAGCACTTTGGGAGGCTGAGACAGGCGAATCACGAGGTCAGAAGATCGAGACCATCCTGGCTAACACGGTGAAACCCCATCTCTACCAAAAATATAAAAAAATTAGCCGGGCGTGGTGGCGGGCACCTGTAGTCCCAGTTACTCAGGAGGCTGAGGCAGGAGAATGGCGTGAACCTGGGAGGCGGAGCATGAGTGAGCCGAGATTGCACCACTGCACTCCAGCCTGGGCAACAGAGCAAGACTCCATTTCAAAAAAAAAAAAAGAAAGTTTGAAAAGAAGGCTCTGGATTGAGATGATTAACTTACTCAAATATCTCAATTTTTGGATTTTGTGTCTCTAAAATAGAGATTTTCTGCCCATCTCAAGAAAAAAAGTAATAGTTCCCATTCTCAAATATTACTGACAGCACAGGTTGGTATAACTAAGAACATCTGGCTTTATTTAAGACACTGCTGTAGCAACAGGTTGTTATTAAAATATAACTTGAATTTAACAATTGAACAATTCTGAGGTCCTGCCATGTTCATTAAGTGGAATTTTACTTTTGATTTCACTTTAATCTTTTGCTCCTTTCAAACTGAGTTACTTTTTTCCATGCTGAATGACATCAAGGTTTTTAACTCAAGAGCTACGATTTATCTAAGCAGAATACAAGATCCATCAGTCTGTTTCACGAGCCAGTATGATATAATTTTAAAACCCTAAGCCAAACTCAGACTAATAGACCTTTAACGCGCTCATTCAACACTTCCTTGGCTGACGGCACTGATACAGCTGAATCTCAAAAGCATACTGCTAAGTGAAAGAAGCCAGACATAAGGCTACATGATGTATGATTCCATTTATATGACATTCTAGAACAGGCAAAACTATAGTGACAGAAAGCAGATTCATGGTTCCAGTGGCTAGAGGGAGTTGGAGGGGGGCATAACTATAAACAGACATGAAGAAAATCTGAGGAATGATAGAAGTGTTCAAAATCATTATTTTGGTAGAGATTGTACAACTATATGCCTATTTGTCAAAACTCAAATTGTACACTAAATTTTAAGGTATGTAATACTGTATCTCAAAGTTGTTTATTATTGTTTTTTAAAGGGGAGGTAAGGTCTCACTATGTTGCCCAGGCTGGTCTCTAATGCCTGGACTCAAGCAATCCTTCCTCCTCAGCCTCCCAAAGTGCTGGAATTACAGGTGTGAGCCACAGAGCCTGGCCAGTTTTTTATTCTTTTTTTTTTTTTTTTTTTTTTTTTTTGAGACGGAGTCTCGCTCTGCCACCCAGGCTGGAGTGCAGTGGCCGGATCTCAGCTCACTGCAAGCTCCGCCTCCCGGGTTCACGCCATTCTCCTGCCTCAGCCTCCCGAGTAGCTGGGACTACAGGCGCCCGCCACCTCGCCCGGCTAGTTTTTTGTATTTTTAGTAGAGACGGGGTTTCACCATGTTAGCCAGGATGGTCTCGATCTCCTGACCTCGTGATCCGCCCGTCTCGGCCTCCCAAAGTGCTGGGATTACAGGCTTGAGCCACCGCGCCCGGCCCAGTTTTTTATTCTTAAAAGCACATTTGGGCTGGGCACAGTGGCTCACGTCTGTAATCCCAGCACTCTGGGAGGCCAAGGCGGGTGGATCATGAGGTCAGGAGTTCGAGACCAGCCTGACCAACCTGGTGAAACCCCATCTCTAAAAAAAAATACAAAAATCAGCCAGGTGTGGTGGCACACACCTGTAATCCCAGCTACTGGGGAGGCTGAGGCAGGAGAATCACTTGAACCCAGGAGGCGGAGGTTGCTGTGAGCTGAGATTGTGATACTGCACTCCAGCCTGGGCGACAGAGCGAGACTCCATCACACACACACACACACACACACACACACACACACACACACACACACAGTACATTTGGATTCAGAAACAGATCTTTTTAAAAAAAGAAAAAAAGCACATAACTATCCATCTTTACATGTGCACAAAATATCTCCAAAGAATACAAAAGAAACGCCAGGCACGGTGGCTCACAGCTGTAATCCCAGCACTTTGGGAGGCTGAGGCAGGTGGATCACGAAGTCAGGAGTTCGAGACCAGCCTGGCTAACATGCTGAAACCCCGTGTCTACTAAAAATACAAAAATTAGCCGGGCATGGTGGCACACACCTGTAGTCCCAGCTACTCGGAAGGCTGAGGCAGGAGAATTGCCTGAACCTGGGAGGCAGAGGATGCAGTGAGCTGAGATGTCTTCACTGCACTCCAGCCTGGGTGACAGAGTGAGACTCTGTCTCAAAACGCACACACACACACACACACACACACACACACACACACACACACACACAAAACTAGTCAATAAATAATTGTCTTTAGGAAGGAAAGCTTAGGGGTGAGAATGGGAACTATATTCCTTTTATACATTTTGAATTTTATAAAAGTGTGTATACTGCCTATTTGAAAAATAAATTACCCTTTAAAATTTTTTTTCTCTTTTTTTAACCAAGTGGGTCTGTGCAAGAATTATCCTGACCACAAATGTGGATTAAAATAGCTGTTAAAAATTGTCATCATGGCCGGGCACAGTGGCTCACCTGAGGTCAGGAGTTCAAGACCAGCCTGGCCAACATGGCAAAACCCCATCTTTACTAAAGGTACAAAAATTAGCTGGGCGTGGTGGGGGCTCCTGTAATCCCAGCTACTTAGGAGGCTGAGGCAGGAGAATTGCTTGAACCTGGGAGGCAGAGGTTGCAATGAGCCAATATCACACTACTCCACTCCAGTCTGCGTGACAAGAGCGAGATACCGACTTAAGAAAAAAAAAAATTGTCATCATTTGCAGTGTAATCTAAATAGTGAAAACCCAATTACAGCAAATAAACATACAATCTATAAAACTGATTATCTCTACATCATGATGAAAACTGAAGTTGAATCTAGTTGGAACATGTGGGCAGAAAAAAATAATATCCCAATATATCAGGCTGTGTTTTAACAGTTGGCTTTAAACCTATACATTAATTTTAACTATTTTATGAGAAAGAACAACAGAGAAATAAAGTACAGCCAGCCCTCTGTGTCTACAGGTTCCACTAACTGTGGGTCAAATACACTGGGGAAAAAATGATGTCTGTACTGAACATGTGCAGACTTCTTTGGTCATTATTCCCTGAACACCACAGCATAACAACTATTCACAGAGCACTTACACTGTATTAGGTTTTGTAAGTAATCTAGAGATGACTTAAAGTATACAGGAAGATGTGCACAGGTTATATGCAAATATTATGCCATTTTATATCAGGGACTTGAGCATCTGTAGATTTTGGTATCCATGGAAGCACCTGGGACCAACCTTTCATGGATACTGAGGGAGGAATGTATATATAATTACGTTTAGAAAAAAGTGATAGGTAAGGAACTTTGACAGTTAAAGTAGAACATTCTCAATTTATAAAAAGATTCTCAACCCGGTGCAGTGGCTTACGCCTGTAATCCTAGCACTCTGAGAGGCTGAGGCGGGTGGATCACCTGAGGCCAGGAGTTCAAGACCAGCCCGGCCAACACTGGTGAAACCCAGTCTCTACTAAAAATGCAAAAATTAGCCAGGTGTGGTGGTGCGTGCCTGTAATTCCAGCTACCCAGGAGGCTGAGGCAGGAGAATTGCTGGAACCCGGGAAGCAGGGGCCGCAATAAGCTGAGATCGTGCTGTTGCACTTCAGCCTGGGCAATAGAGACTGTCTCAAAAAAAAGAAATTTTAAGGAAAAAAAAAAAAAGATAATTAAAGTAGAATACTGAAACTTTGAAAGCCAAAGACATATATGCATCACACCACTATAGCAAAAAGAAACCCTCTAAATTCCTTGAGGGGAAGGCATCCTTCAAGGGATGTGCAGATTTCCCTTTCACTATATCCTTGAGTAGGCAACTCAAGCTATTAGTCAGTAAAAATTAATGCTTCTTTACAAACCACCCTCCTTCCCTAATCATAACAATTATGAAACAAAATAAAAATAGCATGGGAAAGATGTGTTTACCCTTGGTCCTCACCCTATGGTGTAAGGTGAAAGGAACAAGACGGGAAACTGAAAGGGGTTATGATTAACTTTGTAGAAAAATGGCTCTGAAGTCAAGTTTTAGTAGTCTGAATATTGCTATACAAATCAAGGCTCTTTGGTGGTTAAAATCACACTATGAAAATATTTAAACAAAGATTATGATTCATAGCATTGTAATTTCAGGGCTGCGCATGGTGGCTCACGTTTGTAATCCCCACACTTTGGGAGGCTAAGCAGGGAGGATGACTTGAGGCCAGGAGCTCCAGACCAGCTTGGTCAACACAGTGAGACTCTATCTCCACAAAAAAAAAATTTTTTTTAATTAGCCCAGCATGGTGGAGGGAGCCTGTAGTCCTAGCTGCCTGGGAGGCTGAGGTAGGAGGATTGCTTGAGCCCAGGAGTTCAAGGCTGCAGTGGATTGTGTCACTATACTCCAGCCTAGGCAACAAAGTGAGAGCCCATCTCTAAAAAAAAGTACATATTTTAAAATACATTTTTCATATGTTACGTATGTGTTTATTACATACATACATACGTATTTGTGTGTTATATATACATTATATACATAATATATACATCATGTTATACATTATATACATTATATAACAATGTATACATTATGTTATATTTTTTTACATATTAAAAACATATATTAAAATACATATGTATATATAAAATTTCAGGGTCATAAGACATCATTTAGAACTATTCCCAATTTTATAAGAAAACAAAATACAAAGTAACCCAAGGGTAAGGACTTGAGTGTCCTGCTATACCATGGTTCTTTAAATCTGGATCTAAAATATTAGAAATGTACAAGTTAGAAATGTCTGAGAATCGGCCGGGTGCAGTGGCTCATGCCTGTAATCCCAGCACTTTGGGAGGCCGAAGCGGACAAATCACAACGTCAAGAAATCAAGACCAGCCTAGCCAACGTGGTGAAACCCCGTCTCTACTAAAAATACAAAAATTAGCTGGGCGTGGTGGCACTTGCCTGTAGTCCCAGCTACTCAGGAGGCTGAGGCAGGAGAATCACTTGAACCCAGGAGACGGAGGTTGCAGTGAGCCGAGATCGCGTCACTGCACTTCAGCCTGGGTGACAGAGCGAGACTCTGTCTCAAAAAAAAAAAGAAAAAGGCCGAGTGCGGTGGCTCAAGCCTGTAATCCCAGCACTTTGGGAGGCCGAGACGGGCGGATCACGAGGTCAGGAGATCGAGACCATCCTGGCTAATACGGTGAAACCCTGTCTCTACTTAAAAATACAAAAAACTAGCCGGGCGACAAGGCGGGCGCCTGTAGTCCCAGCTACTCGGGAGGCTGAGGCAGGAGAATGGCGTAAACCCGGGAGGCGGAGCTTGCAGTGAGCTGAGATCTGGCCACTGCACTCCAGCCTGGGTGGCAAAGCAAGACTCCGTCTCAAAAAAAAAAAAAAAAAAAAAAAAAAGAAAGAAAAAAAAGAAATGTCTGAGAATCTACATGGTATTTGGGAAATTAAGCTGAACCTCTTTTAAGACTACTGAACTGCAGCCGGGCACGGCGGCTCATGTCTGTAATCCCAGCACCTTGGGAGTCCAAGGTGGGCAGATCACGAGGTCAGGATATCGAGACCCATCCTGGCTAACACGGTGAAACACCATCTCTACTAAAAACACAAAAAAATTAGCCGGGCGTGGTGGCACACGCCTGTAGTCCCGGCTACTCGGGAGGGTGAGGTAGGAGAGTCGCTTGAACCCAGGAGGCGGAGGTTGCAGTGAGCCAAGGTCGTGCCACTGCACTCCAATCTGGGCAACAGAACAAGGCTCTGTCTCAAAAAAAAAAAAAAAAAAAAAATTACTGAACTGCAAAGAAAAAACAGTTAAACCAGTAGTTCTCAAAACTGAGATACTGGCCGGGCGCAGTGGCTCAAGCCTGTAATCCCAGCACTTTGGGAGGCCGAGACGGGTGGATCACGAGGTCAGGAGATCGAGACCATCCTGGCTAACACCGTGAAACCCCGTCTCTACTAAAACAAAAATACAAAAAACTAGCCGGGCGACGTGGCGGGCGCCTGTAGTCCCAGCTACTTGGGAGGCTGAGGCAGGAGAATGGCGTGAACCTGGGAGGCGGAGCCTGCGGTGAGCTGAGATCTGGCCACTGCACTCCAGCCTGGGTGATAGGGAGACTCCGTCTCAAAAAAAAAGAAAAAAAAAAAAACTGAGATACTGACACAGGAGGATCACCATCACAAGGAAGCTTATTAGAAATGCAAATTCACAGGCTCTATCCCACAACTACCAGGTCAGAAACTCTGAGGTGGAGTTGAACTGTTTTAACAAGGCCTCAGAAAATTATAATGCACACCAGAGCTTATTACTTTTATGTCTGATGAGTTAAAAAGTATCAGAGACAAAAGGTGATACTAGAAAACTCACTACCAACAAGATTTGAAGGGAAAGCAAGGGAAGGCAAATGACAAAATGGCAGAAACTGAAATCAAAGAGATGAGACTTAGAAGGCCAAGGTGTGTTCCAGGTTTTCTTTTTTTCCTTTTTTTTTTTTAAGACAGAATCTTGCTTTGTCGCCCAGGCTAGACTGTAGTGGAGTAATCTTGGCTCACTGCAACCTCTGTCTTTCCCAAGTTCAAGCAATTCTCCTGCTTCAGCTTCCTGAGTAGCTGGGATTACAGGCACCCGCCACCACGCCTGGATAATTTTTGTATTTTTAGTAGAGACGGGGTTTCACCATGTTGTCCAGGCTGGTCTTGAGAACTCCTGACCTCAAGGGATCCGCGCGCCTTGGACTCCCAAAGTGTGGAATTACAGGTATTAGTCACCGCACCCGGCCCCAGGTTTTCAAGACTGATTGAAGGTGAGCAATCTGTCATTACTACAGTACATGCATTCTCCCTGCCTCACTCCTTTCTTAACTAGGGGTGCAACAGAAACAATTTAATTTTTACTACTTGCTTATGTTCCCAGCACAACACTTCAGCTAATATTTGAAAATAACTGCTTGCATATTTTTAAATTATTAATTTTTAAAACTCAGGAAATATTAGTAACTCATAATTAACTTAGATGAGTTTGAAAGACATAATTTCTGACAAATCAAATTATCTGGTGCTGATAGACTTAATCCCTTAGCACTCTTACTTTCTTTTCTTTTCTTTTTTTTTTTTTGAGACGGAGTCCAGCCTAGGCTGGAGTGCGGTGGTGCGATCTCGGCTCTGCCACCCGGGTTCACGCCATTCTCTTGCCTCAGCCTCCCGAGTAGCTGGGACTACAGGTGCCTGCCACCTCGCCCGGCTAGTTTTTTGTATTTTTTAGTAGAGACGGGGTTTCACCGTGTTAGCGGTGAGATCATCACCGTGAGATCATCACCAGGATGATCTCAATCTCCTGACCTCGTGATCTGCCCGTCTCGGCCTCCCAAAGTGCTGGGATTACAGGCTTGAGCCACCGCGCCTGGCTGAGACAGCAACACTCTGTCTCAAAAAAAAAAAAAAAGAAAAAAAAAAAAGGCTAAACAAGACATGTGCAGTGGAGGCTGACGCAGTAAGACTGCTTGAGGCCAGGAGTTCAAGACCAGCCTAGGCAACAGAGCAAGACTCCATCTCTACAAAATAGAAACATTTAGCCAGGCATGGTAGTGCACATCTGTAATCCCAGCCACTTGGGAGGCTGAGGCCGGGTTATCACCTGTGCCTAGGAGTTGGAGACTGCAGTGAGCTATGATATGCCACTGTACTTCAGCCTAAGCAACAGACTCTGTCTCTAAAAATACTTTTTATAAAAACTAAACAAGGCACTATATTGTATTTATGCTGATAAAGTAAATTGTCTAAAATTCTGTTTAACAAAAGAAGATGCTGATTACCCTAACGTAAAACAAATAATTCAAAAAACTATAGACATTTTAAAGAAAATTCTTATTTTTTTTTGGAAACAGAGTCTCGCTATGTTGCCCAGGCTGGAGTGCAGTGGCGAGATCTCTGCTCACCACAAGCTCCACCTCCTGGGTTCAGGCCATTCTCCTGCCTCAGTCTCCCGAGTAGCTGGGACAACAGGCGCCTGCCACCATGCCTAGCTAATTTTTTGTATTTTTAGTAGAAATGGGGTTTCACCATGTTAGCCAGGATGATCTCCATCTCCTGACCTCGTGATCCACCCGCCTCAGCCTCCCAAAGTGTGGGGATTACAGGTGTGAGCTATTGCGCCCGGCCTAAGAAAATTCTTTTTTAGACTCATCATTGACCTTAAATACAAAACCAGATCTACACTTGAAGAGGGGGTGGAGAGTGTTAGTTAGAATCAGGAAGTCAGAGAATAAGGTCTATCACTGTTCGTTAAGTAGAAAAGGTCAGCTATGGTAAAAGCAGTTTTAAAGTCATTGAGTTCCGTCTAGTAAGTTATTTATATCCAATAAATTGTAGTTAAGACATTAACATTTGCCTACCACGTTTAAAGTTTCACAAAGGATAAACCAATATGAAATTCTGAGATTAAAAAAAAAAATTCTAAGCTAGACCCCAGATAATCTTTACCTATCTTCACAACAGCAGTTATGGTTTTAAAACATCAACACTAAACATTTGCAATTAAAAAGATTAGACTTATCTTTCTTAGGATGAAAAAAAATCTTAACTCTTTATTCTTTATAGGCCTCCTTTTCCTAGAAAGCTATTTTATTAACTGTACTATACAAATCTAGTATCATATATGGCACTATATAGCTATAAGTGTGTATATATATATATACATATATATATATATATATTTTTTTTTGAGACAGGATCTTGCTCTATCGCCAGGCTGGAGTGCAGTGGCGCAATCTCGGCTCACTGCAATCTCCGCCTCCCAGGTTCAAGTGATTCCCCTCCCTCAGCCTCCCTATATTTCATTTTTAAATTATCTACAACTACCAGAAGTTAACCTCTGCACAAACTCATCTCTATCCCTTTAATGTTTAATTATGACTCCTTGAATGAGAGACAAGGTGTATCATATTCTTCACCACATTCTGTAGAGACTGGAACGTGAGAGACACTCAAATGTCTTGAGTGGGTTAATGCTTAGTAGGGTACCAAGCAGAATTAGTGCTTAAATACTTACAAAGGTAAATAAAAAATTTCCAAAAGGAAGTCTAGTCCATTCAGCCCAATAACCAGGAAACAGAAAGTCTACAGGCCAGGTACAGGGACTCATGGCTATAATCCCAGCACTTTGAGAGGCTGAGGCTGGAGGACTCCTTGAGCCCAGGGGCTCGAGACTAGTTTGGTCAAAATAGTGAGACCCTGTCTCTACAAAAAATTAACAACAACAACAACAACAACAATTAGCCGGGATGTGGTAGCACATTCCTGTAGTCCTAGCTACTCAGGAGGCTGAAGCAGTAAGATTCCTTGAGCCCAGAAGTTTGAGGCTGCAGTGAGCTATAATCTCACCACTGTACTTCAAGCATCTTGCGGGAAGGTAAAACTCTGTCTCAAAAAAAAAAAAAAAAAAAGAAAGAAAAGACCTGCATGCGGCTGGGCATGGTGGTTCACGCCTGTAATCCCAGCACTCTGGGAGGCTGACGTGGGCGGATCACGTGAGGTCAGGAGTTCGAGACCAGCCTAACCAACGCGGAGAAGTCCTGTCTCTACTAAAAATACAAAATTAGCTGGGCGTGGTGGTGCATACCTGTAATCCCAGCTACATGACAAGCTGAGGCAAGATAATCGCTTGAACCCAAGAGATGGAGGTTGCAGTGAGCCAAGATCATGCCACTGCACTCCACCCTGGGGAACAACAGCGAAAATGCATCTTAAAAAGAAAAAAAAGTTAGTTTATAGTGACATACACAATATATTACGATGTAATTACTGAACTTGAATGAAAAAGGTGTTTTGGGCCAGGCGCAGTGGCTCACACCTATAATCCCAACACTTTGGGAGGCCACGGCACGTGGATTACCTGAGGTCAGGAGTTCGAGACCCTCCTGACCAACATGGTGAAACCCTGTCTCTGCTAAAAATACAAAAATTAGCCAGGTGTGGTGGCGCATGCCTGTAATCCCAGCTACTAGGGAGACTGAGGCAGGAGAATTGCTAGAACCCAGGAGGCGGAGGATGCAGAGAGCCAAGATCACACCATTGCACTCCAGACGGGGCAACAAGAGCGAAACTCTGTCTCAAAAAAAAAAAAAAAAGAAAAAAGAAAGAAAAAGGTGTTTTGGGGTAAATGTGGAAAACAGGAGAGAATAAGGAGTTTCTTTCTTTGAGTACTTTAGCAACCACTGAGATAGAAATGTGTTTATGAAGAGAATATAGTCATGCTAAACTTAACAAAAGGCATATATTCTGAGAAATCTGTAGCTGTAGAACATCGAAGTGTACTTACAAAAACCTAGATGGTACAGCCTAGGCCACATGGTATACAGCCTTACTGATCCCAGGCTACAAATCTATACAGCATATTACTGTACTGAATACCACAGGCAACTATAACACAATGGCATCTGTGTATCCTAAACATATGTAAACAGAAAAGGTACAGTAAAAACATGGGGGGGAGGCCGGGCGCAGTGGCTCAAGCCTGTAATCCCAGCACTTTGGGAGGCCGAGACAGGCGGATCACGAGGTCAGGAGATCGAGATCATCCTGGCTAACACGTTGAAACCCCGTCTCTACTAAAAAATACAAAAAAAAAAACTAGCCGGGCGAGGTGGCGAGCGCCTGTAGTCCAAGCTACTCGGGAGGCTGAGGCAGGAGAATGGCGTGAACCCGGGGGGCGGAGCTTGCAGCGAGCTGAGATCCGGCCACTGCACTCCAGCCTGGGCGACAGAGCAATACTCCGTCTCAAAAAAAAAAAAAAAAAAAAAACATGGGGGGGAAAAAGGTAAAAAATGGCACACCTCTATAGGGCACTCACCATGAACAGAGTCTGCAAGACTGGAAGTTGCTCTGGATGAGTCCATGGTGAGTGAATTTGAGTGTCTAGGACATTACTGATTATTGTACACTACTGCAGACTTTATAAACACTGTGCACTCAGCCTATAATAAATTTATTTTTTAATTTACCTTTTTTTTTTTTTTTTTGAGACGGAGTCTTGCTCTGCCACCCAGGCTGGAGTGCAGTGGCCGGATCTCAGCTCACTGCAAGCTCCGCCTCCCAGGTTTACGCCATTCTCCTGCCTCAGCCTCCCGAGTAGCTGGGACTACAGGCGCCCGCCTCGTCGCCCGGCTAATTTTTTGTATTTTTAAGTAGAGACAGGGTTTCACTGTATTAGCCAGGATGGTCTCAATCTCCTGACCTCATGATCCGCCCGTCTCGGCCTCCCAAAGTGCTGGGATTACAGGCTTGAGCCACCGCGCCCGGCCCCTAATTTACTTTTTTAAAAAAGGAATTACGCTACATTACAACAGCTACAACGTTACTAGGCAACAGGAATTTTTTGGCTCCACTGTCTTATGGGACCACTGTCATATCATCTGTCATTGACCAAAATGTCATTATGTGGCATATGACCGTATTCTCTGTTCATTATTGAATATCAAGAACCTTTCCCATTTTACCTTTCACTATCCTTTGCTCATTTCACAATTTTTTCCTTTTTTTTTTTTTTTGAGACGGAGTCTCGCTCTGTCGCCCAGGCTGGAGCGCAGTGGCCTGATCTCAGCTCGCTGCAAGCTCCACCTCCCGGGTTCACGCCATTCTCCTGCCTCAGCCTCCTGAGTAGCTGGGACTACAGGCGCCCGCCACCTCGCCCGGCTAGTTTTTTTTTTTTTTTTTTGTATTTATTTTTAGTAGAGACGGAGTTTCACCATGTTAGCCAGGATGGTCTCGATCTCCTGACCTCGTGATCCGCCCGTCTTGGCCTCCCAAAGTGCTGGGATTACAGGCTTGAACCACCGCGCCCGGCTTTTTTTTTTTTTTTTGAGATGGAATCTCACTCCGTTGCCCAGGCTGGAGTGCAGTGGCGTGATCTCAGCTCACTGCAACCTCCACCTCCTGGGTTCAAGCGATTCTCCTGTCTCAGCCTCCTGAGTAGCTGAGACTACAGGCGCCTGGCACCACGCCCAGCTAATTTTTGTATTTTTAGTAGAGACAAGGTTTCACCTTGTTGGCCAGGTTGGTCTTCAACTCGTGTCCTCAGGTGATCCACCCACCTCAGCCTCCCAAAGTGCTAGGATTACAGGCGTGAGCCACCGGGCCTAGCCAACTTCTTTCTTCAAATTGACAAAATTGTATATATTTGTCACGCACAACATGTTGTTCTGGAATATGAATACACTGTGGAATAGCTAAATTGAGCTAATTAACATATTATCATCTCACATACTTATTTACCTCACATACTTATTTCTTTTGGCAGTGAAAACACTTAAAAAATCTACTCTCAGCAATTTTTAAGAATACATGGTTATTGGTCACGTGCAATGGTTCACGCCTGTAATTCCAACACTTTGGGAGGCTGAGGCAGGTGGATCACCTGAGGTCAGGAGTTCAAGACCAGTCTGACCAACCTGGTGAAACCGCGTCTCTCCTAAAAATACAAAAATTAGCTGGGTATGGTGGTGCATGCCTGTAATCCTAGCTACTAGGGAGGCTGAAGCAGGAGAATCGCTGGAACCCAAGAAGCAGAGGATGGAGTGAGCCGAGATCACGCCTTTGCACTCCAGCCTGGGCAACACAGTGAGACACTGTCTCAACAACAACAACAACAACAACAACAAAAAAAGGCCGGGCGCAGTGGTCACGCCTGTAATCCCAGCACTTTGGGAGGCCGAGGTGGGCGGATCATGAGGTCAGGAGATCAAGACCATCCTGGCTAACACGGTGAAACCCTGTCTCCACTAAAAATACAAAAAATTAGCTGGGCGTGGTGGCGGGCACCTGTAGTCCCAGCTACTCGGGAGGCTGAGGCTGGAGAATGGCGTGAACTCAGGAGGTAGAGCTTGCAGTGAGCTGAGATTGAGCCACTGCACTCCAGCCAGGGCCATAGAGCAAGACTCCGTCTCAAAAAAAACAAATTTGAATCTAAACTACTCCAAAATCTGAAACTTTTTCTGAGTACTGACATAATGCCATAAGTAGAAAATTCTACACCTGGTCTCATGTGGTAGGCAGCAGTTAAAACACTGTCAAATTTTATTTCATGAACAAAATCATTTAAAATATTGTGTAAAGGCCAGGCACAGTGGCTGACACCTGTAATCTCAGCACTCTGGGAGGCCAAAGTGGGAGGGTCACTTGAGGTCAGGAGTCCAAGACCAGCCTGGCCAACAGGGCGAAACTCCGTCTCTACTAAAAATACAAAATTAGCTGGACGTTACTTGAACCCAGGAAGTGGAAGCTGTAGTGAGCTAAGATCACACCACTGCACTCCAGCCTGGGCAACAGAGCAAAACTCCATCTTAAAAAAAAAAAAAAAAAAAATCGCGTAAGGCCTATAATTCCAACACCTGGAGGCCAAGGCAGGAGGATAACTTGAGTCCAGGAGTTCAACACCAGCCTAGACAACATAGTGAGGCCTTGTCTCTACAAAATTAGCTAGGCGGCAGTGCCTATACACCTGTATACACAGTGCCTGCAGTCCTTGGGAGGATGGCTTCAGCACTGGAGTTTAAGACTGCAGTCAGCCATGATCACACCATTGCATTGCACTCCAGCCTGGGCAACAAAGTGAGACTCTATCTCGAAAAAATTTAAAAGGCTGGCACGGTGGCTCATGCCTGCAATCCCAGCACTTTGGGAAGCCAAGCGGCTGGATCACAAGGTCAGGAGTTTGAAACCAGCCTGACCAACATGGTGAAACTCCATCTCTACTAAAAATACAAAAATTACCCAGGCGTGGTGGCGCATGCCTATAGTCCCAGCTACTCGGGAGGCTGAAGCAGAATAGCTTGAACTCGGGAGGCGGAGGTTGCAGCAAGCCGAGACTGCACCACTGCCCTCCAGCCTGGGTGACAGTGCGAGACTCCATCTCAAAAAAAAGGAAAAAAAAGAAAAAACTAAACTAATAATCTTCAGGCTTCAAAAAATTGTACAAGGCCTATATGAAACATAAATGAATTCTGTGTTTAGACTTGGGTCCCACCCCCAAGATACCTAATTATGTATATGCAAATATCCCAAAATCCAGAAAAATTCAAATCTGAAACACTTAGGGTCCTAAGCATTTTGGATAAGGAAAGATCAACTTTACTTTTTTTTTTTTTTTTTTTGAGACGAAGTCTTGCTCTGTCACCCAGGCTACAGTGCACTGGCGTGATCTCAGCTCACTGCAACCTCCGTCTCTTGGGTTCAAGCGATTCTCCTGCCTCCACCTCCTGAGTAGCTGGGATTACAGGTGCTTACCACCACACCCAGCTAATTTTTTTGTATTTTTAGTAGAGATGGGGTTTCACCATCTTGGCCAGGCTGGTCTCAAACTCCTGACCTCATGATCCACCCGCCTCAGCCTCCCAAAGTACTGGGATTATAGGCGTGAGTGACCACGCCCAGCCTACTTTTTTTTTTTTTTTTTTTTTTTTTTGAGACGGAGTCTCGCTGTGTCGCCCAGGCTGGAGTGCAGTGGCGCGATCTCGGCTCACTGCAAGCTCCGCCTCCCGGGTTCCCGCCATTCTCCCGCCTCAGCCTCCGAGTAGCTGGGACTACAGGCGCCCGCCACCGCGCCCGGCTAGTTTTTTGTATTTTTAGTAGAGACGGGGTTTCGCCGTGTTAGCCAGGAGGGTCTCGATTCCTGCTCGGATCCACCGCCTCGCTCCCAAGTGCTGGGATTACAGGCTGAGCCACCGCGCCCGGCCTCTTTTTCTATAACTTTTATTCTGTTTTTTTTTTTTTTTTTTTTTTTTTTTTGAGACGGAGTTCGCCGTGTCTGAGTGCATGGCCCAGATCTAGCTACTGCAAGCTCGCCTCTCGCCACTCTGCCTCGCCTCCGTGATCCACAGGCGCCCGCCATCGCCGCTAGTTTTTTATTTTTAAGACGGGGTTTCACCGTGCCAGGATGGCAGAGTCTTGATCGTGACCGCCCGCTCGGCCCCCAAAGTGTCTTGGATACCTTGAGCCACCGCCCCGGCCAACTTTTAAATTCAACCACTCCGGGACCATAGGAACACTCTGCCTAGAATATTCTTCCCATCCTCTCCTCCCCCACATCCACCTTCAGGCTTCACTTAAATGTTGCCCTTAGAGACCTTCCCAGAAGCCTCTTTCCGCCATTTCCATTTATTTCTTATTAAGTACTATGGTAAAGCCCAGGTTGCTTAAACAACTTTATACAGTTCATATTTGTCTGTGTGGTTATTATTATTTGAGACAGAGTCTCACTCTTGTCGCTCAGGCTGGAGCACAGTGGTGTGAATCATACCTCACTATAACCTTGAACTAGGCTCACGCAATACTCCTGCCTTAGCATCCCGAGTGAGCTGGGACTACTGGCACATGCCACCACACCTGGCTGTTGTTTATTTTTAAAATTTTTGTAGAGGTTGGGTGCGGTGGCTCACACCTGTAATCCCACCACTTTGGGAGGCTGAGGCAGGCGGATCATGAGGTCAGGAGATCGAGACCATCTGGCTAACATGGTGAAACCCTGTCTCTACTAAAAATATAAGAAATGAGCTGGGTGTGGTGGCACATGCCTGTGGTCCCAGCTACTCAGGAGGCTGAAGCAGAAGAATCGCTTGAACCCGGGAGGCGGAGGTTGCAGTAAGTCGAGATCGCACCACTGCACTCCAGCCTGGGTCACGCAGTGAGACTCCGTTTCAAAAAAGAAAAAAATTTGTAGAAACAGGGTCTCACTCTGTTATACTGTCCCAGCTGGTCTTGTGCTCCTGGACTCAAGCCATCCTCTCTCCTCAGCCATTCAAAATGATAGGACTGGCCAAGCAAGGTGACTCACGACTGTAATCTCAGCACTTTGGAAGGCTGAGGTGGGCGTTATCACTTGAGCCCAGGAGTTCAAGACCAGCCTGGGCAACATGGTGTAACCCCACCTTTACTAAAAATACAAAAAATTAGCTGGGCATGATGGTACATGCCTGGAGAATCACCTGAGCCCAGGAAGTTGAGGCTGTAGTAAGCCATGATTGTGCCACTGCACTCAATGCTGGATGACAAGAGGAGACTCTGTCTCAAAGAAAAGCACTAGGCATGAGCCTTATCTATGTGAACAATTTTTTTTTGAGACGGAGTCTCGCCCTGTTGCCCAGGCAGGAGTGCAATGGCATTGCATGATCTCAATGGCATGGCATGATCTCAGCTCACTGCAACTCCACCTCCTGGGTTCAAGTGATTCTCCTGCCTCAGCCTCCTGAGTAGCTGGGATTACAGGCACACGCCACCACACCCAGCTAATTTTTTCTATCTTTAGTAGAGACAGGGTTTCACCATGTTGGCCAGGCTGTTCTCGAACTCCTGACCTTGTGATCTGCCCACCGCGGCCTTCCAAAGTGCTGGGATTACAGATGTGAGCCACCACACCTGGCATCTATGTGATTATTTATCTTTTTTTTTTTTTTTTCCTTTTTTGTGGAGAACGGGGTCTCGCTGTATTACCCAGGCAGGTCTCGAACTCCTGGGCTCAAGCTATCCTCCCGCCTCTGCCTCCCTGAGAGCTGGGATTACAGGCGTGAGCCACCGCGCCCGGCCATATGTGATTATTTAATGTCTCTTGACCCAGTAACAAATAGGGACCTGACTTCCAGCTTTTTACACAGAGCCTGGTCCATCAAAACTGCCCAGTAAATATCTGTTGAAGAACCAGATAGTTATAATTACAGTGATTGTCACTGATTGTAAGACTTTAAAAGAAAAAAAAAACATAGCAGAGGCTGGGCACAGTGGTTCATGCCTGTAATCCTAGCACTTTGGGAGGCCAAGGTGGGCGGATCATCTTGAGATCAGGAGTTCCAGACCAGCCTAGCCTTGCTAACAAAGCAAAACCCCATCTCTACTAAAAATACAAAAATTAGGCCAGGCACGGTGGCTCACCCCTGCAATCCCAGCACTTTGGGAGGCCAAGACGGGTGGATCACCTGAGGTCAGGAGTTTGAGACCAGCCTGACCAACATGGAGAAACCCCATCTCTACTAAAAATACAAAATTAACCAGGCGTGGTGGTGCTTGCCTGTAATCCCAGCTACTTGAGATGCTGAGGCAGGAGAATCACTTGAATCCGGGAGGCAGAGGTTGCAGTGAGCCAAGATCATGCCATTGCACTCCAGCCTGGGCAACAAAAGCATAACTCCATCTCAAAAAAATTTTAAAAATTAAAATACAATAATTAGCTGGGCGTGGTGGCACACATCTGTAATCCAAGCTACTCAGGAGGCTGAGGCAGGAGAATCACTTGAACCTGGGAGGCAGAGGTTGCAGTGAGCTGAGATTGCGCCACTACACTCCAGCCTGGGCAACAGAGTGAGACTTCGACTCAAAAATAAATAACTAACTAAAAATAAAACATAGCTGAAATCAGGCTGCATATCATAATCAATGGCATGTCAGCTTAACTGGCACTAAGTATACTTTCCTTCTTAGTAGAATAATGGTAAATCTTTCAATTGATGGCATTTTAGAGTCAATGAAATAAGGTACATGGGAAGGCAATAACCTCATTCTCTGATACTGCAGCCATGGGATCATATAAAGTTTAGCAGAGTGCGGTGGCTCTTGTCTGTAATTCCAGCACTTTAGGAAGCTGGGACAGGAGGATCACTTGAATACAGGAGTTTGAGAGCAGCCTGGGCCACATAACAAGACTCTGTGTCAGCCGGGCGCGGTAGCTCAAGCCTGTAATCCCAGCACTTTGGGAGGCCGAGACGGGCGGATCACGAGGTCAGGAGATCGAGACCATCCTGGCTAACACAG
The DNA here is from genome assembly GCF_007565055.1 of Rhinopithecus roxellana. Taxonomy (NCBI): domain Eukaryota; kingdom Metazoa; phylum Chordata; class Mammalia; order Primates; family Cercopithecidae; genus Rhinopithecus; species Rhinopithecus roxellana. The sequence goes on along the minus strand of NC_044551.1, from coordinate 156,232,064 downwards.
TGAAACCCCGTCTCCACTAAAAAATACAAAAAACTATTTGGGCGAGGTGGCAGACGCCTGTAATCCCAGCTACTCCAGAGGCTGAGGCAGGAGAATGGCGTAAACCCGGGAGGCGAAGCTTGCAGTGAGCTGAGATCCGGCCACTGCACTCCCGCCCGGGCGTCAGAGCAAGACTCCGTCTCAAAAAAAAAAAACAAAAAGCAAGACTCTGTGTCTACAAAAAATAAAAAACATAGCCAGGTATGGCGGCACACAACTGCTGTCCTAGCTACTGGGAAGGCTGAGGTGGGAGGACCACTTAAGCCCAGAGGGTCAAGGCTGCAGTGAGCCATGATTGTGCCACTGCAGTCTAGCCTGGGCAACAGAGCAAGACCCTGCCTCCAAAAAAAAAAAAAAAACCCACATACACAAAACATAAGTTTAGAATTTTGGCAACCAGAGCCAAGGTAGAAGATAACTAAGTAAATGAGAGAGACAGGACAGGAAAATCGTAGGGATGCCAGTAAAACTACTTCTACTTCTATAGCAAGTAGGGGAACAAAAGCATTAGGAAGTATACATAGTACCAACAGCAGATCAGCTGTTCCTTGCTACCAACTCCAGGAGATGAGGAACAGGGGTGGCGACTCCACAGAGAATCTCTGTTAGGATCTGAAATTCCATCTATTTCTAGTTACTGAAGCAGTGGTCTCTGCTCTCTACCCCTCTATGTCCAAAACAAGGGTGGCACATAGCCAGGTAGATGGAAAGAGTCTATGTGAATAGACAGACGGTGGAGCACCTATGCCAAAAGACTTCACCACTCACTAAGCTTCAAAGGAAACACTGAAATGCTAGGAAAAGGGCTTCTTTCCTGGCATTTGTGCCAGGATCTCCTCCACCAGCTGAATCCCTCCTTAGTAACTACACAGCAAACCAAGAATCTGAAGAACTTATTTGTTGGGTTACTGACACCCTCTTCTGTAACACTAAATCACGCATGTACCGTAATACGAAGCTTGAGAAAATGTGGTGGTGGTGGGGGGGATGAATGCTAATATAATTAACTTGGTGTGTTTTCGTGCTACTTAACATGGCAGGATAGTGGAGACCTTAAAGAGATGCCAACTGGCTGGCCAGGCACAGGTGTGGTGGCTCATGCCTGCAGTCCGAGCACTTTGGGAGGTCAAGGCGGGTAGATCACCTGAGGTCAGGAGTTCGAGCCCAGTCTGACCAATATAATGAAACCCCATCTCTACTAAAAGTACAGTAATTAGCCAGACGTGGTGACATGCACCTGTAATCCCAGCTACTCGGGAGGACGTGACAGGAAAATCACTTGAACCCGGGAGGCGGGGGTTGCAAAGAGCCAAGATCACGCCATTGCGCTCCAGCCTGGACAACAAGAGTGAAACTCCATCTCAAAAAAAAAAAAAAAAAAGAGATGCTAACTGGCATCCTGTTTTCTACTATACTCTGTAAAACTATGATCACCGAAAAGAACCTGCATGGGCCGGGCGCGGTGGCTCAAGCCTGTAATCCCAGCACTTTGGGAGGCCGAGACGGGCGGATCACGAGGTCAGGAGATCAAGACCATCCTGGCTAACACAGTGAAACCCCGTCTCTACTAAAAAATACAAAAAAAAAAAAAAAAAAAAAAAAAAAACTAGCCAGGAGAGGTGGTGGGCATCTGTAGTCCCAGCTACCTGGGAGGCTCAGGCAGGAGAATGGTGTCAACCCAGGAGGCAGAGCTTGCAGTGAGCTGAGATCTGGCCACTGCACTTCAGCCTGGGCCACAGAGCGAGACTCCGTCTCAAAAAAAAAAGACCCTGCATGAGCTATTTTTAGTAAGGAGCATATAGGTAAGTTTCAGTACTCTGATGTTTTGAAATACAGTATGTAAAAACTGTTAACCTAAAACTGTAAATCCTGGAAACTTAAAAGTAATACTTTTCATGGACTTTACTCTTTCAAAGCACAGTTGGTTAAGTTTCTGTTTTACAAATTCTCCAACACTAACCTAGAGTGTTCAAAATGATGAGTCTGACCACGGTTACCACAGTCTTCCTACAGACAGACAATCTCTATAAGATGAGTAGATCAATAGTCACATAAACTTAAATTTTACTATGCTACAAAACTGGCTCTATTTGCAAAATTCTTAAGAATAACTTAAGAGAAAAAAAAAATTCAAGTTACAAAAAAAAAAGCCAGATCCAAGTTTCAAGCCTAGGAGTGTATTTCAGAATAATTATTCAAAACACCAACTGACAGAGATTTTTGTGGCTCCCTGGAACATTCCGGCCTCCAAAACTAGACATGAGACACTATTAACAAAAATGTCAACAGGTACATCTAAAGAAATATCTTTTTAAAATTACATTTTATGTAAGCTTAGAGATGGGAGCCCCTTTGTCCACAATGAAAGCACCCCCCAAGATGGCATCTAATCAAGTATCATCTACTACAGTAATAAAAAGAATTTACTGGCCGGGTGCGGTGGCTCACAACTGTAATCCCAGCACTTTGGAAGGCTGAGGCGGGCAGATCACGAGGTCAGGAGATTGAGACCATCCTGGCTAACACGGTGAAACCCCATCTCTACTAAAGATACAAAAAGTTAACTGGGCATGGTGGCACGTGTCTGTAGTTCGTCTCAAAAAAAAAAAAAAATCATCTTTGGGTTCCGTGGATGGGCAAGTTTAATGACAAATGGCCATATAAAACCCAAAAGAGAAGACACACACAGAGAAGGTAATACAAAGACGGAGGCAGATGCTGGAGTGATGTAGCCACAAAACAAAGGAGCCAAGGAATGCTGACAGCCACCAAAGTTGGAAGAGGCAAGGAAGGATTCTCCCTTAGAACATCCAGGGGGAGTATGGACCTGAAGACACACTGACGTTAAACTGCTGGCCTCCAGAACTGTGAGAGAATATAGCTCTGTTACTCTAAGCCACCCAGTTTGTGGTAATTTATTATGGCAACCCTAAGAAACTAATACAGATGGTATAAATACGTAAACATTTAATCTAAAGAAAATCACTCACTCCATTAGTGTGCTATTATTTTAAGAAATCTAACACTCCTACCACTGAGGCTTTTGTAAAAATCAACTTTGATTTCAAGGCTTGTTTTGAGTCAGGATCTCGCTCTGTCACCTAGGCTGGAGTGCAGTGCAGATTATAGCTCACTGCCACCTTGAACTCTGGGCCTCAAGAGATCCTCCTCTTCCACCTCAGTCTTCCCAGTAGCTATGACTACAGGCGTGTGCCACCAAACCTGGCTAAGTTTTGCAGTTTTTGTAAAGAAAGGGTCTTGCTGAATTGCTCAGGCTGGTCTCCCAGCCAAGTGATTCTCCCACCTTGGCCTCCCAAAGCACTGGGATTATAGGCATGAACCACTGTACCCAGCTAATTTCAAAGTTTTTCCCTGACATAAGCCCTTAAGAATTTGGCAAAGCAATTCTATCACTTACATTGGCATGATGCATTACAGGTGGTGGGGTTAGTGCTCAAAGATAACAGCAGACACTTCTACAGTAAGATAATGTTTAACAGAATTGATCTCACAAATCTAGACCTACAAAAATATCACATGTATTAAAAATGTATTTAAGGTGACAGTATTTTGAAGTTTGCTGAAGAATACTGGGATTCAGTCCCTTTTTTAGTTTAGAAATATTCTAAGACTTCATTCTTTTCACATTCAGGTTTTTTTTTTTTTTTCTTTTTTTTGCTTGGGTGACAATGAAGTAAAATGTGAAACACATATCTAACACTGACACCTAAGATTTCGAGATTATACCAATTCTGTAGGCCAACATTATTGGCAAGTTAAGACACCATGATAATATTTAAAAACCTTAAAAAAGGCCGGGCGCGGTGGCTCAAGCCTGTAATCCCAGCACTTTGGGAGGCCGACACGGGCGGATCACGAGGTCAGGAGATCGAGACCATCCTGACTAACACGGTGAAACCCCGTCTCTACTAAAAATACAAAAACTAGCCGGGCGAAGTGGCGGGCGCCTGTAGTCCCAGCTACTCAGGAGGCTGAGGCAGGAGAATGGCGTAAACCCGGGAGGCGGAGCTTGCAGTGAGCTGAGATCCGGCCACTGCACTCCAGCCCCGGAGACAGAGTGAGACTCTGCCTCAAAAAAAAAAAAAAAAAAAAAAAAAAAAAAACCTTAAAAAAAAAGTCCTACCAAATCCAAGAGGCCCATTCCCTCTGTAATGTCCCTCTAGTGCCCTCTATTGACAAAGTCCAACATTTTGTTCACTGCAAAGGTGAAAGAGTCCAGCCCTTCACCAGCTCAAATACATACTTCAGAAGTTATTTAGTCAAAGCAGAGCAAGTACTGGAGGGTGAACTTGGAGCCGACTAATAAACTGCTAAGTGGCAGGGCTGTTTCACTATTTGTTCCTTTTTATTGGTGAGTAATGCTCCAGTATATGGATTTTCTACATTTTGTTTATATATTCAGCTAATGATGGATATTTGAGTTATTTCTAAATATTGGGTACTGTGAATAAAACTGCCAAGCACATTTGTAAAAAAGTAACAACAAAACTACCTTTTATGTAGTCCATAAGTGCTAAACCCTCTTCTGTCTAATCTTCACCACAGGCTTGCAGGGTATAATTCCCATTCTACAGACAGGGAAGCTGAGCTTCAAGAAAATTCACTAAGTCACTTGCCTAAGGCCACAAATGCTCCAAAATTCCACTTTTTCTTTCTTCTTCTTCTTTTTTTTTTTTTTTGCCACACCACCTGATATTGGCATTCACTGAATGTTATTGGCAAACATGGAATACCATGCTTTAGCTACTAGGAATACGAAGAATAAGACAAGAACTTTGCCCAGGGGAGTTCAGTCTAAATAAGGGAACAATCAATCATGTCTACACACTAGGAAACAATTCTACAGTTGAACTCTGACTGCCTGTATGCCTCATGCATGCTTCCTAGAGAAGCCATTTCTGCTGGGTCTCCAAGTATGAATAAAGAATTCAGGAGGTGGGAGAGGGGTGAGAAGAGATTCTCTGTATAAGCAAAGGTGCTAAACAAAGATCAAAGAGAACATGATTCTGGGAAGGACCAACTACAAGTGTTACAACTACAGCAGCATTCCCCGGGAGATATTACTAATATATATTATAGTAATAAAGACAGTAATATTTTTGTTTCAAATTTTACTTTTTTTTTTTTGAGATGGAGTTTTACTCTTGTTGCCCAGGCTGGACTGCAGTGTGCGATCTCAGCTCACTGCAACCTCCGCCTCCCAGGTTCAAGCAATTCTCCTGCCTCAGCCTCCTGAGTGGCTGAGATTACAGGCACCCGCCACCACACCCAGCTAATTTTTTTTTTCCTGTATTTTTAGTAGAGACAAGGTTTCACCATGTTGGCTAGGCTGGTCTTGAACTCCTGACCTCAGGTGATCCACCTGCCTCGGCCTCCCAAAGTGCTAGGATTACAAGCTTAAGCCACCATGCCTGGCATGCTTTTTTTTTTTCTTTTTTGAGACAGTCTTACTCTGTTGCCCAGGCTGGAGTGCAGTGGCTCAGTCTGGGCTCACTGAAACCTCCAGCTCCCACGTTCAAGCGACTCTCCTGTCTCAGCCTCCTAAGTAGCTGGGTCTACAGGCACCCACCACCACGCTTGGCTAATTTTTGTATTTTTAGTAGAGTTGGGGTTTCACCATGTTGGCCAGGCTGGTCTCTAACTCCTGACCTCAGGTGATCCACCCGCCTTGGCCTCCCAAAGTGCTGGGAATAACAGGCAAGAGCCACGGCGCCTGGTCAATTCTATCACTTTTAACATGTTTTTAAGAAATACTACATATTTTTGTAGTTTTAAAGCAGTAATTTGCCTTAAGAAACTTGCACACAAGAAAGCAAATGATGCCTACATTTGACTTTCCATCTGTGTTCTGAGGTATAAACATCATTTAGTCTGCAGCATTGTCTATTTGACCATCACAGATCTATCCTATGTTTCTTATCATAATTCAATATATATTTGAGAAGTTATTGCCAGGCACCGTGGCTCACGCCTGTAATCCCAGCACTTTGGGAGGCCAAGGCAGGTGGATCACCTGAGGTCAGAAGTTCAAGACCAGCCTGGTCAACACGGTGAAACCCCATCTCTACCGAATATACAAAAATTAGCTGGGCGTGGTGACAGTCACCTGTAATTCCAGATACTTGGGAGGCTGAGGCAAGAGAATTGCTTGAACCTGGGAGGCGCAGATTGCAGTGAGCCGAGACCACGCAGTTGCACTCCAGCCTAGGCAACAAGAATGAACTTTGTCTCAAAAAAAAAAAAAAGTTATTTAACTGAAGCTTATTATATATTAAATATTTCAAGTGTACTAACCCATCCTCAATTGACTTATATCTAGGAGAAAGACATTTATTATTATTATTATTATTTGTTTTTTGAGATGGAGTCTCGCTCTGACACCCAGGCTAGAGTACAGTGGCAAGATCTCGGCTCACTGCAAGCTCCACCTCCCGAGTTCACGCCATTCTCCTGCCTCAGCCTCCCAAGTAGCTGGGACTATAGGCACCTGCCACCATGCCCAGCTAATTTTTTTGTATTTTTAGTAGAAACGGGGTTTCACCATGTTAGCCAGGATGGTCTCAATCTCCTGACCTCGTGATCTGCCCGCCTAAGCCTCCCCAAGTGCTGGGATTACAGGCCTGAGCCACCGCGCCCGGCCGAGAAAGACATTTTAAACTGAAAGCAGAGTCCTTTGATTCTTAAACCCAAGGAGTCATATTATGTTAAAATAAACATGAGCAAAGAACAGGCATTTATTTTTCAGAAAAATTAGGGTGACCTATCCATGATGGGATAATTAATGTCAGCAGCAGTCTAACTGCAAAATACGCAGTCTGTATTCTTTCTTTTGCTACCATGTATCTGTTTGAAACAAATTTTTATATACTGTAATAAAAACAATATACAGTAAGACATTTAAAGTGGTACCTGATGAGGATGACTTTTATTATGTGTGAAAAATACTATTCTTAAAACTGATAGCAAAATAAGAATGACAGATGTTTCATCTTGATAGTTCTTTTTTTATTTTGGGATGGAGTTACTCTCTGTCGTCTAGGCTGGAGTGCAGTGGCGCGATCTCGGCTCACTGCAAGTTCCGCCTCCCAGGTTCACGCCATTCTCCTGCCTCAGACTCCCAAGTAGCTGGGACTACAGGCGCCCACCACCACGCCCGGCTAATTTTTTATATATTTTAGTAGAGATGGGGTTTCACCGTGTTAGCCAGGATGGTCTCGATCTCCTGACCTTGTGATCCGCCCATCTCAGCCTCCCAAAGAGCTGGGATTACAGGCGTGAGCCACCTCGCCCAGCCTCATCTTGATAGTTCTTAATAATTTTGTTTGTGACATAGTTTGATTATATATTTTAATTAATTTATCTGAGATTGGGTGGGGCATGATGGCTCACACCTGTAATCCCAGCGCTTTGAGAGGCTTAGGTGGGTGAATCACTTGAGGCCAGGAGTTCAAGACCAGCCTGGCCAACAAGGTGAAACCTGCTAAAAATACACAGCCAGGCATAGTGGTGCATGTATTTATTAATGTATCTGAGATAATTTGTGCTCTCAATTTTTTTTTTTTTTTTTTTAAGAGACAGATCTCGCTCTGTGGTCCAGGCTGGAATGCATGGAATGCAGTGGCATGATCACAGCTCACTGCAGCCTTAAACTCCTGGGCTCAAGCAATCCTCCCACCTCGGCCTTTTGAGTAGCAGGGACTACAGGCACATTTAATTTTTTGTAGACACAGGGTCTTGCTATATTGCACAGGCTGGTCTTGAACTCCTGAGCTCAAGTGATCCTCCTGCCTTGGTTTCCCAAAGTCCTGGGATTGCAGGCATGAGTCACCATATCTGGCCAGTGCTCTCAATTTTAATACAAGTATGCATGATTTCATACATTTTGGCTTGTATTCCATCAATAATATTACTTTGATAAGCATTCTAATAAAGTTGGGAAACACCAGATATGAGGAAGAAGAAAGCAGTTTATCAGAAGCCAAAATAACTGAATAAAAACGATGCCAACTATTACAAAAGTTAAACAAAAACTGAGGTATCCACTGAATGTGGCAATTAAATAATCATTAGTGAACTTACTAAATAGTTCCACAACAGTGAAAAGACTATTCTTTCAATAATTTTGGGACTGAAATGTAAGAGATGGGAAGGATAAAGATGAAGAAGGAAGTAGCTCTTCTTGGGGAGAGGAAGTTTAAAAAGTTATTTTACTGCCTTTTTTTTTTTTTTAATGGGGGAAAACCTTCAATAAGTTTGGATGCTAAGAGGAGTTAGTGGAGAAGAGATTGGAAGTATGAAAACAAGGACAATTACCGGAGAGCAAAAACAAGAAAAGGAAAAAGGTAGGAAGGAGGGAGGGAGGGAAGGAAGGAAAGAGGGAAAGAGAGAGAAAAGGATGGAAAGCAAAAGTTAAGTATGGCAAAGGGAAAAGTAACGCTTCTCTAGAGATTAGAGGGGAGAAGGGCAATGACTAAAACAAGTAAACCTGGTGAGACAATAGCTCTACAGTCAAGATCGCCTGTATCTGAATCCTAGTTCTTCCTACTATAACCATATAATCTTAAGCAAATTTATTTCTCCCACTGTTTCCTTATCTAACCTGGGGAGAACAGAATTATTAAAAGATTGCTGAAAAGATCAAGTAATTCCTGATGCACAGTGAGTATTCTAAAGAGGATAGCTGAAATGTTTTTTTTTTTGAGACGGAGTCTTGCTCTGTCGACCAGGCTGGAGTACAGTGGTGCAATCTCGGCTCACTGCAAGCTCCGCCTCTCAGGTTCAAGCAATTCTCCTGCCTCAGCCACCGCGCCTGGCTAATTTTTGTATTTTTAGTAGAGACGGGGTTTCACCACGTTGGCCAGGCTGGTCTCGAACTGCTGACCACACAATCCACCCACCTCGGTTTCCCAAAGTGCTGGGGTTACAGGCATGAGCCACCGCACCTGGCCAATCTGTTGTTATAATACCTTGAAGGAAATCCCTAAGAACTCACGTGTAAGATTTATTTTTTCTCTGCAGAACAGATACTCTGTTCATCTGCTGAGATTAAAATAATGTTTAAGGTAGAAAGACGGTGGTTTTTAATCTTTTTAGATATTAAGGCTGCTCTGCCTAGGGAGTAGACATTCCTTTACTTTCTTAATAAACTCGCTTTCACTTAAAAAAAAAATCCATTTGACTCTGATAAAAGATATATGCAGAAAGCCGGGGGCGGTGGCTCATGCTTGTAATCCCAACACTTTGGGAGGCTGAGGCAGGTGGATTACTTGAGGTCAGGAGTTCGAAACCAGCCGAGGTGGGCAGATCACGAGGTCAGGAGATGGAGACCATCCTGGCTAACATGGTGAGACCCTGTCTCTACTAAAAATACAAAAAACCTTAGCCAGGCGTCGTGGCATGCGCCTGTAGTCCCAGTTACTCGGGATGCTGAAGCTGGAGAATCACTTGAACCCAGGAGGTGGAGGTTGCAGTGAGCCGAGATCACACAACTGCACTCCAGCCTGGGTGACAGAGGGAGACTCCATCTCAAAAAAAAAAAAAAAAAACAGGCCGGGCGCGGTGGCTCAAGCCTGTAATCCCAGCACTTTGGGAGGCCGAGACGGGCGGATCACGAGGTCAGGAGATCGAGACCATCCTGGCTAATACGGTGAAACCCCGTCTCTACTAAAAAATACAAAAAACTAGCCGGGCGACAAGGCGGGCGCCTGTAGTCCCAGCTACTCGGGAGGCTGAGACAGGAGAATGGCGTGAACCCGGGAGGCGGAGCTTGCAGTGAGCTGAGAGCCGGCCACTGCACTCCAGCCTGGGCGGCAGAGCAAGACTCCATCTCAAAAAAAAAAAAAAAAAAAAAAAAATTAGTCAGGCATGGTGGCATGCACCTGTGGTCCCAGCTACTTGGGAGGCTGAGGCAGGAGAATCTCTTGAACCCGGGAAATGGAGGTTGCAGTGAGCCGAGATTGCACAACTGCACTCCAACCTGGTCAACAGAGGTAAAGACTCTGTTTCAGAGAAAAAAAAAAAAGGCGGGGGTGGTGGTAGCGAGAATAGAATACCAAATTTGCAATACTTGTTTTTGTTGTTGTTGTTGTTGTTTTGACACAGAATCTGGCCCTGTTGCCCAGGCGGGAGTGCAGGGGTGTGATCACAGCTCACTGTAGCCTTGATCTTCCATCCAGGCTCAAGTGATCCACCTGTCTCAGCTTCCTGAGTAGCTAGGACCACAGGCACACATCATCATGCCCAGCTAATTTTGTTTCGCTTTGTTTTGTTTTTGTCTCCCATTATGGACCAATCTGGCCGTGAACTCCCGGGTTCAAGCAATCCTCCCACGTTGGCCTCCCAAAGTGATGGGATTACAGGCACGAGCCACTGTGTCAAGCCTAAATAAATTTGCAGTTTTAAGAGGGCTTATGAGTAACCTTGCCAACCATAAAAAGGGAAGTTGAGGCCAGGCGCGGTGGCTCAAGCCTGTAATCCCAGCACTTTGGGAGGCCGAGACGGGTGGATCACGAGGTCAGGAGATCGAGACCATCCTGGCTAACACCGTGAAACCCCGTCTCTACTAAAAAATACAAAAAACTAGCCGGGCGAGGTGGCGGGCGCCTGTAGTCCCAGCTACTCAGGAGGCTGAGGCAGGAGAATGGCGTAAACCCCGGAGGTGGAGCTTGCAGTGAGCTGAGATCCGGCCACTGCACTCCAGCCTGGGCGATAGAGCGAGACTCCGTCTCAAAAAAAAAAAAAAAAAAAAGGGAAGTTGAGGAAGATCTTCGGGTTCCAAGCCATAGTTTAAATATCCAATTGTTTGAACAAAAGAAAAAAAGGCTGCATCCTCTGGATTTATATACCTATCAGCTATGTAACAATAACACATGGCTTGCCAGAAAATATACTGGACACAGTCAAGAAATCCAGGTTCTCAATTCAGACCTAGTCTTATCTGGTAGGTCACACAGCCTTTCCAGACAGCAGCCTTGAGATGTGCTACAGTGCTAACATTTTATGATTCTATTACCCGAAATCTCACTTGACTCTGCAGACAGAAATACTACTTTATTTCCCTATGTTATAGTTTAACATGATTTTGAAGGTTTGTCTGGAAATCTAACCATCAAAACTTTATTTCTACAGACAAAACAAGTGTGTTCCTGCATTTCTGGGATAAGGCTGCAAAAGTTTTTGCTAGCATGAGGAATGAGTCAGATATTCCTATCCTGGGAACTGCCTAGGATATTTTAGCAGAAATATACAGAATTAGACCTTGTCAAAACCTCTTCCTTGTCAGTCATCAGTACAGTAATATACACTGGGAGACTTCAGAGAAAACCTAGATTTATTAACAGTTATCCTCAATGATGGCTGTTTGAATTATATTTAAATAACAACCTAGTAGAGCCAAAGAAAGTGCTTCAATTCAATGATCTTTTGTAAAGGAAATAATACTTTTTTAGTGGGGGAAAAAAAAACTACCTAGAAATTATGTGAAGAAGCTCACCTTTTGGATTAAGAAGGTATGTCTGCTATCCAAGATAAAACTAATTTAAATAGCCATATTCAGACAACCGTTTATTAAACTTCCCAATACTACTACCTGTTAATTCATTTCGTCATTTTGATAGGAATTCCATCAGTCCTTACCTCTAATATTAATCTAATATATGGTACCACACCTCTAGTACAGTATTTTTTTTTTCTTTTTTTTGAAACAGAGTTTCGCTCTTGTTGCCCAGTCTAGAGCACAATGGCGTGATCTCGGCTCACCGCAACCTCCGCCTCCCAGGTTCAAGCAATTCTCCTGCCTCAGCCTCCCGAGTAGCTGGGATTACAGGCATGCACCCCCACGCTCGGCTAATTTTGTATTTTTAGTAGAGACGCGGTTTCTCCACGTTGAGGCTGGTCTTGAACTCCTGACCTCAGGTGATCTGCCTGCCTCGGCCTCCCAAAGTGCTGGGATTACAGGCATGAGCCACCATGCCCGGCCTTTTTCCTCTTTTTTTTTTTTTTTTTTTTTTTTGAGACAAAGTCTTGCTCTGTCACCCAGGCTGGAGTGCAGTGGCGCGATCTCGGCTCACCACAACCTCCACCTCCTGGGTTCAAGCAATTGTCTGCCTCAGCCTTTCCAGTAACTGGGATCGCAGGCACTCACCACCATGCCCAGCTAATTTTTATATTTTTGGTAGAGACGGGGTTTCACCATCTTGACCAGGCTGGTCTTGAACTCCTAACCGTGTGATCCACCCGCCTCAGCCTCCCAAAGTGCTGGGATTACAGGCATGAGCCACCGCGCCCAGCCTACGGCATTTTAAAGCAATTTTCTTTCTTTTTTTTTTTGAGATGGAGTCTCGCTCTGTTGCCCAGGCTGCAGTGCAGTGGCAAGATCTTGGCTCACTGCAACCTCTGCCTCCCAGGTTCAAGTGATTCTCCTGCCTCAGTCTCCTGAGTAGCTGGGATTACAGGTGAGTGCCACCACACCTGGCTAACTTTTGTATTTTTAGCAGAGACGGGGTTTCGCCATGTTGGGCAGGCTGGTCTCGAATTCCTGACCTCAGGTGGTCAGCCCTCCTTGGCCTCCCAAAGTACTGGGATTACAGGCGCAAGCCATCACACCCAGCCTAAGCAATTTTTTAAAATACAGCACTGTTCAGCGTTACAACTACTTTCCTTAAGATCATGCTTTGGTGGCCAGGCGAGGTGGCTCAAGCCTGTAATCCCAGCACTTTGGGAGGCCGAGGCGGGCGGATCACGAGGTCAGGAGATCAAGACCATCCTGGCTAACACGGTGAAACCCTGTCTCTACTAAAAACACAAAAAGAAATTATCCGGGAGTGGTGGCGGGTGCCTGTAGTCCCAGCTACTCCGGAGGCTGAGGCAGGAGAATGGCGTGAATCTGGGAAGCCGAGCTTGCAGTGAACAGAGACCGCGCCACTGCACTCCAGCCTGGGTGACGGAGCGAGACTCCGTCTCAAAACAAAAAGATCATGCTTTGGTAACTTCCCAATCTCAGACATTTTTAAAGTGTATTGTCAGTCTACAGAAAAACTCAAAACATGAAACAGATCATAATGGAAGATTAATACATAAACTTCTACGGGATCAATGTATTTACAAAACTGGTTTTCCCAAGACCTCACACAAAACCATATAAAAATTAGCAAATTGGCCGGGCGCAGTGGCTCACCCCTGTAATCCAGCACTTTGGGAGGCCGAGGAGGGCAAATCAACTGAGGTCTCAAAAAAAAAGCAAGTTTGTCCGGGCACATTGGCTCACGCCTGTGATCCCAGGACTCTGTGAGGCCGAAGCGGGCGGATCACAAGGTCAGGAGATGGAGATTATCCTGGCTAACACGGTGAAACCCCGTCTCTACTAAAAATAGAAGAATTAGCCGGGCGTGACGGCAGGCGCCAGTAGTCCTAGCTACTCGGGAGGCTGAGTCAGGAGAATGGCGTGAACACAGGAGGCAGAGCTTGCAGTGAGCCAAGATCGCGCCACTGCACTCCAGCCTGGGCGACAGAGCCAGACTCCGTCTCATTTAAAAAAGAAAAAAAAAAGGCAAGTTAATTAGAATTGTATTTAAAAACTACGTTAAGGCCAGGCACAGTGTCTCATGCTTGTATTCCCAGCACTTTGGGAGGCCGAGGTGGGTGGATCACGAGGTCAGGAGTTCAAGACCAGCCTGGCCAATATGGTGAAACCCCATCTCTACTAAAAATACAAAAATTAGTTGAGTGTGGCGGCGCAAGCCTGTAGTCCCAGCTGCTCAGGAGGCTGAGGCAGGAGAATTGCTTGAATCTGGGAGGCAGAGGTTGCAGTGAGCCGAGATCATACCACTGCACTCCAGCCTGGGTGACAAAGCAAAGACTGTCTAAAAAACAAACTTAATCTTACATAAAGCAATACTTTCAAACTTTTAAAAACACAGGAAGTATTGTTTAAATGACTTAATCTTTTTACACTCCTGATTACTTAAGGAACCCCAATCCCTTGTTACTTTAATCCACATACTAAACTGATGTCGACCAAAACGTGTATTTTTTTTTTTTAATTTGAATCGGTTGGCAAAAAAATCTGGATTTGTGGCTTCTCTGTTTTTTTTTTTTTTTTTTAATGAAAGATATGGCAACACTGGGTCCACAGATTTTGGCAATGGCAACATTTGCAGGGAGCTGGTTAGCAGTTGCCCTCATCTGATAGCACATGCATTTTCTAGCTCCCTCAAATTATCTCTGCTCACTTTGGTACCTGCCTGGCTTTTATAGACATCAGCATTTGAAATCTTTTTTTTTTTTTTTGACACAGGGTCTCACTCTGTTGCACAGGCTGGAGCGTAGCGGTTTGATCACGGTTCACTGCAGCCTCTACCTCCCAGGTTCCAGAGATCCTCCCACCTCAGCCTCCCACCTAGGTGGGACTACAGTCATCCACCACCATACCCAGCTAATTTTTTGTATTTTTTGTAAAGATCATGTTTTGTCATGTTGCTCAGACTGGTTTCAAACTCCTGAGCTCAAGTGATCTGCCCACTTGGGCCTCCCAAAGTGCTGGGATTACAGGCATGACCCACCGTGCCTGACCTGATACCTTTATTTCATTGAGAACTTTGTCTTGAGACGCCTTAAAAGAAGCTAGCCATAGGCTGGGTGCAGCGGCTTACACCTGTAATCCCAACACTTTGGGAGGCCGAGATGGGCGGATCTCCTGCGGTCAGGAGTTTGAGAACAGCCTGGCCAACATGGTGAAACCCTGTCTCTACTAAAAATACAAAATTAACTGAGCATGGTGGCAGGTGCCTGTAATCCCAGCTACTTGGGAGGCTGAGGCAAGAGAATTGCTTGACCCTGGGAGCCAGAGTTCATAGTGAGCCAAGATCATGCCACTGCACTCCAGCCTGAGTGAGACTCTGTCTCAAAAAAAAAGAAAAAAAAATCTCTATCACAGAAATAGATCAAGTGACAATCCTAGCATTACTTTGTTTGAAAGCTATGTATACTAAACGTTACCTGCTACTAGTAGGACACCATTAAAATGTACAATGCACTATTACTGTTTTTTTTGTTTGTTTGTTTGTTTTTTGTTTTTTTTTTTGAGGCGGAGTCTCGCTCTGTCGCCCGGACTGGAGTGCAGTGGCGGGATCTCAGCTCACTGCAAGCTCCGCCTCTCGGGTTTACGCCATTCTCCTGCCTCAGCCTCCCAAGTAGCTGGGACTACAGGAGCCCGCCACCTCGCCCGGCTAGTTTTTGTATTTTTAGTAGAGACGGGGTTTCACTGTGTTAGCCAGGATGGTCTCGATCTCCTGACCTTGTGATCCGCCCGTCTCGGCCTCCCAAAGTGCTGGGATTACAGGCTTGAGCCACCGCGCCCGGCCTATTACTGTTAAGAAAAGCTTTTAGTATCCAACTCTGGTCAGTCTTCAACTCCTCAAAGAATCAAGATATTTAGCCTTTTACCCTTCCCAAGAATAGAGAAACTAACCAAATACTTCAACATTACAGCACTCTAAGAGCACCAAAAAGCCTCCTACATCTGTATAGCAAAAGTAAAGAAGAAAAACAGGAAGCAAGTCAAAAAGGTCTCTGATCAGCCAAGGAAACCACAGTTCACGGAGCACATGAAGCCCTCTTCAGTCAAGAGCCTACTGGATCTTAATTTAGACACAATTTTAATAAGCTCTGTGATCTGGTTTCTTAGCCCACAACAGATGAGATGCAGCCAACTGGAAAAGGGCTGGGGGTGGTGCTGCTAGAGGCAGGCACTCAAAGCATCAAAATCAAAGCTGAAGACCTAAAAAGTCAGCAGAAAACCTCAAAACATAGCAGGGTGGGGCCATGTGGTATAGATACCAACAATCCCAAAGGATCCCAATCCCTGCCCAGAACTACACACAATGTTCATAATGACACTCTTTGCTATGCTCTTTTATAGCATAGGTCAGGGGACCTTAAGATGTATATCAAAATAAAGTCCATCAGAAGCTTTTTCCAAAAAAGACATGGCATTTCAAAGACTGCCAAATTCACAGACATGAATAGTGTCCCTCTGTCAAAGAAACAAGATATTGAATTCCTGAAGATGTCACATGTCAAATGTAGTTTTTCTTAGAAAAATTTCATTAGAACCCAGATACAGCAACTCATGACATATAAGTCAAGAAGGTATTTAAGTAGAATTTTTTTTTTTCAGGGAACAATTGGGAAGGTTCAAGATCAAGATCAATTATAGAAGCCAAGCAATGGGGATTCCACTGCAGACACATTACTAGGACTGCAGATAAGATAGAACTGATCTTATCCATGCCTAGTAAGTCTGCTGTTCAACTTAACATTGTAGTACAAACAGTTTGGAAAAAAAAATTCATCTCCATTTTGTTTTCACAATCTTTTTGACTGGTATATCAAAATAAATTTCATTTTTCTTATCACCAGCAGTCTCAGAGAAGTCAAGCCATACTTTGTGAAGAGCTCTAGGGGTATAAACTAGGGGAAAATGGCTAATATCGAATTTTAAAAGTTCAGGCCGGGCCAGATGAGGTGGCTCACACCTGTAATCCCGGCACTCTGGGAGCCCAAAGTGGGCAGATCACTTGAGGTCAGGAGTAATCACTTGAGGTCAGAAGTTCAAGACCAGTCTGGCCAACATGGTGAAACCCCTTCTCTACTAAAAAGACAAAAATTAGCTGGGCATGGCGGCAGGGTGCCTGTAATCCCAGCTACTCCGGAGGCTGAGGCAGGAGAATTTCTTGAACCCAGGAAGCGGAAGTTGCAGTGAGCCAGGATAGCACCACTGCACTCCAGCCCGGGCAACAGAGGGAGACTCTGTCTCAAACAAAAAAAAAAAAAAAGGTTCAGGCCAGACAAGACAGCTCACGCCTGTAATCCCAACACTTTGGGAGGCTGAGGCAGGTGGATCACCGGAGGTCAGGAGCTGGAGACCAGCCTGGCCAACATGGTGAAACCCTGTTTCTACTAAAAATACAAAAAATTAGATGAGCATGGTGGTGCGTGCCTGTAATCCCAGCTACTCGGGAGGCTGAGGCAGAAGAATCACTTGAACCCAGGAGGTGGAGGTTGCGGTGAGCCAAGATCATGCCATTGCACTCCAGCCTGGGCAACAAGAGTGAAACTCTGCCCCCAAAAAAAGTTCAAATTATTTCTAAACTTGATGTTATTTAAAAATCTTACAAAGGCATATTTTAGGGAAAATCTATTCTGGAAAATATGTAGCAACTCATAAGAAACCATATTACCAGGGCAAGTATTATTAATTAAAATGTATGCTTTGTGTCGAAGAGATATTTCCCTCTCTGAATAAGTCCATTACACACATAAATCAATGTAGAGATTAAAGTCTACATTTCTTTATCTGTAAATTATCACACATTATACCCACTTGCTCTTCCTCAGGTTTTAAAATAAAAGCACAATCTTCTACAAGTATTTGATAACTTCCCAATTAGATTCTATAAGGACCTAGCAATTCCTAAATGCCTTAAAAATACATATGTATACATTTTATTTGGATGACTATTCCTGTGTGCTCCTGCCCCTTAAATGGTTAAGACATCTTTGCTTAAGTTTCAAGCTTCTTTATGGTATTCAACAAATACCATTTCATTTTAGTATAAGATTTTATTGTCTAAAATCTGCCCTTCTTCATTTGTTAGAAATCGAAGTCAAAAGAAGTTAAGGAGCTAACCTAATTATAGTAACCAATGGGACTGATTCCACACTAAGTCTGAGCAAAAATGAAATTACGACCAACCGCTGAGCTGAGGTGTTTAAATCATCAATCTGTATTCTGACTTAGTTTAAGACAAGGTGAAAACTGGTTCTCTTCCTCTTGCACACCCATCCCATCATCCAGAATGGATAACCCCAGTACCTACTTCTCAGTAAGTAGCTACAGGTATAGGCCGTGTGCAGTGGGTGACTGATGCCTGTAATCCCAACACTTAAGGGAGGTAGAGGTGGGAGGCTAGCTTGAGCCCAGGAGTTTGACACCAGCCTGGACAACATGGCAAGATCCCATTCTCCACAAAAAGGAAAAAGATGTATTGAAGAAAAAAGTAGCTGCCAGTTTAATATAGCCAATCTGAGTAGCCAGGTGAAACACCGAACAGAAATTAATAGTGGTGCCTCCTTACTTCCAAGGAAAAAAACATGAAAGTGGCACTAACAGGTTACAACATCAGAAAAGGAAAAAAACTAAATTTTAACCCAATCTTATACTCTAGATGTATTATTAGGAAAACCTCCTTATCGATAACTAAATAATCCTTCACTTTAAAGAGCAAAGAAATCCTTTTTAATACAAAATCTAGTAAAATCCCTTCCCAGTTTGAACAGTCTCCGTAAACGTATCACTTAATAGCGTCAAGCCCATTTTGCGAAGAGACTGTGAAAGGAACTTTTGTGTAATTTCTCTGGTGGTTTTTTCAATGTTCAGGTTTCTATCTCTACCTTTGCCAATGTACAGCTTTTCTATTAAATCCAATCCTGCAAAACCGAAGTGTTAGTTTCTAACTACATATTGCAACCTCAAAGAATAAAATGATTCTCCCTCCACTTCCCTCCTCCCTCATAAGTCACCTTTTTTTTTTCTTCTGAACTTCCAACTCTTAACAGTTTCTGAACAAGCAGGGTGGACCGATGTGTGCTGCCACCCAAGAGGTAAGTGAACTCAAGAGATACTTGTGGATCGGGCAAAACGACTTCCTCCGTCAGCCCGAGCTCAGGCGGTTTTGTGGAGGGAGCTAGGGCAGGTGTGGGAGGAGGGAACAGAAATGGGGCGAGAAGCCCTTTCGACCTCTGTCGAAGGGGCCGCCCAACGCCCCAGCGCCCCCCACGGCCCCAACCCCGCCATCCTGGCCGGACAATGGCCCTTAAGTGCAGCGGCAGTCCCAGACTGGAGAGAAGCCCTAAGAATCCACACCATGCGGGCCTGAAAGGGCAGCCGGGGAGGAACGCTGAGGCCGCCAGAGCACCTCCGGCCTAAGCGCGGGCTGCGCGCCGGGGCCTCCGCGGGCGCCATCACTGGGAGTGGGGTATGGAGGCCGCCCAGCGGGGCCAGCACCGGCAGCGGGATCCAAGGAGGCCGCGAGGCCGGCGGAGACTACGGCGGGAAGTGCAGGCCGCAACCTGCTCAGCTGGTCAGCCCCGCAGCCGACCTCCGGCCGCTTACCTTGTGGATTCTCTTCAGAGCCATGGTGGGAGGCGGGTGGCGGCGGCCCCCGGGGCGGGGACGGGGGCGGGGAAGGGACGGGGAAGGGGCTAGGGAGCCTGAGGCCGCCTCGGCGATCGCGGTCGGCCGGAGAAGATGGAGAGTTGAGGAGAGCGGGTCTGGCGGCACGGGCTGAGGGCCGGGGCCCACTCAGCTCCTGGGCCTGCCGCAGCGGTCACCGCATCACCCGGCGGCGGCCCCTTTATTCGCCGCCGCCCCAGCCGCCGCCGCCGCCGCTGCCGCCGCCGCCGCCGTAGCTGCCTCTTCCTCCCAGGATCAGCGCCGCCTAGTCAGCCGCCGCGGATCCCTCCGCCAGAAAGCAAAAGCCCAAGCTCAGCCGGCGTCTCTCGGTCGTAGAGCCGGAGGGACTGCCTGTCTTCCTGCCTGCTGCAGGTGGACCGAGGGACGCGCGGGCGGGCGGGCGGCGCCGCCGGGGTGGGGCCGTGGGAGCACGGGGTGGGCCCGACCGAGGGGCAGGTCGGGAGGCGCGGGGATTGGCGGGCCAGGAGAGGGAGGGCCGAGCCGCGCCGGCGGCGGAGGGATACGGGCCGCCCCCGTGAGTAAGCTACGCGCCGCCGCCGCCGCCGCCACCACCGCCACCACCGCCACCGCCACCGCCACCGCCACGGCCGCGGAGGGGGTGATGCTGCGAAGCCCTGGGCGGTGATCCCGCGAGAGCCAGAGCGCGAGTTCTGCAGGCTCCCGCGCCGCTACCGTTGACTTCCTTTCTGATGGGAACCGACGCGCGTGTTACAAAAGATCAATAAACATTAAAAGGCGAATGTTGTCAAAATCGCACGACCGTCCCCGTACCAGTTCCGGGAGGAGGCACTCAGGCCCACTGCAACGTTCCTGAAGGAGGAAGGGACTTGGCCAAAGTCACACGACTCTTCTGAAGTCCTGGTACTTAGCAGATCTCTTTCCAGAGGCCGCGTGGCTGCAGCTCGGGCACCCGCCACGCGGGAGATGTCTCAAAGCCGCTCGACTTGCCGTGAGATTGGCCTTCCGGACCAAGGCCCTAAATGGAGAGGATTTTAATGTTGTGTTCTCTTCAGCCACTGGCATGTCTGCCTTGGAGGTGCCCAGACCTTGCTCAGCTTAGTGAATTGCAAATTGTTACAGTCAAGCGCTGTACCAGCTGCGTCAGAAAAAAAATCACAGTGTGTGCCCCAAATAGTTAAAACCAACCGGCTGGGCGTGGTGGCTCACGCTTGTAATCTCAGCATGCTGGGAGGCTAAGGCTGGCTCATCATTTAAGGTCGGGAGTTCGAGACCAGCCTGGCCAACATGGTGAAACCCCATCTCTACTAAAAATACAAAAATTAGGCCGGGCACGGTGGCTCACGCCTGTAATCCCAGCACTTTAGGAGGCCAAGGCAGGCGGATCACGAGATCAGGAATTCGAGACCAGCCTGGCCAACATAGTGAAACCCCTTCTCTACTAAAAATACAAAAATTAGCGGGGCATGGTGATAGGTGCCTGTAGTCCCAGCTACTCGGGAGGCTGAGGCAGGAGAATCGCTTGAACCCGGGAGGCGGAGGTTGCGGTGAGCCGAGATCACGCCAGTTCACTTCAGCTTAGGCAACAGCAAGAATCCGTCTCAAAAAAAAATTAGCTGAGCGTGGTGGTGGGTGCCTGTAAACCCAGCTACTAGGGAGGCTGAGGCAGGAGAATCGGTTGAACCCAGGAGGCAGAGGTTACAGTGAGCCGAGAGCGTGCTATTGCACTACAGCCTGGGCGACAAGAGCAAAACTCCATCTCCAAAAAATAAAAAATAAAAAAACCAACCTCCTGCTCCAGATACTCATCAGGAGGGTCCACTGATAATCAAACCTAGAATATGTGGAATTATTTTTTAGGAGATGGAGACAAAAAGCTAAATCACTGAGCACCTACCCTGTGCCCAGTCCTACACCATGACTAGTGTAAGATACGGAGCCAAGCCAGGGCTGGAGGGTGCTTATTATCTTGCTGGAGGCCTCACACAGGAGAATAGTAAGGAATATTTTGCTGGGAGGTAATGCCCACATTCTGAAATCTACCCCTGGCGTTTTCTGATTCTAAATGTCTCCTTTCTGCTACATCCAGAAAGGACCTTGCAGATCATTGATTCTAACTACTGAATTTATAGAGAAGAAAAAACTGGAGCCCAACTAAGGGAAGGATCTTGCCAAAAGCCACACAGCAGGTGAGTGGCAAAGCTCATACTGCCTCACCTACTGAGAAGGTTGGACCATTAGGACAGAACCACCGTGCACCCAGTGAGAGAAAATTGTATCCAGTGGTTCAGGGTGGGTATGGTTGAGGTTGAGGGTAAAGTGGAACATCTCACAGCCCCAGATATTTTCTTCCTAAGAAATGTGATGGGAGGGGTACAAAAATCTCCACTGGACAGGTTTTTTTTTTTTTATTCTCAGTAATAACTTTGATATTAGAAAAGCTGCTGGACACACCTGTAATCACAGTACTTTGGGAGGCTGAGGTGGGAAGATCACTTGAACTCAGGAGTTCCAGACCAGCCTGGGCAACCTAGTGGGACCTCATCTCTACAGAAGATTGTAAAAATTAGCCAGGCATGGCAGCACGCACCTGTGGTCCCACCTACTTGGGAGGCTGAGGTGGGGAGGATAGCTTGAGCCTGGGTGGTCAAAACTGCAGTGAGCTGTGATGGCGCCACTGCACCTCAGCTGTGATGACAGAGCAAGATCCTTTCTTAAAGAAAAAAAGCAATGTACATTTGTTGCAAGACATACCTAGACATACCTATAAGTAAAGGAAGGAAATAAAAGTCACCCACGCTCTCATCATCCAATAATTTACCACTTTTGACATTTGGTTAATGTCCTTCTAGTCTTTTTTTCCCTTACATATAAATATCAATACATATTTTTCTTTGAAAAATGTGGGGTCATTGCATAATACTCTTTGGTAATCTACCTTGAAAATAAACAATATATCGTGAATTTTCCTGTTTCAAATATTTCTACCTTATTTAATGGCTGCATATTCTAGCATATAAATGTACCATATTTATTTAACTGGTCACATTTTGGGGAACATTTGTTTCCCATTTTTACTATTAAAATAATGCTGTGGTAAATATCCTAGATATCCTATAGTTCGTCTTTTTTCTTTTTTCTTTTCTTGAGATGGGGTCCCTGTCTCTCCCTCAGGCTGGAGTGCAGTGGTACACATCAGCCTCCAACTCCTGGTTCAAGTGATCCTCCCACCTCAGCCTGCTGAGTAGCCGGAACTGTAAGCTGGAGCCACCATGCCTGGCTAATTTTTATGTATTTTTTTGTAGAAACAGGATCCTTTTCTTTAAAAATCCATATGACTCTTCTTGATAAACAGACTCTTCATCTGTAAACACCTCTAACAGTGCTTTAGGATAAACTCCTAGAAATGAAACTGCAGCATCAACAGATATGCACATTTTTGCATCTGTGTTCATGAGGGATATTGGTTTATTTATTTATTTGTTTGTTTATTAAGACGGACTTTCACTCTATTGCCCAGCCTGGAGTGCAGTGGTGTGATCTCCACCTCACTGCAATCTCCACCTCCGGGTTCAAGCGATTCTCCTGCCTCAGCCTCCCAAGTAGCTGGGATACAGGTGTGCAACACATCGCTTGGCTAATTTTTGTATTTTTTTAGTAGAGACAGGGTTTCACCATGTAGGCCAGGCTGGTCTCAAACTCCAGACCGCAGGTGATCTGCCCGCCTCAGCCTCCCAAACTGCTGGGATTGCAGGTGTGAGCCACTGCACCCAGCTGGGATATTGATTTATAATTTTCTTTTTTTGTAATATCTTCACCAAATTTTCATATCAAGGTTCAGCACTTTGGGAAGCTGAGGCTGGTGAATCACCTGAGGTTAGGAGTCCAAGACCGGCCTGGCCAACATGGTGAAACCTGTCTCTACTAAAAAAAAATACAAAATTAACCTGGCGTGGTGGTGCATGCCTTTAATTCCAGCTACTTGGGAGTCTGAGGCAGGAAAATCACTTGAACCTGGGAGACAGAGGCTGCAGTATGCTGAGATTGCACACGGCACTCCAGCCTGGCCAACAAGAACGAAACTCAGTCTCAAAACAGAAATAAAAGTTGGCTGGGCACAGTGGCTCACACCTGTAATCCAGCACTTTGGGAGGCCGAGGTGGGTGGATCACTTGACCTCAAGAGTTCAAGACCAGCCTGGGCAGTGAAACCCAGCCTCTACAAAAAATACAAAATTAGCCAGGTGTGGTAGCATGTGCCTGTAGTCCCAGCTACTTCGGGGGCTGAGGCAGGAGAATCGCTTGAACCCGTAAGGCAGAAGTTGCAGTTAGCCGAGATTGTGCCACTGCACTCCAGCCTGGGTGACAGAGTGAGACCCTGTCTCAAAAAAAAAAAAAAAAAAGGGAAATGCAAGTTAAAGTCACAATGACAGGCTAGTATGAATGATGTGGTGTTTACAACTAATTGATCACAACCAGTTACAGATTTCTTTGTCCCTTCTCCGTTCCCACTGCTTCACCTGACTAGCCTTAAAAAAAAAAAAAAATCGGCCGGGCGCGGTGGCTCAAGCCTGTAATCCCAGCACTTTGGGAGGCCGAGACGGGCGGATCACGAGGTCAGGAGATCAAGACCATCCTGGCTAACACGGTGAAACCCCGTCTCTACTAAAAAATACAAAAAACTAGCCGGGCGAGGTGGCGGGCGCCTGTAGTCTCAGCTACTCGGGAGGCTGAGGCAGGAGAATGGCGTAAACCCGGGAGGCGGAGCTTGCAGTGAGCTGAGATCCAGCCACTGCACTCCAGCCTGGGCGACAGAGCGAGACTCTGTCTCAAAAAAAAAAAAAAAAAAAAAATCACGATGAGATACCATTTCATAGCCACTAGAATGGTTAAAATAAAAAACATTGATGGAAGTAAGTGGTGACAAGGATGTACAGCAATTGGAACTCATACATTGCAAATGGGGGTGTAAAATGGTATAATCAGTTAGGAAAACCGGTGATTTCTTATTAAGTTGAACATGCATCTACCATATGACGCGGCAGTTCTACTCTTTGGTAAGCAAGAAAAATGAAAATATATGTCCCCAAAAAGACTTGTACACAAATATTTATAGCAGCCTTTTTTGAATGTAGTGCAAAACTGGAGACAGCCCAAATATCCATCCACAGGAGGATGGAGTAACACATTATGACACATTCAAACAATGGAACACTGCTCAACACCAACAATAACAGGTCAAACTATTGATGCACTCAACAACGTGGGTGAATCTCAAAATGATAAGGAAAAGAAAAACACAATATGGGCTGTATGATTCCATTTATATGAAGTTCAAAAACAGACAAAACTAATTTTTGGCCTGGCGCGGTGGCTCACGCCTGTAATCCCAACACGTTAGGAGGCCGAGGCGGGCTGATCACGAGGTCAGGAGATCGAGACCATCCTGGCTAACATGGTGAAACTCCGTCTCTACTAAAAATACAAAAAATTAGCCGGGTGTGGTGGCGGTCGCCTGTAGTCCCAGCCACTCAGGAGGCTGAGGTGGGAGGATCACCTGAGCCCAAGAGTTTGAAGCCAGCCTAAGCAACATAATGAGACCCCATTCTCAGTATTACTCAGCCTGCATGAGCCTTTAAAAAAAAAAAAAAAAAAAAAAAAAGGCAGCCGGGTGCGGTGGCTCAAGCCTGTAATCCCAGCACTTTGGGAGGCCGAGACAGGCAGATCACTAGGTCAGGAGATCAAGACCATCCTGGCTAACACGGTGAAACCCCGTCTCTACTAAAAAATACAAAAAAGCTAGCCAGGTAAGGTGGCAGGCGCCTGTAGTCCCAGCTACTCGGGAGGCTGAGGCAGGAGAATGGCGTAAACCCAGGAGGCGGAGCTTGCAGTGAGCTGAGATCCGGCCACTGCACTCCAGCCTGGAGGACAGAGCGAGACTCCGTCTCAAAAAAAAAAAAAAAAAAAAAAAAAAGGCAATCAAGGAAATTTTCTAGGGTAATGGAAATGTTCTATCTATTGTTTTGGTTGGAGGTTACACAAGTTTATACAATTGTCAAAATTCACAGAACCTTGGCGGGGCACGGTGACTCATGACCCAGCACTCTGGGAGGCTGAGATGGGCAGATCACCTGAGGTCAGAAGTTCAAGACGAGCCTGGCCAACATGGTGAAACCCCGTCTCTACTGAAAATACAAACATTAGCCAGGCGTGGTGGCAGGCGCCTGTAATCCCAGCTACTCAGGAGGCTAAGGCACGAGAATCGCTTGAACCCGAGAGGCGGAGGTTGCAGTGTGCCGAGATCACACCACTGCACCCCAGCCTGGATGACAGAGTAAGACTCCATATCAAAAAATTTAAATAAGTAAAAAACTCATGGAACCAAACATTAAAGATTTATTGTATGTAAATTGGATATATGTATAGAAACAATATTATAAATTTTTAAAGAGTGTGAAGAATTTTCAGATCTTACATAATTGATTTTGCCTTGGGGTCATTTTTCTTCCCACTCACCCCACGTGGATCATACAGGCCCTGCTTTACCTTCTGTTATCTTACTGAAATTGCAAGCACACTGTATGTTCCTGGAGTTTGATCTCCCCTCTTGGTTGTTAACCTAGTGCTGCAAACATTTTAGTATTTAGAGGCTTTCCCTTGGCAAAGGTGTTCCCACAGCTGACAGCTGTCATACAGCTGGAGATTAAATGATAAGGAGGACAGTCATTAATATAAATAGGCAGATGACTGCTGTGGTGAAAAGTACTACTGAATAGAGAGTACAGCCCAAGCAGTTTGGGAACTCCCGATTTCTGGATCTCAGCAACCCTATAGGAGAGCTCATTGTGTTTTATGAGAATGGCTGATGAAGGAGTATTGAATAACCTGTTATTGATTTCCTAGCTGCATCAGTATGATCCCTTTTTCTGGTATTTCCTAAGGTATAGTTTTAAAATGTAAGATTGTCCCAAAACATTCTAGACTTTGTAAGATGATACCACTATTAGAAGTTAGCTATTAGAGGCCAGGAGCGGTGGCTCCTGCCTGTAATCCTAGCACTTTGGAAGGCCAAGGTGGGCGGATCACCTGAGGTCAGGAGTTCCAGACCAGCCTGACCAACATGGAGAAATCTGGTCTCTACTAAAAATACAAAATTAGACGCCAGGTATGGTGGCTCATGCCTGTAGTCCCAGCACTTTGGGAGGCCGAGGCAGGTGGATCACCTGAGGTCAGGAGTTCGAGACCAGACTGACGAACATGGTGAAACCCTGTCTCTACTAAAAATACAAAATTAGCTGGGCATGGTGGCGCATGCCTGTAATCCCAGCTACTCGGGAGGCTGAGGAAGGAGAATCACTTGAACCTGGGAGGCAGAGGTTGCGGTGAGCCAAGATCATGCCATTGCACTTCAGCCTGGGCAACAAGAGCGAAACTCCGTCTCAAAAAAAAAAAAAAAAAATTAGCCAGGTGTGTTGGCATATGCCTGTAATCACACTTACTTGGGAGGCTGAGGCAGGAGAATCGCTTGAACCCGGGAGGCAGAGGTTGCGGTGAGCCAATATCTCACCATTGCACTCTAGCCTGGGCAACAAGAGCAAAACTCCGTCTCAAAAAAAAGAAAGAAATACAAAAAAAGAAGTTAGCTATTAGAGGCTGGGCGCAGTGGTTCATGCCTGTAATCCCAGCACTTTGGGAGGCCGAGGCAGGCGGATCACCCGAGGAGCTCGAGACCAGCCTGGCCAACATGGCAAAACCCCATCTCTACTAAAAATACAAAAAAAACCCAAAACAAATTAGCCGGGTGTGGTGGCGAATGCCTGTAATCCCAGCTGCGCGGGAGGCTGAGGCAGGAGAATTGCTTGAACCCAGGAGGGGGAGGCTGCAGTGAGCCGAGATCATGCCACTGCACTCCAGCCTGGGCAACAGAGTGAGACTCCGTCTTAAAAAAAAAAAAAAAAAAGAAGGGCCGGGTGCAATGGCTCAAGCCTGTATTCCCAGCACTTTGGGAGGCCGAGGTGGGCGGATCACAAGGTCAGGAGATCGAGACCATCCTGGCTAACCCGGTGAAACCCGGTCTCTACTAAAAAATACAAAAAACGCTAAGGCAGGAGAATGGCGTGAACCTGAAAGGCGGAGCTTGCAGTGAGCTGAGATCTGGCCACTGCACTCCAGCCTGGGCAACAGAGCGAGACTCCGTCTCAAAAAAAAAAAAAAGAAGAAGAAGAAATTAACTATTAGATGTTATCTATTAGAGGCTAATCTATTTATTTGGAAAGGTAAGCTTTGTGAGTTTGTAGTAACTCATTTTTTCATGGCCAAAAGTGGGAACAGTGGTTTGTCCAAGGAATTATACTTGATTTTACATTCCTTTTGTACTGTTGTTCTCATTCATTAATGTAATTAGATTTGGGATGCGTTCTGCTTACCAGCATTTATTCTATTGTTGGGATCTGACGCCAGTATCCGTGCCCAACTTCACTGAAGCTGCTAAGTAAAAAAATGACACTAGCTTTGCCACTTACTTCCTGTAACACTTTCTTATGTTTGTTAGCAGTCTGATTTTAGCCTAAAAGTCACCTCTTTTTGGAAGTTTTCCCTAACCAGTCACCCCAGATTAGGCAGATGCCTCTAGGTTAGAGTCCTGTCACCAGAGATTGATCACACTTGATTGTAATTGTTGGACAACTATCTCATTCAATAGACTGTCAGTTTCTGGAGGGCAGAGATCTTGTCTCTATTGTTCCTCTTTTAATCCCCAGTGCCTGGCATCTCAGAGACACTTGTTAAATGAATTCATGAATGACTGGCTGAATAATGAGCAATTCAGGAAAAACCACTTTATAGTCACAGGTTTTGGGTAAGACAGTAGCTATCTTAAAACACACACACACATACACACACACACACACACTACATGGTATGTCACAGAACTACAGTCTACACTCAGTGCAAAGGGGTTCAAAATTCAGTAGGAAGGAGAAATATTGTCCCTCTTCTGTCCTTGGATAAGATATTGTGCAAGTGTGGAGTTCCTCTGGTGAAATATTCTTTTTTTTCTTTTTCTTTTTCTTTTTTTTGAGATGGAGTTTCGCTCTTGTTGCCCAGGCTGGAGTGCAATGGCACAATCTTGGCTCACTGCAACCTCTGCTTCCTGGGTTCAAGCAATTCTCCTGCCTTAGCCTCCCGAGTAGCTGGGATTACAGGCACCCACCACCACACCCAGCTAATTTTTTATATTTCACTATGTTGGCCAGGCTGGTCTCAAACTCCTGACCTCAGGCAATCCACCAGCCTTGGCCTCCCAAAGTGCTGGAATTACAGGTGTGAGCCACTGCGCCCGCCGCCCCCCTGCCCCAGCCCAGTGAAATATTCTAAAAGGAGAAGGAGATGGTGTGCACACTTGTGCTTTTTCTCATACTGACTTCAGTGGTGCTGAGACCAGTGTAATACAATGATACAGTGATTTAGAACCAGGGCTTTTAAAGCCGGGCATGGTGGCTGATGCCTGTAACCCAGCACTTTCGGAGGCAGAGGTGGGCGGATCATGATGTCAGGAGTTCGAGACCAGCCTGACCAACATAGCAAAACCCCGCCTCTACTAAAAATACAAAAAATTAGCCAGGCATGGTGGCGCGTGCCTGTAATCCCAGCTACTCGGGAGGCTGAGGCAGAAGAATCACTTGAACCCGGGAGACGGAGGTTGCAGTGAGCCAAGATCGCACCACTGCACTCCAGCCTGGGTAACAGAGCGAGACACTGTCTAAAAAAGAAAAAAGAACCAGGACTTTGAAGTCAGTGGGTTCAAGCCCTACTCTGCTATTTATTAGGCCATACTGTGAAGTTTGGACAAGTTACTTGACTTCTTGAAACCTGATTTTTCTCATTAGTAAAATGGAGATAATGTTAGTATATTCATAGATTGTGAGGTTAAATAACAAGTGGTGTGTATAAAGTTTGGGGTGTGAAGGAAATGCTCAATAAGTATTGATGATGGCCATGATGATAATGATGATGATTTTTCTGAGAAAAGAGGGATTATAAAAGACTGGTCCTAGCCAACCTTTTGCCCATGAGGGAAATCTACAAGCTCAGTCCTTGTGAAGCTGGGGTTTTGGGTTCCCAGAGGCTTCAATCACTCCTTTTCCTGTGATCTTGTGGCTGGGATGACAGTACATCAGCAGAGGATGGATCCTTTCCTGCAGGCTCAGCCCACACTCCATGTGGCAATCTTGGGTCTTTCTGTCTGGAAAACAAACAGTCTGGCGTTTCAATCCACAGACAGTCCCCCAACCTTCCTCTGTATCTTGGAGAGGAGGTGGGAAAACGAGGAACACTTGAATGAGAGGCCGTGCATATATGAGTTGTCTACAAAATCTGTCATTTTTGGGGGGCATTATTTGAAGGAAACGTTTATTTATTTATTTTATTATTATTATTATTTTTTGAGACTGAGTCTCTCTTTGTCGCCCAGGCTGGAGTACAGTGGCACGATCTCGGCTCACTGCAAGCTCCACCTCCTGGGTTCACGCCATTCTCCTGCCTCAGCCTCCCAGTAGCTGGGACTACAGGTGCGCACCACCATGCCCAGCTAATTTTTTGTATTTTTAGTAGAGACGGGGTTTCACTGTGTTAGCCAGGATGGTCTCGATCTCCTGACCTCGTGATCTGCCCACCTCGGCCTCTCAAAGTGCTGGGATTACAGTTGTGAGCCACCGCGCCTGGCCACGTTTATTTATTTTTTTGAGACAGAGTCCTTTTGTCACCCAGGCTGGAATGCAATGGTGCAATTGTAGCTCACTGAAATCTTGACCTTCTGTGCTCAAACCATCCTCCTGCTTCAGCCTCCTAAAGTGCTAGGATTACAGGCCTTAGCCACCACACCCAGCCATTAAATTTATAATGAAACTTTGGCCAGGCTCAGTGGCTCATGCCTGTAATCCCAACGCTTTGGGAGGCTGAGGTAGGCAGATCACCTGAGGTCGGGAGTTCGAGATCAGCCTGGCCAGCACGGCAAAGCACTGTCTCTACTAAAAATACAAAAATTAGCCAGGCGTGGTGGCAGGCACCTGTAATCCCAGTTACTCGGGAAGCTGAGACAGGAGAATCGCTTGAACCTGGGAGGCAGAGGTTGCAGTGAGCCAAGATCACGCCATTGCACTCCAGCCTGGGTAACAGAGACTCCCTCTCAAAAAATAAATAGCCGGGCGCGGTGGCTCAAGCCTGTAATCCCAGCACTTTGGGAGGCCGAGACGGGCGGATCACAAGGTCAGGAGATCGAGACCATCCTGGCTAACACGGTGAAACCCCATCTCTACTAAAAATACAAAAAACTAGCCGGGCGAGGTGGCGGCGCCTGTAGTCCCAGCTACTCGGGAGGCTGAGGCAGGAGAATGGCGTGAACCCGAGAGGCGGAGCTTGCAGTGAGCTGAGATCTGGCCACTGCACTCCAGCCTGGGTGACAGAGCGAGACTCCGTCTCAAATAAATAAATAAATAAACAAATAAATAAATAAATAAAATGAAACTTTGTTAGTTATTAACCCTGCTGCTTAAATAACAGATTTACCTAACTGTAAAACTGGCTCGGCTGGGCACAGTGGCTCACACCAGTAATCCCAACACTTTGGAAAGTCGAGATGGATGGCACACGAGGTTAGGCCCATCTCTACTAAAAATACAAAAAAAAAAATGCTGGGCGCGGGGGCTCATACCTGTAATTCCAGCACTTTGGGAGGCTGAGGCAGGCGGATCACGAGGTCAGGAGATTGAGATCATCCTGGCTAACACGGGGAAACCCCGTCTCTACTAAAAATACAAAAAATTAGCTGGGCATGGTGGCAGGTGCCTGTAGTCCCAGCTATTCGGGAGGCTGAGGCAGGAGAATGGCGTGAACCCGGGAGGCGGAGCTTGCAGTCAGCCAAGATCACACCACTGCACTCCAGCCTGGGCGACAGAGCAAGACTCCACCTCAAAAAAAAAAAAAAAAAAAAAAAAAAAAAAAAAAAAAAAAAAAAAAATTAGCTGGGTGTGGTGGCAGGCACCTGTAATTCCAGCTACTTGGGAGGCTGAGGTAGAGCATTGCTTGAACCCAGGAGGTGGTGGTTGCAGTGAGCCGAGATCACGCCACTGCACTCCAGTCTGGGTGACAGAGCAAGATTCCATCTGGAAAAGGCCGGGCGCGGTGGCTCAAGCCTGTAATCCCAGCACTTTGGGAGGCCGAGACGGGCGGATCACGAGGTCAGGAGATCGAGACCATCCTGGCTAATACGGTGAAACCCCGTCTCTACTAAAAAATACAAAAAAAAAACTAGCCGGGAGACGAGGCGGGCGCCTGTAGTCCCAGCTACTCGGGAGGCTGAGACAGGAGAATGGCGTGAACCCGGGAGGCGGAGCTTGCAGTGAGCTGAGAGCCGGCCACTGCACTCCAGCCTGGGCGGCAGAGCAAGACTCCGTCTCAAAAAAAAGAAAAAAAAAAGATTCCATCTGGAAAAAAAAAAAAGGTCAGGCATGGTGGCCCACACATGTAATCCCAGCACTTCGGGAGGTTGAGGTGGGCAGATCATGAAGTCAAGAGATTGAGACCATCCTGGCCAATATGGTGAAACCCCATCTCCCCTAAAAATACAAAAATTAGCTGGGCATGGTGGCACGAGCCTGTAGTCCCAGCTACTCGGGAGACTGAGGCAGGAGAATTGCTTGAACCTGGGAGGCGGAGGTGTAGTGAGCCAAGATTGCGCCGCTGCACACCAGCCTGGTGAGAGAGTGAGACTCCATCTCAAATAAAAAAGTGGCTCACATAGCAAAGGATGTGGCCAAGTTATGTATCTATCATGAGTCGGGGTAATTTGTAAAGACAAAAACAGAAAAGTACTTGGACCAGCTTGGACAACACAGCAAAACCTTGTCTCTACAAAAACTACAAAAATTAGCTGGATATGGTGGTTGCCCACCTGTAGTCCCAGCTACTCAGGAGACTGCGGTGGGAGGATCACCTAAGTCCAGGAGGTCAAGGCTGCCATTAGCCATGATCACACCACTGCACACCAGCCTGGGTGACAGAGTGAGACCTGTCTCCAAAGAAAGAAAGGTGGGGGAGTAGACAGAGAGAGAGAGAGAAGGAGAGAAAAGGAAGGAAGGAAGGAAGGAGGGGAGGGGAGGGGGGGAGGGGAGGGGAGGGGAGGGAAGGGAAGGGAAGGGAAGGGAAAAACCAGAAAACAAAGAAAGAAAAGTACTTGGAGTTTCAGAGGAGTGTGGGACTCTCTTAGAGATTACAAGGCCAGGAGGGGTGTCCTGGAGAAGTAGAAGGAGAGTTTAAGGACAGTGAGGCAGAATGGGTAGCAGGGTAGTGTAGACAGCTGAATAACCTCCCCATTTTTGAGGACTTGGCAGTTCTCACAGCCTGTAGCCTAAAAGGGACCAGCTTTTTCATGCTAGGGAGACAAGGACGCCAAATACAAAATGTAATGGCTTGAGCCGCGAATAAGACGTATAGTATAACCTGATATGTAGTGTTTCCAATAATGTGTAGAGACTATACATTATAGATGATCTATGTGGCATATGCATAGAATAACATCTGTATTTGGTGGTAATCTGAGGGGAGATTATGAAGGACTTTTGCTTTCTAAGCCATACATTTCTGAAATGTCAAATGTTTTACAGTGAACATATGTTGCTCCTATATGAAGAAAAAAATAAAATTTAGTTGGGCACGGTGGCTCACGTCAGTGAGCCAAGATCACGCCGAGAGAGAGAGAGAGAGAGAAAGAGAGAGAGAGAGAGAGAGAGAGAGAGACAGAGAGGAAGGAAGGAAGGAAGGAAGGAAGGAAGGAAGGAAGGAAGGAAGGAAGGAAGGAAGGAAGGAAGGAAGGAAGGAAGGAAGGATTAATTAAGGCCGGGCAAGGTGGCTCACGCCTGTAATCCCAGCACTTTGGGAGGCTAAGGCGGATGGATCACTTGAGGTCAGGAGTTCCAGACCAGCCTGGCAGACATGGTGAAACCCCATCTCTACTTTAAAAAATACAAAAGTTAGCTGGGCGTGGAGGTGCATGCCTGTAATCTCAGCTACACAGGGGGCTGAGGGAGAATAATCACGTGAACCTGGGAGGTGGAGGTTACGGTGAGCTGAGATCTCACCACTGTACTCCAGCCTGGGTGACAGAGCAAGACTCTGTTTCAAACAAAAGAAAATTTAGGCCAGGCTCGGTAGCTCACGCCAGCAATCCCACCACTTTGGGAGGCCAAGGTGGGTGGTTCATGAGGTCAGGAGTTGGAGACCAGCCTGGCCAGTATGGTGAAACCCTGTCTCTACTAAAAATGCAAAAATTAGCCAGGCAGCCAGGCACAGTGGCTCATGCCTGTAATCCCAGCATTTGGGAGGCCAAGACAGGTGATCACAAAGTCAGGAATTCAAGACTAGCCTGGCCAAGATGGTGAAATGCCAGTCTCTACTAAAAATACAAAAAATTAGCTAAGCGTGGTGGCGGGCGCCTGTAGTCCCAGCTACTCGGGAGGCTGAGGCAGGAGAATGGCATGAACCCGGGAGGCAGAGCTTGCAGTGAGCCAAGATCCCGCCACTGCACTCCAGCCTGGATGACAGAGCGAGACTCTGTCTCAAAATAAATAAATAAATAAAATAAAAATAAAATACAAAAATTAGACGGCCGTAGTGGCGGGCAGCTGTAATCCCAGCTACTCGGGAGGTTGAGGCAGGAGAATTGCTTGAAGCCATCTTCAAGCGATTGAAGGAGGTTGCAGTGAGCCAAGATCGCACCATGGCACTCTGCCCTGGGTGACAAGAGCAAAACTGTCTCAAAAGAAAAAAAAAAAAAAAAAAGAAAGAGTATTTAAGGCCAGGCACAGTGGCTCATGCCTGTAATCCCAGCACTTTGGGAGGCTGAGGCGGGTGGATCACTTGAGGTCAGGAGTTCAAGACCAGCCTGGACAACATGGTGAAACCCCATCTCTACTTAGAAAAATACAAAAATTAGCTGGGCGTGGTGGTACATGCCTGTAATCCCAGCTACACAGGGGGCTGAGGCAGAATAGTTGCTTGAATCTGGGAGTTGGAGGTTATAGTGAGCCAAGATCACACCACTGTACTCCAGCCTAGGTGACAGAGCAAGACTCTGTTTCCAAAGAAAAATTTAGGCTGGACTCGGTGGCTCATGCTAGTAATCCCAGACTTTTGGGAGGCCGAGGTGAGTGGATCACGAGGTCAGGAGTTCAAGACCAGCCTGGCCAAGATGGTGAAACCCTGTCTCTACTAAAAATACAAAAATTAGCTGGGCGTGGTGGCGGGTGCCTGTAATCCCAGCTACTTGGGAGGCTGAGGCAGAGAACTGCTTGAACCTGGGAGGCAGAGGTTGCAGTGAGCCTAGATCACACCATTGCACTCCAGCCTGGGTGACAGAGGGAGACTTCATCACCAAAAAAAAAAAAAAGAAAAGAAAATTTAAAATCTGTTAACACGCAATATTAAAAAAATAGAAGACTAGAAGACAAAGCTGAGAGCAGTGGCATATGCTTATAATCTCAGCTACTCTAGAGGCTGAGGCAGGAGGGTACTTTGAGTCCAGGAATTCAAGTCCGGCCTGTGCAACATAGAGACCCCTATCATATCTAAAAATAAAAAAATAAAATTGAAGACAATCTATCCATCAGTTGGGAAAGGTTAATTAGATTACCGTAATTAATACTATGGAATACTATGCCAGCATAAAAAGTGTGAGTTAGATCTATATGTCCCTATGGAAGAACTACCACAGCAATTGTTGAGTTAAGAAAGCAGGCCAGGTGCAGTGGCTCACGCCTGAAATCCCAGCACTTTGGGAGGCTGAGGTGGGTGGATCATGAGGTCAAGAGATCGAGACCATCCTGGCCAACATGGTGAAACCTCATCTCTACTAAAAATACAAAAAAAAATTAGCTGGGCGTGGTGGTGCACACCTGTAGTCCCAGCTACTCGGGAGGCTGAGGCAGGAGAATCGCTTGAACCTGGGAGGCGGAGGTTGCCACGAGCCGAGATCATAACACTGCACTACAGCCTGGCAACAGAGCGAGACTACGTCTAAAAAAAAAAAAAAAAGCAAACTGCAGTAAAATGTATCTGATAGAATTATACCCTTCCTTATGTGGATTAAAGAAAGTCTCAATGATGTATTCATATGTAAAAAATTAATGGAGTTGCACACTTAACGTGCACTATTTATTGTAAGTTATACCTCAATAAAAGGTTTTTAACCTTCATACAATTTTGGTGTTTTGTGTGTGTGTGTGTGTATGTGTTAGAATGCAGTATCTCGGCCGGGCACAGTGGCTCACGCCTGTAATCCCAGCACTTGGGAGGCTGAGGCAGGTAGATCACCTGAGGTCAGGAGTTCAAGGCCAGCCTGGCCAACATGGTGAAACCCCGTCTCAACCAAAAATACAAAAAAATTAGCTGGGCATTGTGGCAGATGCCTGTAATCCTAGCTACTTCGAGAGGCTGAGGCAGAAGAATCGCTTGAACCCGGGAGGCAGAAGTTGCAGTGATCTGAGATCACACCATTGCACTCCAACCTGTGTGACAAGAGCAAAACTCTGTCTCAAAAAAAAAAAAAAAGGAAAGAAAGAAAGAAAGAAAAAGAAATAGAAAAAAAATCCTTTGTCTTCTGTGGGGTTCCCTAAATCACTCCATTGATTTCAGGGGCATTCCTGTTGCCTTCAATGGCGCTCTGTGGGAAAAGAAAATAAGGTGAACGCCTACCAAAGGCTTCGTGCAAATTGTGCCTACTCCAGATAATGTGATTGCTGATTTCCCTCTAATTTACATTGAGGAAATTGAACTTTTGGTTGAGGTCGGTCTTTTTTGAAGAAGGAAGCAGACGACCTTTAATGCTATGGGCCTATTGTCACTTCAGCACTGCTCTCAGGAAAGAATTGGGATCTGGTGGCGAAGCTAGGCATGAACTGTATCACTTTTTAAATGCCTATTTTTACCGTGCCCTAGAAGCATTCCTTTGGAAAGGTTCCACTGCCAGTAAAAGCCAATGGGAAGCAGGCGCCGAGGGCCTGAGAGGCGGATGCTGGTTTTGAGAGGCCCGAGTCGCTAGTGAGAACGCTCCTTCTGCAGCCAGGCCCCTCCCTGGCCGCCCGCGGCTCTGTCCCTTCCCAGTGTCGTCGCCGGGGCAGCTGGCGCCCTCCGGCGGGGTAGGGCTGGGACCAACCAGAACAGCGCCCTTCCTCTGCAGCCCGCCCACTGACGTGCAATCTAGGATCTATGCGGCCATAGAGGGAAGCTCGGCCCACGGAAGGCAGAAAGGCCAAAGAGATGGACATAAAGTGCAGCGGGGAAAGGAGGACACCCTCACAGTTTGGCAGCGCACTGTGCCGAGCGTTTATCTTCCAGAATAATGTAACTAATGTAGGGTGTATGTTCTCCATTAGTTCATAAAGGAGGAGTGTCACACAAAGTCAATCTTCTTTTTCTCCCCGTCATGAAAATTTATTTAACATTTTTGTTTAATTTAAAAAGTAACATATGCCGGGCGCGTTGGCTCACACTTGTAATCCCAGCACTTTGGGAGGCTGAGGCAGACGGATCACGAGGTCAGGAGTTCGAGACCAGCCTGACCAACACGGTGAAACCCCCGTCTCTACTAAAAATACAAACATTAGCCAGGCATGGTGGTGCGCGTCTGTAGTCCCGGTTTCTCAGCAGGCTGAGGCAGGAGAATCGCTTGAACCCCAGAGGCAGAGATTGCAGTGAGCTGAGATTGCACCACTGCACTCCATCTTGGGGGACACAGCCAGACTCTGTCTCAAAAAACAAACAAACAAAAAGTTACATATGTTTGTGTAAACTATTAAAACAATACAGAAACAAACCCGCAGAGCTGGCTTATTTTACTTAGCATGATGTCTTCTAGGTTCATCTATGTTGTAGCATGTGTGGAATTGCTTTCCTTTTTAAGTCTGAATTATATGGATATTTATTGTGTTTATCCATTCATCTGCTGATGGACATTTAGGTTACTTCTACCTTTTGGCTATTGTGAGTAATGCTGCTATGAGCTTGGGTGTTCTATAAATAAATTTTACTTGTCAAAACTATATCATGCCATGCCAGGTATGGTGGCTCACCCCTGTAATCCCAGCACTTTGGGAGGCCAAGGCAGGCTAATCATTTGAGGTCAGGAGTTTGAGACCAGCCTAGCCAACATGGCAAAACCCCATCTCAACCAAAAATTCAAAAATTAGCCGGATGTGCTTGCTTGAACCCAGGAGGCAGGGTTGCAGTGGGCCAAGATCGTGCCACTGCACTCCAGCCCAGGTGAAAGAGTGAGACTCCGTCTCAAAAAACGCACACACACAAACAAACAAAAACAACTATATCATGCCATGGGTTAACAAGATAGTAGGTTAGGGAAAGTTTCTCTTAATAGAATTCTTCCAGGCCGAGCGTGGTGGCTCATGCCTATAAGCCCATTTCTCTACTACTATACTTTCCCAGGAATAACTACCCTTAAAAAATGGTACTTATCAGTTCATACTTTTTGTTGTTGTTGTTGTTGAGACGGAGTCTTGCTCTGTCGCCCAGGGTGGAGTACAGTGACACGATCTCAGCTCACTGCAACCTCCGCCTCCCAGGTTCAAGCAATTCTCCTGCCTCAGCCTCCTGAGTAGCTGGGATTACAGGCACATGCCACCATGCCCGGCTACTTTTTGTATATTTAGTAGAGATGGGTTTTTGCCATGTTGGCCAGGCTGGTCTCGAATTCCTGACCTTAGGTGATCTGCCCACCTCAGCCTCCCAAAGTACTGGGATTACAGGCGTGTGTCACCACACCTGGCTAATTTTTGTATTTTTAGTAGAGACAGGGTTTCACCGTGTTGGCCAGGCTGGTCTCCAACTCCTGAACTTCAGTGATCCACCGGCCTTGACCTCCCAAAATGCTGGAATTACAGGTGTGAGCCACTGAGCCCAGCGACTTTTTCTTCAGTAGGGATGGGTCTAGGTATGTTGCTCAGGCTGAACTCCAACTCCTGGAGTCAAATGATCCTCCCGCTTCAACTACTGAGTAGCTCAGACTACAGGTGCCAGCATTGAGCCCTACGTGCACCTTTTTTTTTTTTTTTTTTTTGGAGACGGAGTCTCGCTCTGTCGCCCAGGCTGGAGTGCAGTGGCCGGATCTCAGCTCGCTGCAAGCTCCGCCTCCCGGGTTTACGCCATTCTCCTGCCTCAACCTCCCGAGTAGCTGGGACTACAGGCGCCCGCCACCTCGCCCGGCTAGTTTTTTGTATTTTTTAGTACAGACGGGGTTTCACCGTGTTAGCCAGGATGGTCTCGATCTCCTGACCTCGTGATCCGCCCGTCTCGGCCTCCCAAAGTGCTGGGATTACAGGCTTGAGCCACCGCGCCCAGCCCTTTTTTTTTTTTTTTTTTTTTTTTTTTTTTTTTTATTTTTTGAGACGGAGTCTCGCTCTGTCGCCCAGGCTGGAGTGCAGTGGCTGGATCTCAGCTCACTGCAAGCTCCGCCTCCCGGGTCCACGCCATTCTCCTGCCTCAGCCTCCCGAGTAGCTGGGACTACAGGCGCCGCCATCTCGCCCGGCTAATTTTTTGTATTTTTTAAGTGGAGACGGGGTTTCACTGTGTTAGCCAGGATGGTCTCGACCTCCTGACCTTGTGATCCGCCCGCCTCGGCCTCCCAAAGTGCTGGGATTACAGGCTTGAGCCACCGCGCCCGGCCTCCTTTTTTTTTTTTTTTGAAATGGAGTCTAGCTCTGTCACCCAGGCTGGAGTGCAGTGGCCCAATCTTGGCTCACTGCAACTGCTGCCTCTCGGATTCAAGCAATTCTCCTGCCTCAGCCTCCCGAGTAGCTGGGATTACAGGTGCCCACCACCACGCCTGGCTAATTTTTGTATTCTTAGTAGAGACGAGGTTTCACCATGTTG
The DNA here is from genome assembly GCF_007565055.1 of Rhinopithecus roxellana. Lineage (NCBI taxonomy): Eukaryota > Metazoa > Chordata > Mammalia > Primates > Cercopithecidae > Rhinopithecus > Rhinopithecus roxellana. Next base: position 156,192,859 of record NC_044551.1, on the reverse strand, counting down.
GCCAGGCTGGTCTCGAACTCCTGACCTCATGTTCTGCCTGCCTCAGCCTCCCAAAGTGCTGGAATTACAGGCGTGAGCCACCGCGCCCGGCCCAGGTTTATTACTTTTTAAAGCCTGATAATTATACTGTGTATGGTTATGTTTACAGATGAAATGATATGATATCTGGGATTTACTTCAAAATAATATAAAAGGTAAGCAAGTGGGCTGGATGCGGTGGCTCACGCCTGTAATCCCAGCACTTTGGGAAGCTGAGGTGGGTGGATCACATGAGCTCAGGAGTTGGAGACCAGCCTGGCCAACAGAGTGAAACACAGTCTCTACTAAAAATACCAAAATTCCCAGGCAAGGTGGCTCACACTCGTAATCCTAGCACTTTGGGAAGCTGAGGGGGGTGAATTGCCTGAGCTCAGGAGTTCAAGATCACCCTGGACAACAGGGTGAAACCCCGTCTCTACTGAAATATAAAAAATTAGCCAGGTGCGACGGCGTGTGCCTGTGTTCCCAGCTACTCAGGAGGCTGAGACAGGAGAATTGCTTGAACCTGGGAGGCGGAGGTTGCAGTGAGCTAAGATCATGCCACTGCACTCCAGCCTGGGTGACAGAGCGAGACTCTGTCTCTAAAAAATAAATAAATACGGCCGGGCACGGTGGCTCACGCCTGTAATCCCAGTGCTTTGGGAGGCCGAGGCAGGTGGATCACGAGGTCAGGAGATCAAGACCATCCTGGCTAACACTGTGAAACCCCATCTCTACTAAAAATACAAAAAAGTAGCCGGGCATGGTGGCGGGCACCTGTAGTCCCAGATACTTTGGAGGCTGAGGCAGGAGAATGGCATGAACCCAGGAGGCGGAAATTGCGGTGAGCCGAGATCGCGCCACTGTACTCCAGCCTGGGCGACAGAGCGAGACTCTGTCTCAAAAAAATAAAATAAAATAAAATAAAAATACATACATACATACATACATACATGCATACATTTTGGGAGGCCAAGGCGGGCGGATCACCTGAGGTCAGAAATTCAAGACCACACTGACCAACATGGAGAAACCCCATCTCTACTAAAAATACAAAATTAGCCAGGCACGGTGGCTCATCCCTGTAATCCCAGCTACTCGGGAGGCTGAGGCAGGAGAATCGCTGGAACCTGGGAGGTGGAGGTTGCGGTGAGCTGAGATCGCGCCATTGCACTCCAGCCTGGGCAACAAGAGTGAAACTCAATCTCAAAATAAATAAATAAATAAATAAATAAATAAATAAATAAATAAATAAAATAATGAATAAATAAATAAATAAAAATACAAAACTTAGCCAGGTGTGGTGGTGGGTGCCTGTAATTCCAGCTACTTGGGAGGCTGAGGCAGGAGAATCACTGGAACCTGGGAGGTGGAGGTTGCAGTGAGCCAAGATTGTGCCACTGCACTCCAGCCTTGGTGACAGAGCGAGACTCCGTCTCAAAACAATAAATAAAAATAAATAAATATATAAATAAATACATTTTGGGAGGCCAAGGCGAGAGGATCACCTGAGGTCTGAAATTCGAGACCAGCCTAACCAACATGGAGAAACCCCATCTCTACTAAAAATACAAAATTAGCCGGGCAAAGTGGCGCATGCCTGTAGTCCCAGCTACTTGGGAGGCTGAGGCAGGAGAATCTCTGGAACCTGGGAGGTGGAGGTTGCGGTGAGCTGAGATTGTGCCATTGCACTCCAGCCTGGGCAACAAGAACGAAACTCAGTCTCAAAATAAATAAATAAATAACATAATAAATAAATAAATAAAAATACAAAACTTAGCCAGGTGTGGTGGTGGGTGCCTGCAATTCCAGCTACTTGGGAGGCTTTGGCAGGAGAATCACTGGAACCTGGGAGGTGGAGGTTGCGGTGAGCCGAGATCGTGCCACTGCACTCCTGCCTGGGCAGCAGAATGAGACTCCATCTCAACAAAAAGAAAAAAAAGTAAGCAAGTGGAAGTATAAATGAAACAAGACTTCCCACAGTTAGTAATTGTTGAAGCTGGAGAAGGAATGCATGAGAGCTCACTGTAATACATTTCCTCTACCTTTGTATATATTGCAGATGTTCCATAATAATAAAAATGCATATCATAAATATCCTTTATGTAAATACATGGAAACCTGCCTTATGCTCTTTAATAGGGGCATAGCCTTCCATATTTATTTAACTAATTCTCTATTAGAGAACTTTTTTTTGGGGGGGGGGGGATAGTGTCACTCTGTCGCCCAGGCTGGAGTGCAGTGGTGTGATCTCGGCTCACTGCAACCTCTGCCTCCTGGGTTCAAGCGATTCTCCTGCTTCAGCCTCCAAAGTAGCTGGGATTACAGGCACCTGCCACTGCATCTGGCCAATTTTTGTATTGTTAGTAGAGATGGGGTTTCACCATCTTGGCCAGCCTGGTCTTGAACTCCTGACCTCGAGACCCACCTGCCTCAGCCTCCCAAAGTGCTGGGATTACAGGCGTAAGCCACCACACCCTGTCTTCATTTTTTTTTTTTTTTTTGAGACAGAGTCTCGCTCTGTCGCCCAGGCTGGAATGCAGTGGCCGGATCTCAGCTCACTGCAAGCTCCGCCTCCCGGGTTCACGCCATTCTCCTGCCTCAGCCTCCCGAGTAGCTGGGACTACAGGCGCCCGCCAGGTCACCCGGCTAGTTTTTTGTATGTTTAGTAGAGACGGTGTTTCACCATGTTAGCCAGGATGGTCTTGATCTCTTGACCTCGTGATCCGCCCGTCTCCGCCTCCCAAAGCGCTGGGATTACAGGCTTGAGCCACCGCGCCCGGCCGTCTTCATTTTTTTATGGTTTTTTTTTTTTTTTTTTGAGACGGAGCCTCGCTCTGTTGCCTGGGCTGGAGTACAGTGGCCGGATCTCAGCTCACTGCAAGCTCCGCCTCCCGGGTTCACGCCATTCTCCTGCCTCAGCCTCCTGAGTAGTGGGACTATAGGCGCCCGCCACCTCTCCCGGCTAGTTTTTTGTATTTTATTTTAGTAGAGACGGGGTTTCACCGTGTTAGCCAGGATGGTCTCGATCTCCTGACCTCGTGGTCCGCCCGTCTCGGCCTCCCAAAGTGCTGGGATTACAGGCTTGAGCCACCGCGCCCGGCTCATTTTTTTTTTTTTTTTTTTTTGAGATTAAAGTCTCACTTTGTCACTCAGGCTGGAGTGCAGTGGCATTAGATCTTGGCTCACTGTAACCCCTGCCTTCCAGGTTCAAGCGATTCTCCCCACCTCAGCCTCCTGAGTAACTGGGACTACAGGCATGTACCACCAAACCTGGCTAATTTTTCCATTTTTAGCAGAGACAAGGTTTTGCCATGTTGCCTAGGCTGGTCTCGAACTCATGAGCTCAAGCAATCCTCTAGCCTTGGCCTCACAAAGTGCTGGGATTACAGGTGTGAGCCACCACACCCAACCTTGAATTATTTTATTTTCAAATATTCAATATTCTAAACAATACTATAGGAAATATTCTTGTACAAATGTCTGTGCCCAATTAACTGTTTCCTTAGAACACTTTTTTTTTTCTTATGCTTTTTTTTTTTTTTTTTTTTTTCCGAGACAGAGTTGCACTCTTGTTGCCCAGGCTGGAGTACAATGGCATGATATCTGCTTACCACAACCTCAGCCTCCAGGGTTCAAGCGATTCTCCTGCCTCAGCCTCCCAAGTAGCTGGGATTATAGACATGTGCCAGCACGCCTGGCTAACTTTGTACTATTTATTTATTTATTTATTTGAGACAGAGTTTCACTCTTTCGCCCAGGCTAGAGTGCAGTGGTGCGATCTCAGTTCACTGCAACCTCTGCCTCCTGGGTTCTAGAGATTATTCTGCCTCAGCCTCCCAAGTAGCCAGGACTACAGGCGCACACCATCATGCCCAGCTAATTTATGTTGTATATTTTCAGTAGAGACGGGGTTTCACCTCGTTGGCCAGTCTGGTCTTGAATTCCTGGCCTTGTGATCCGCCTGCCTTGGCCTCCCAAAGTGCTGGGATTATAGGCGTGAGCCACTGCCCCTGGCTAATTTTGTATTTTTAGTAGAGACGGATTTGCTCCATGTTGGTTAGGCTGGTCTCGAACTCCTGACCTCAGGTGATCTGCCCGCCTTGGCCTCCCAAAATGCTGGGATTACAGGAATGAGACACTGTGCCTGACCTGGAATAAATTTCCAGAAGTGAAGATGCCAGGTCAAAGAATGTGCAGGTTTAAAGAAAATGTTTGTATTTGCTGGGCGCGGTGGCTCACGCCTGTAATCCCAGCACTTTGGGAGGCTGAGATGGGTGGATCACAAGGTCAGGAGTTCAAGACCAGCCTGGCCAAAATGGTGAAACCCTTTCTCTACTAAATATACAAAAATTAGCCAGGCATGTTGGTGCACGCCTGTAATCCCAGCTACTGAGGAGGCTGAGGCAGGAGAACCACTTGAACCCAGGAGGCGAAGGTTGCAGTGAGCCAATACTGTGCCACTGCACTCCAGCCTGGCTGACAGAGTGAGACTCCATCTCAAAAAAAAAAAAGGTTTTAAATTTATGGTGAGATTGTTCTGTAGTTAAATCCTTGGAATTACCTGTTTTCTGATGCTCCCGATAATACACTGGTCCTTATCAATCCTTTTCTTTTCTTTTTTTTTTTTTTTTTTTTTGAGACGGAGTTTCGCTCTTGTTGCCCAGGCTGGAGTGCAATGGCGCAATCTGAGCTTACTGCAACCTCCGCCTCCCTGGTTCAAGCGATTCTCCTGCCTCAGCCTCCTAAGTAGCTGGGATTACAGGCGCCTGCCACCAGGCCCAGCTAATTTTTGTATTTTTAGTAGACAGGGTCTCGCCATGTTGGCCAGGCTAGTCTTGAACTCCTGACCTCGGGTGATCCACCTGCCTTGGCCTCCCAAAGTGCTGGGGATTACAGGCGTGAGCCACCGCGCCCGGCCCCTTTTCTTTTCCTTTCAACGTTTTTTTTGAGGTATAACTTACATGGCATCAATTTCATTCATTTTAGGTGTACAATTCAATGATTTTTCTTTTTTTTTTCTACCCAGAGGTTGCAGTGAGCTGAGATTGCACCACTGCACTCAATCTGCGGGACACAGTGAGACTCCATCTCACACACACACAGAAAAGTGTGTATGTGTGTGTATATCCCCTATTGAAGGATATTTAAGTTGAGGAGTTGAGGTTCTTTTTTTTCTTTTCTTTTTGAGATGGAGTCTTGCTCTGTCACCCAGGCTGGAATCCAGTGGCGCAATCTCGGCTTACTGCAACCTCCACCTCCTGGGTTCAAGTGATTCTCCAGCCTCAGCCTCCCAAGTAGCTGGGATTACAGGCATGTGCCACCACGCCCAGTGGTGATTTTTGTGATTTTTAGTAGAGACGGGGTTTCGCCATGTTGGCCAAGCTGGTCTCAAACTCCTGATCTCAGGTGATCCACCCGCCTGGGCCTTCCAAAGTGCTAGGATTACCGGCGTGAGCCACTGGCCGCGGCCGAGGAGGTTCATTTTTTAGCCCATTAAAAATAGTAGAACAGGGCAGGGCGTGGTGGTTCATGCCTGTAATCCCAGCACTTTGGGAGGCCCAGGCAGGCTGATCCCTTGAGGTCAGGAGTTCGAGACCAGTGTGCCCAACATGGTGAAACCTTGCCTCTACTAAAAATACAAAAACTAGCTGGGCGTTGTTGTGGGCACCTGTAATCTCAGCTACTTGAGAGGCTGAGGCAGGAGAATCGCTTGAACCCGAAAGGTGGAGGTTGCAGTGAGCCAAGATCGTGCCACTGTACTTCAGCCTGGGCAACAGAGCAAGACTCTCTCTCAAAAAAAAAAAAAAAAAAAAAAGGCCAGGTGCGGTGGCTCACGCCTGTTATCCCAGCACTTTGGGAGGCCGAGGCGGGTGGATCACGAGGTCAGGAGATCAAGACCATCCTGGCTAACTCAGTGAAACCCTGTCTCTACTAAAAAAAAATACAAAAAATTAGCTGGGCGTGGCGGTGGGCACCTGTAGTCCCAGCTACTCGGGAGGCTGAGGCAGGAGAATGGCGTGAACCTGGGAGGCGGAGATTGCAGTGAGCCGAGATCGCGCCACTGCACTCCAGCCTGGGCGACTGAGTGAGACTCCGTCTCAAAAAAAAAAAAAAAAAAGTAGAATAAATTCCTAGATGTAATATTGCCATGTCAAAAGATATGCAAACTTAAATTTTCTATAGATATTAACAGATAGTTTGCTAAGGAAGTTGTACAGATTTACATCCCCCACCAACAGTGTTTCCCCACACCCCCAAAACATCCCTCATCATAAATGAGGTCACGCATAATTAAAAAAACAACAACAACCCGGATCTTGCTCTGTTGCCCAGGCTGGAGTGCAGTGGCATGATCATGGCTCATTGCAGCTTCGAACTCCTGGGCTCAAGCAAACCTCCCACCTCAGCCTCCCGAGTAGCTGGGATTACAGGTGCATTCCACTATACCCAGCTAGTTTTTGCTTTTGTATCTTTTTTGTGTTTTTTGTAGAGACAAAGTCCCGCACTCTTGCCCTGGCTGTTCTAAAACTCCTGAGCTCAAGTGATCCTCCCTCTTCGGCCTCCCAAAGTGCTGGGATTACAGGTATGCACCACAGTGCCTGGCTAGGCATTCTTTTCTTTTCCTTTTTTTTTTTTTTTTGAGATGGAGTCTCACTCTGTCACCCAAACTGGAGTGCAGTGGTGTGTGATGCAATCTCAGCTCACTGTAACCTCCACCTCTGGGTTCAAGCAATTCTCCTGCCTCAGCCTCCCGAGGAGCTGGGACTACTGGTGCATGCCACCACGTCTGGATAATTTTTTTGTGTGTTTTTAGTAGAGATGGGGTTTCACCATGTTGGCCAGGCTGGTCTTGAACTCCTGACCTCAGACCATCTGCCCACCTCGGCTTGCCAAACTGCTGGGATTACAGGCGTAAGCCAACCACACCTGGCCCCAGGCATAATTTTCATAAGTTTATTGGTCACTTGTATTTCTTGTTCAGAGACTTGCATGCCTGTATCTTTCTGAACTTTGGTTTCTTCATTTGTAAAAATGGGGATGTAGACTCCTGGTAATCCTAAGCATGAGAATTAGAAGGTCAAAATGAATTTCAAAGCTTGTGCAGTTCCTGCCTCCTTTTCTCCTACCCACTGTGAGTGATAGTCTCATGCATTTTGGCTTCCTTTTTGAAGAGGGCTTCTGACCCTAGAAGGGGGACACTAGGAGCTTCTGCTCTGAGTGGTCTTTGGGCCCTTTTGGTAACTCACTGGAAGCCCCCAGCCGATGGTAGCAGTGACAACCAGGATCCCCATTTGCCTGTACTCCTAGGTCACAGCTTTATAGGGGGGGCAGAGATTCTGCAAATTAAAAACAAGAATCATTGAGAGGTATTGTGGGAAGCTCTAAATCGGACCCTGAAGATGTGTGTTTAAGAGGCAGGGTTGCCTGCTGGGTGGAGGCCCCAGCACTGCCACTTATTTTGCTGAGTAGTATTGGGCAAGTGGCTTCCCCATCTCTGATCCCAGTGTTTTTATCTGCAAAATGGAAATAATAATGGCACTTACCCAGTGGGATTGTTGTAGGCACTGATGAGCAAATGTATGAAGAGCACTAGGCACCTAACTAGGTAGCTATTATTCTTCTTTAACAAAAGGTTTTATAACTTCTCTGTAAGTAGCTCACTTAACATTGCTGTCAGTCAGTAAATTCCCTCTGGCAGTCTAATCGCAATCCCTCCTACTGCCATTTCAGGTCATTTACTTGAGTTCCATAGTGAGAGGAGGTCATTTTTTTTTTTTTTTTTTTTTTTGAGACGGAGTCTTGCTCTGTCGCCCGGGCTGGAGTGCAGTGGCCGGATCTCAGCTCACTGCAAGCTCCGCCTCCCGGGTTTACGCCATTCTCCTGCCTCAGCCTCCTGAATAGCTGGGACTACAGGCGCCCGCCACCTCGCCCGGCTAGTTTTTTGTATTTTTTAGTAGAGACGGGGTTTCACCGTGTTAGCCAGGATGGTCTCGATCTCCTGACCTCGTGATCCGCCCGTCTCGGCCTCCCAAAGTGCTGGGATTACAGGCTTGAGCCACCGCGCCCGGCGAGGAGGTCATTTTTAAGGCCCTCCTGTAGCTTTTTCTCTTTTCTCCCTGGTTCCAGGAATGGTCTGTCAAACTCCGTGGGGAGGGGAAGGCAGCACAAGGAGGGTGCTCTTGGGGGCACCTTCCACTCTTTCTTTGCCCTGAACCAATCGCTGGAGACTCAGATACTATCTGCCGATGGTGGGGGCTGGGGAGAGGGGCAACAGGCAGCAGGGGTGGGATGGGGTTGGGGATGGGGTGGACAAAAGGCTCACCTGGCCCAGCTTTGGTGTGTGGCTTTCCCTATTCCACTGGGGATTTTCACATGTCTCCTGCCAAAGCCCCAGGGGACCACTGAGCCTTTCTAGAGAAGGAATGATTTGGCCAAGCTTGGAAGTGGGCCCCTGTCTAGGGCCTAATAATCATCAGAAAGGCCTTCCTGGCTAGGCTCCCAGGATCCCTGGAGCCTCCTAAGGGGCTTTCACATTCAGGATCTTCTGGCCTCGTTTGATCACTCCATCCTGAGCTGGGGGTCTAGGCTGGGCCTCCACAGGCGGCCAAGCAATGCATAACAATGGGCCCCTGGGACTCAGCGCTCACCACACTCAGGGCCACATCTTAAGTACTTTGTAATAATAATAGCTTGCATTTACTGAGTGTTTATTAGGTACCAAACTCCTCACAACTATTCTGGGAGGAAGATACTGTTACAGACAAGGAAAAGAAAGCTGAAGGTCCTTAATTGCTCAAAATGATAACGCAACAAAATGCCCGTGCTGGGGCTCCAAAACCAGTACTCCCCATGTCTTCCTCCTGTTGGCACTTTGGCCCCCCGTCCTTCTGTATCTGAAGAGTTTTCTTCAGGCCCCTCTCTCACCTCATCTCCGCCCTCCCCGACACAACTGGGATTTTCAATACCCCCCACCATCAATCACTGTCCCTCCAATTATTGAAGACACCCCTGAGGTCACAAACAGATTAGATCCCCAGTCCCTCCCAGTCCAGCCACCCTGCCATCCTTTCAGGTGCCGCTGCTAGACAATCCACCTGGAGATCAAAGGTTACCAGTGCTGAGAAGGGGCTCTGTCCACACCTTCCTCATCCCAGGGTCAGCTGCTGGCCCTGGACAGAATGTGGCTCTTCGAGAAGGTTGGGAAATGGCCTAGGCTGCAGCTTCAACCCTCTTTTGTCAATTTCTCCCCAGGGTGGCCAGGTCTGGTTGACCCAGGCAACCCAACCAGCGGGGCTGAGGGTGAAACAAAAAGCTGTGTCTCGGCCACTTGCTAGCTGCATGGCCTTGGCCAAGTCACTTATCTATTTTGTGCTTCAGTTTCCTTATCCATAAATTAGGACTAAACATGACACCTTCTCCCTCAGGCTTTCGTGATGTAGGATACAATAGATTCCTCTTCAAAGGTTTTAGCCTGTTAACCTCCTTTAAAATTCAAGATGTGAAAAATTGTTAAGTACAATGAATTCTGAGTTCCTCTTGAAAGAATCAATATGTCAGTATGTTCAGCTTCCCTGTTCTTTGTTATCCCCCCCCTTTTTTTTTGAGACGGACTCTCACTCTTGTTGTTGCCCAGGCTGGAGAGCAGTGGCACAATCTCGGCTCACTGCAACCTCCGCCTTCTGGTTTCAAGCGATTCTCCCGCCTCAGCCTCCCAAGTAGCTGAGGTTACAAGCGCCCGCCACTACGCCTGGCTAATTTTTGTATTTTAGTAGAGACGGGGTTTCACCATGTTGGTCAGGCTGGTCTCGAACTCCTGACCTCATGAACCACCCGCCTTGGCTTCCAAAGTGTTGGGATTACAAGCGTGAGCCACTGCGCCCGGATGTTCTCCATTTTAAAGTTTAGCTTCCTGGTTCTTTAAGTCTCCTTGCCCCTAGTTTCAGTAAACGACCCCCTCCTAGCCTCTATCACCTGCTCTGTCTTTAGTCATCCTTAGTCACTTGCTCTGTCCTTAGTCACCTGCTCTGTCCTTAGCCATCCTTAGTCACCTGCTCTGTAACCATCCTTCCCGCCGAAACTGCTCACCCTGCCTCTCAGACTCGTACCCCGATCTCTTTAAAATAGCCAATCGGCATTATCTTAGACTGTGCGGTCCAACCCTAGCCAATAGGGGAAAGACACAGCAGTAGGGACTAGCTGCGTCAGGAATAAGAACCCGTTAACCTGTGCGCTCTCGAGTTTGCTCCATCCGCGAGACGTGCCCTTCTATAGAAGTAAATTACTTTGCTGAGAAAACTTTGCCTGAGCGCTGTTTTCACTTTGCAGCACCGACCATTTACTTCCAACGGTGAGAATTAAATTAGATAATACACATCAATCATTAACACAATTCCTGAAACTAAATGTTGGGGAAGAGCAGAATGGAATGGTTTAGGTCATTAGTTTAGCACCATTGGTCCCAAATAAAGACAATTTTACTCCCCAGTCCCCAGGGATGAAAGTTTCCCTTCCCTGCTAAACGATCCCTTGGGGGGCCCTGGGTGGTGGGGGACTGGAACCACATGCAGGAAAACTAGAGTGGGGTGGCTATCTGATTGCATTATTATTTTCTCCCCCGCCCCGCCCCGCCCAAGACGGAGTCTTGCTGTGTCACCCAGGCTGGAGTGCAGTGGCTCAATCTTGGCTCACTGCACCCTCCGACTCCCAGGTTCAAGCAATTCTCCTGCCTCAGCCTCCAGAGTAGCTGGGATTACAGGTGTGTGCCACCATGCTCGGCTAGTTTTTGTATTTTTAGTAGAGACAGGGTTTCTCCATGTTGGTCCAGCTGCTCTTGAACTCCCCACCTCAGGTGATCCACCCGCCTCCGTCTCCCAAAGTGCTGGGATTACAGGCATGAGCCACTGCACCTGGTCCTGTGATTATTTTCTAGTTTTATCTCCCAGAGCTCCTTGGAATAGCTGCAAACCCAGGCTGACTTCTTTTCCTCATGCCTACCCCTCTCAACCTCCCATCAACTTTATCTCCTAACTTGACTCCTAAAATCTAACTCTAAATAGGCCCATCTGTATTTTGGCAATATAGTCAAAAGTCTGTTCCCTTTGACTCAGCAAGTCCACATCTAGAAATGTATCCTGAAATAACTAAAGCGCCTAGCAAGGATTTTGTTATAAGAATGGTCTTATTGATGTTATTTATAAACAGAAACAACCTCCATGTGTAATGATAGGAGACTGGGAGATATATGTCTCCAACACAGCATTCTACAGCCATTACAAATTGGGCAGCAGAAAAAGGTTTTAATGACAGGATCAAATCTTCAGAACATACTTTATTTAACTTGTCATATTTTTGAGGAAAATGATACAAACTTATCATATACTTCTTCTTGTTATCTATGTTTTCTAATTTATTTGCAAATGAGCATGTATTAATCCTGTAATGAAGAAGGAAAAGCCCATATTTGGCAAATATTGTATACAATATTGTGTATTGTGTACAGATCGGGGTTGAAGGCCTTTGACTGGCTTTGTATTTTTTTATTTTTCTTTCTGAGACAGAGTCTCACTCTGTTGTCTGGGATGGAGTGCAGTGGCACGATCTCGGCTCACCACAACCTCCACCTCCTGGGTTCAAGCAATTCTCTTGCCTCAGCCTCCCAAGTAGCTGGGACTACAGGCACGTGCCACCATGCCTGGCCAATTTTTAATTTTTAGTAGAGACTAGGTTTCACTATGTTGACCAGGCTGTTCTCAAACTCCTGACCTCATGATCTGCCTACCTCGGCCTCCCAAAGTGCAGGGATTACAGGTGTGATCCACCGTGCCTGCCCTGACTGGCTTTGTATTTAGCCCCTGGATGGATTCTTGTCTTTTGGTAGCCCAATGAACACCAGAGTAAGAAGCCCCAGCACATCTAGAAGTTAGAGTCAAAATAAAAGTAAGAAAGAGACATGAGCACTTCTGTGGTCCCTTTTTTGATACTCTTTGTCATCCTCATTTATGTGTTTGATGATCTGGAGAGTTTGGGACATGATTCTGACAGTGCCAAGGGGCCTGGGAGTTCCTTTCTCTTTTTCTGATAAACAAAATGGATTCTTTCTTATTCTTTTTTTTTTTTTTTCTTTTGAAGCTGAGTCTTGCTCTATTGCTCAAGCTGGAGTGCAGTAGTGCTGTCTCAGCTGACTACAACCTCTGCCTCCCAGATTCAAGTGATCCTCCTGCCTCAGCCTCCTGGGTGGCTAGGATTACAGGAATGCGCCCCCCTGCCCGACTAATTTTGTATTTTTAGTAGAGATGGGGTTTCTCCATGTTGGTCAGGCTGGTCTCAAACTCCCGACCTCAGGTGATCACTACAGCCTCTACCTCCCGGGTTCAAGCAATTATTGTGCCTCATCCTCCTGAGTAGCTGGGATTACAGGTGTGAACCACCACGCTTGGCTAATTTTTGTATTTTTAGTAGAGGTGGGGTTTTGCCATGTTGGCCAGGTTGGTCCTGAACTCCCAACCTCAAGTGATCTGCCCATCTCGACCTCCCAAAGTGCTGGGATTACAGGTGTGAGCCACCACACCTGGTCAAGAACTTATAAATCAGTTCTATCTGGATGCCTGACCTGGTTCCTGGGGAGGTGGTCTCCTCAGGGCTTGGACACCTTAGGGAGGTGAGGGGAGTTCTTTTTATTTTTATTATTTATTTATTTATTTGAGATGGAGTCTCGCTCTGTCGCCCAGGCTGGAGTGTGGTGGCACAATCTCAGCTCGCTGCAAGCTCTGCCTCCTGGGTTCATGCCATTCTCCTGCCTCAGCCTCCCAAGTAGCTGGGACTACAGGCGCCTGCCACCACGCCCGGTTAATTTTTTTGTATTTTTAGTAGAGACGGGGTTTCACCATGTAAGCCAGGATGATCTAGATCTCCTGACCTCATGATCTGCCTGCCTCTCAGCCTTCCAAAGTGCTGGGATTACAGGCGTGAGCCACCACGCCTGGACTATTTTATTTTATTTATTTTATTATTTTATTATTTTATTATTATTATTTTTTGAGACGGAATTTGGCTCTTGTTGCCCAGGCTGGAGTGCAATGGTGCGGTCTCAGCTCACTGCAACCTCCGCTTCCCAGGTTAAAGCAATTCTCCTGCCTCAGCCTCCTGAGTAGCTGGGATTACAGCGCCTACCACAACGCCTGGCTAATTTTTGTGTTTTTAGTAGAGATGGAGTTTCACCATGTTGGCCAGGCTGGTCTCAAACTCCTGACCTCATGATCCACCCACCTTCGCCTCCCAAAGTGCTGGGATTGCAGGTGTGAGCCACTGTGCCTGGCCTGACTCTTTTTATTTTTACTTAAAAATAAACAATGAGTCTCCCTCTGTCACCCAGGCTGGAGTGCAGTGGTGCGATCATATCTCACTGCAGCCTCGACCTCATGGGCTCAAGTGATTCTCCCACCTCAGACTCCCAAGTAGCTGAAACTACAGGGGCACACCATTACTATTTTTGTAGAGACAGCATCTCACTATGTTGCCCAGACTGGCCTCAAATTCTTGGGCTCAAGTGATCCTCCCACCTCAGCTCAAAGTGCTGGGATTACAGGTATGAGCCACTACACCTTTCTGGGAGCTCCCTTCCTTTTCTCCTTCCTCATCCTCTTCCCATCCAATATCCCAGCTCACTCACCTCCTCAGCCATCTACCACCAACACACCCTACCCAGAAGTAGGACTATTATTGTCCTTAAAAGCAAGCATAGAGTGCTCAAGAATATCTATAATAATGACATAGTGTACCTTAGTCTTTCCATTTTGTTACTGGTAAAAGCAGCAGCCAGGCGCGGTGGCTCACACCTGTAATCCCAGCACTTTGGGAGGCCGAGGCGGGCAGATCATGAGGTCAGGAGATCGAGACCACCCTGGCCAACATGATGAAACCCCGTCTCTACTAAAAATACACAAATTAGCTGGGCATGGTGGCTCACACCTGTAGTTCCAGCTACTTTGGAGGCTGAGGGAGGAGAATCGCTTGAACCCGTGAGGCGGAGGTTACAGTGAGCTGAGATCGTGCCGTTGCACTCCAGCCTGGGCGACAGAGCGAGACTCCATCTCAAACAAACAAACAAACAAACAAAAAAAAAAAAAAAAAAAAAAAGCAGCAGCAGCAAAGATGTTCTGGGCATCTTCAAACTTTGGGATCATTATGGGGGAGGTGGTGCAGGTGGTATGTGTGATAGGAACGCTTTTATGTTGGGTCTCAAAATGTGAGGAGTGTTTAGACAGGTAGAAAACGTGGCAAAGGAGTGTTCAGGCCAAAGCCTGTGATAAAGCACACAAACGACGTGGGAGATGACAAGAAATGAGATTGAAAGGGCTGTGCATGCCAAAGCTAAAGGTGTGGACTGATCCTGAGGGCAGTCAGAAGCCACTGAAGAGTTTGGGGCCAGCAAATACCTTCAAGCAACACAGAGAGAAGTGTTAAAATAGCTGATGCTGGCCAGGCACAATGGCTCACGCCTGTAATCCCAGTGCTTTGGAAGGCTGAGGTGGGAGGATCGCTTGAGTCCAGGAGTTCAAGATCACTTAGAGAGACCCCAACTCTACAAAAAAGTGAACAAAATTAGCCAGTCATGGTGGCATGTAACTGTGGTCCCAGCTACTCCGGAGGCTGAGGAGGGGGAATGGCTTGAGCCCATGGCAGTTGAGGCTCAAGTGGGCCAAGATCATGCCACTGCACTCCAGCCTGGGCTCCACCCTGTTTCAAGAAAACAATCAAACAAACAAACAAACAAAAACGCTGATGCTCATTGAGCATCTGCTTCGTAATGAAAAAGATGACTTTGTTTAGTCCCTCCAACACTCTTCCAGGGCTGTTAGTATTATTTCCATTGCGTTGTAAAGGAAACTGGGGTATGAGATTGTTTTCTCAAGGTCACTGCTAGGAATTGGTCCTGGATCCTCTTCCTGTCATCATACTGTTGGTCTGAGAGAGGGTAGGGGTCAGGGAAGGGCTCTGAGACGATGAGGAGACAGGACTGACAACCAGACGCCATGCCCGTCTGGCTGAGGGGGAGGATGGCAGCGCTCTCGAGGGTGAAGCACAGGTTTCTGACTCGGGCGCCTGGGAGAAGCAGGCAAAGGCGCGGAGATGTGAGCCACAGGCGCCAGCCAGTGGTCCCAGGTCCGAGGCAGGACCTGAGAAGCGTGGGAGCTGCACCGAGCAGCCGCCGCCTGCCTGCCCTGTCGTACCCAGGCGCAAGTCCAGCCGAGAGGCGCCGCTGCTGAGAGCAGCGCCCTCTAGCGGATGCCGGGCCTTGGCCCGGGCCGGATGAGGTCACCGACCGGAGGCATGCCGGGAACGGAGCCGCCGCGCCCGTCTCCACCCGCTGGGGGAGGTCTGGGCGCAGCTGCGGCCTGGTCTGTAGGGTCTCTGTCCAAACTGCGAGCCTGTGCACGCGCGAGTGTAGGGCCTCCTGACACATCACCGAGAGCTCTGCGGTACCTTCCCCTGCCTCCCACGGCCACGGTGGTCTCAGACCCCTCAGATTCAACGTTGGATCCCTTCCTCCCGTCCTCACACTCCTCCGGCTTCTCTTACCACGTTTTGGCTCTTGGACACCCTCGTGCTCCCCGCCTCATGCCTCACGTCTCCGGGCCAGTATTTCACCGGGTCCCCTCCACATCCCACTCGCTTCTCTCTGTCCCAACTGCCTGTTTCTTCATTCCTGCCAATATCTACTCCAGGCTGGATGGCCACACCAGCCACCACCAGTCCGGCTCTTCAACCCATTTTTTGCCCTGCAGCTGGAGGACGGAAATTTTGTTTGTTTGTTTGTTTGTTTGTTTGTTTTGAGACGGAGTCTCGCTCTGTCGCCCAGGCTGGAGTGCAGTGGCGCGATCTCGGCTCACTGCAACATCGGCCTCCTGGGTTCAAGCGATTCTGAGGAAGGATATTTGTAAAGATAATGTCGTTTCTAGGATTGATGATCTTCAGCAGCCTTCCTTTCGTATAAAGATCAAACTTCTCCGTCTGACCCACCAGCCTTTGAGGCCTGGACCCCGCACCCTCCAGCCCATCTTTCTTTCTTTTTTTTTTTTTTTTTTTTTTTTTTTTTGAGAAGGAGTCTCACTCTGTCACCCAGGCTGGAGTGCAGTGGCCAGATCTCAGCTCACTGCAAACTCCGCCTCCCGGGTTTACGCCATTCTCCTGCCTCAGCCTCCCGAGTAGCTGGGACTACAGGCGCCCGCCACCTCGCCCGGCTAGTTTTTTGTATTTTTTTAGTAGAGACGGGGTTTCACCGTGTTAGCCAGGGTGGTCTCGATCTCCTGACCTTGTGATCCGCCCGCCTCGGCCTCCCAAAGTGCTGGGATTACAGGCTTGAGCCACCGCGCCCGGCCAGCCCGTCTTTCACAAAGCCTCCTTCAGGGTGGATCCACAGTCACCTGCATCAACATCACTGGTGGAACTTGTTTAATACACAGATTCTGGGTCCCTGTGCCAGACCCATCAAATCAGAATCCCTGGGAGTGGCACGCATTTTCACAAGGTTTCCTTAGTTGAGACCCGCTTCTTGCAGCTCCTCAAAAATTACAGGCTTACTGTAATTCCAGCACTTTGGGAGGCAGAGGCGGGTGAATCACTTGAGGTCAGGAGTTCGAGACCAGCCTGGCCAACATGGTGAAACCCCGTCTCTACTAAAAATACAAAAAATTAGCTGGGCGTGGTGGTGGGCGCCTGTAATCCCAGCTACTTTGGAGGCTGAGGCAGGAGAATCACTTGAACCCAGGAGGTGGAGGTTGCAGTGAGCCGAGACTGCACCACTGCACTGCAGCCTGGGCAACAGAGTGAGTGAGACTCTGTCTCAAAAACAAACAAACAAACAAAAAGAGAAAAACCAAAAAACCCAAAAAGCCAAAAACGGTTCTCTTCCCTCCCAGCCTGTACACAGCACAGGAGGTGCAGTTTCCCCTTACTTAGACACTACACCTCCTCTGCTTCCTTCACATTGAGGTTACAGGTCATCCCTCTCCTGCTCTCCTGAAGCCCCAGGCTTACTCCTAAAACAGTGCTTAAGTGGAGTTTTGCCTGTCTGCTTCTTTGTCCCCCAATCAGAATGTAAACTCCTTATGGCAAGGGTTGTGTCTGTCTTGTTCACAGAGCAATGTGCCTAGCATAGAGAAGGAGATCAATAAATACATGTTAAGTATTGAATTAATGAATATCTGGGCATATTCCAAGCTTGAGACAATTCTAGGACCTGGCATCTGGTGAGAGAGAAGAGGAACTAGAATAAGCCAGCCCTGGGGTTGGAGGAAAGGAAGTGACTGGGGAGTATCAGGCCCTTCCAGTCCCCCTCCAGCTGTCACCCACAGGGGTCTAGTTTAAGGATGTATCTCTTCCCAAGGATGCCAAGGAGAACCTGTGTGCATATATCAGCTTTCTTCTCTGTGGTCTCTGTGGACATCTTGACCCATCTCTACCCCTCTACTGGGGGGTTGAGTCCTACCTGTACCATCCAGAGCAACTGGCAGATGGCATCTTTCTTTTTTTTTTTATTTTATTTATTTTTTTTTGAGACTGAATTTCACTCTTGTTGCCTAGGCTGGAGTGCAATGGCACGATCTCAGCTCACTGCAACCTCCGCCTCCCAGGTTCAAGCGATTCTTCTGCCTCAGCCACCCAAGTAGCTGGGATTACAGGTGTGCGCCACCATGCCCGGGTAATTTTTTTTATTTTTAGTAGAGGCAAGGTTTCCTCATGTTGGCCAGGGTGGTCTCGAACTCCTGACTTCAGGTGATCCACCTGCCTCAGCCTCCCAAAGTGCTGGGATTACAGGCATGAGCCACTGCGCCCAGCTTCAGATGGCCTCTTTGTACTCCAGCAGTACCTTGTCTCTCTGATTTTTGACCCATCAGAGAAATCCCAAGCCCAGTCTAGATAGATAAGCCATTACAGCCTCAAGAAAGCCAGGTTCAGACAGCAGGGCCAGTCCCTGCCGAGCCCATGGGAAACCAGCCAGCTAATGCCGCCTGAGCCAACATAGACCACCCTGTACCCTGTGCTCTGGTCCTTCTCTGGATACAGAGTCAAGGAACTCTGACCCTGACCTCAAGTACATTTCTCACCATTTAGCTGGGAGTTGTGGGAAGGATTTAAATTGAGCCTTAATTAGAATAACCATGGTCATTGCAGCTGTGGTTCTTTTTATTATTTATTTATTTTTTGAGACTGAGTTTCGCTCTTGTTGCCCAGGCTGGAGTGCAATGGCGTGATCTCAGCTCACTGCAACCTCCGCCTCCCAGGTTCAAGTGATTCTCCTGCTGCAGCCTCCCAAGTAGTTGGGATCACAGGCATGTGCCACCATGCCCGGCTAATTTTGTATTTTTAGTAGAGACGGGGTTTCTCCATGTTGGTCAGGCTGGTCTTGAACTCCCGATCTCAGGTGATCCGCCCGCCTCGGCCTCCTAAAGTGCTGGGATTAAAGTCATGAGCCACAGCGCCTGGCTAGTTCTTTTTTTTTTTTTTTGAGACAGTCTTGCTCTGTTGCCCAGACTGAAGTACAATGGCATGATCTCGGCTCACTGCAACCTCTGCCTCCTGGGTTCAAGGAATTCTCCTGACTCAGCCTTTCGAGTAGCTGGGATTACAGGCATGTGCCACCACACCAGACCAATTTTTTTGTATTTTCAGTAGAGACAGGGTTTCACCATATCGGCCAGGCTGGTCTTGAACTCCTGACCTCAAGTGATCTACCCACCTCGGCCTCCCAAAGTGCTGGGATTACAGGTGGGAGCCACCGCGCCTGGCATTTTTTTTTTTTTTTTTTTTGAGATGGATTCTCACTCTGTCGCCCAGGCTGGAGTACAGTGGCGTGATCTCGGCTCACTGCAACCTCTGCCTCCTGGGTTCAAGCTATTCTCCTGTCTCAGCCTCCTGAGTAGCTGGGATTACAGGCATGTGCCATTATGCCCAGCTGATTTTTTTTGTATTTTGGTAGAGATGGGGTTTCACCACGTTGTCCAGGCTGGTCTTGAACTCCTGACCTCAGTTGATTTGTCCACCTCATCCTCCCAAAGTGCTGGAATTATAGGTTTGAACCACAGTGCCTGGCTGCAGCTGTAGTTCTTACTGGATGCTTACCATGTGTCAAATACTGTTCTACGCACTTGACACGTAGTCTCTTCCACACTTCAAACAATCCCTCTGCAGATTAGGAAACTGAGACCCAGAGAGGTTAAGCCAGCCCATACACTTGAAGGGATGGGTGTAAAGCAGAGTAGTTGAGAGGAGGGAGCCTGGGTGAGTTGGGAGGGATGCACACTTGGTGCAGCCAACAGAGCCTCGGCTTTTTGGCTGGAAGGAAAGGTGCATGCTGGGCAGTCGGCAGTGATGTTGACACTCCCTGCCTGCCAGGCTGGGGTGCTGGTGCTTGCTCCTCCAGGCTCCACACCAACTGTTTTCTTCTGTGTTTCTATCTTAGGTGGCCAGTGCTATGGCTTAATGAATTGGAGCTGGGAGTCCTGGCTCTGGAACCTTAGGCAGGTTCCTGCCCTCTCTTGGCCTCAGTGTCCTCTCACTGAAAGGAGTGTTGCTCAGGCACTTCCAACCCCGCCCACGGCTCTCTCTATTCATAGCTTCAGAGCACGATTAAGCTCAGATGCAGAAGCAGCTTTAATTAACATCAGCCTTTTCCGAAAATAGCCCCTCCCCTGCCTTACAGGTGCCCTAGAACACAGGACAGGCACAGACGAGGAAGGTAAGAGAGAGCAGAGGCCCTTCTGTCTGCACATCCCTGAGTAGGTGAATTTCTGGCCTCCTCCTGCAGTCTTGGTTCGTTGCCCTGGTGGGTCTCCAGGCTAAAGAGACAGTATCTATTCCTCCTTTTTCTCTTTCTAGTCTATTCATTTATTCATCCCTGCAAGGGGAGAGCCTTCTCTTTGCCAGGCATTGTTCTAGCCCTTGGGATACAGCCATGAACCAGATAGACAGCTGTCTCTGTCCTCGTCCAACTGGCCACCAGGTGTCACCAGTGCCAGTCACATGGCCTCTTGCAGGCCTGAGAAAAGATGGGCTGGGATAAGGAAGTATGGATGAGTGAACCTGGCCAGCTCTGCTCAGCCAGCCTGATAAGTTCCAGTTGGGCATGGTGGCTCATGCCTTTAATCCCAGCACTCTGGGAGGCCAAGGCAGGCAGATCACTTGAGGCCAGGAGTTTGAGACCAGCCTGGCCAACATGGTGAAACCCTGTCTCTATTAAAAATACAAAAATTGGCCGGGCATGGTGGCTCACGCCTATAATCCCAGCACTTTGGGAGGCCGAGGCAGGCGGATCACAAGATCAGGAGATCGAGACCATCCTGGCTAACACGGTGAAACCCCATCTCTACTGAAAATACAAAAAAATTAGCCGGTCGTGGTGGCAGGCGCCTGTACTCCCAACCACTCCGGAGGCTGAGGAAGGAAAATGGCGCGTCGACCTGGGAGGCGGAGCTTGCAGTGAGCGGAGACCGTGCCACTGCACTCCAGCCTGGGAAACAGAGCGAGACTCTGTTTAAAAAAAAAAAAAAAAAGCCAGGCGTGGTGGCTCACACCTGTAATCCCACCACTTTGGGAGGCTGAGGCGGGCAGATCACAAGGTCAGGAGATTGAGACCATCCTGGCTAACACGGTGAAACCCCGTCTCTACTAAAAATACAAAAAAAATTAGCCGGGCGTGGTGGCAGGAGCCTGTAGTCCCAGCTACTCGGGAGGCTGAGGCAGGAGAATGGCGTGAACCCGGGAGGCGGAGCTTGCAGTGAGCTGAGATGCGCCACTGCACTCCAGCCTGGGCAACAAAGCGAGACTCCATCTCAAAAAAAAAAAAAATTAGCCAGGCATGGTGGCACGTAGTGCCTGTATGTAGTCCCAGCTACTCAGAAGGCTGAGGCACAATAATCACTTGAACCTGGTAGGTGGAGGTTGCAGTGAGCCGAGATCGGGCCACTGCACTCCAGCCTGGGCGACAGAGTGAGACTGTCTCAAAAAACTGAAAAAAGCAAAAACAAACAAACAAAAAAAGCAAGTTCCTCAAGTGGAAAAAAAATCTATCTCCTCAATCCTCCCTCGCCATAAAGATACATTCATGGCTTCCTCAACAGCCCAACTGGCTTGGGACCTTGGGAATTCACAACCTCTGTCCAGTCTGGAATTCTTTCTGCAGCCTGTTCCTCATAGAGAGTCCATCAGCCTTCTTGTAAATCCCTTTGGTGACCACAGCTCACTACTTCACAATGCAGTCCATGTTATTAGAAGGTTCTTCCTGATTTAGAACCAAAATTTGACATTCACTTTGACTTGTCCTACTTCTGCCATCTGTGTTTGTAAAGAGGAAGGCTCTTCTGCCAAACTTGGCCCTGCAGGCACTTTAAGAGATTGTTCTGGTGCCCTGAGTTTGTTCATTTATTTGTTTGTTCACTCATTCATGACTCTATACAGAACATTTGCTGTGTGCCAGGCCTTGGGGCCATAGCAGAGAATAAATAAGGTTGAGGCCTGTCCTCCTGTGGCTTATAGTCTGTGTAAGAAGCCAACAACCAAACCAACAGTAATAATAAGGCATGGTCACGGCCAAATAGGAAAGATGTGGGTGGACCTGGAACAGGAGGCAAGGCCCTCACCCACATGGGTACTGGGAAGACTTTCTGGGGCCATCTCCTGTGGTTAGGCAGAAGGTGAGCAACTTCCATGAAGTTCAAAGTTTCAAAGAAAAACAGAGAGTTTTGCTGATGCTCTGAGCTTAGTCTGCTCACTGGAAAATGCAGCATCATGGAAGAGGGGATGGGAAGAGCCACCTAAGCAGTGAGAGAGAGCACGGAGTGTCTGGAGGCAGATAAGCCCAGTCTTTCGGGAGCACACAAGGGATGAAGGAACTATGAGGGAACAGGCCCAAGATGAAGGAAGAAGCACCTTTGGGCCCCTGAATGCCATCTCAATGACAGTGTTCAAGGCCCAGATCTAGCCTGATGTAGGTTACCTCTCTTGCAGGCACTGCATTTCCACTAACATGGCCCAAGAAAACATCTGCCTTTGGTTTCTATTTTTTGAGATAGAGTCTCTCTCTATTGCCTAGACTGGAGTGCAGTGGCGCAATTTTGGCTCACTGAAACCTCTGCCTCCCAGGTTCAAGCGATTCTCCTGTCTCAGCCTCCCAAGTAGCTGGGATTATAGGCGTGTGCCACCATGCCCAGATAATTTTTGTATTTTTAGTAGAGATAGGGTTTCACCATGTTGGTCAGGCTGGTCTTGAACTCCTGACTTCAAGTGACTCACCCACCTCGGTCTCCCAAAGTGCTGAGATTACAGATGTGAGCCACCACATCCAGCCAGCATCAACCTTTTATTTTTTTTTTCAGACAGAATTTTGCTCTTGTTGCCAAAGCTAGAGTGCAATGGCACAATCTCGGCTCACCGCAACCTCTGCCTCCCGGGTTCAGGCGATTCTCCTGCCTCAGCCTCCCGAGTAGCTGAGATTACAGGCATGTACCACCACGCCCAGCTAATTTTGTATTTTTAGTAGAGATGGGGTTTCTCCATGTTGGTCAGGCAGCTGGTCTTGAAGTCCCGACCTCAGGTGATCCACTAGCCTCAGCCTCCCAAAGTGCTGGGATTATAGGTGTGAGCCACTGCGCCTGGCCCAACATCAACTTTTTGATCATAACTTGAAGTATACCTGTGGCCCTTCAAAGCCCTCAAGGATTCTTCACTCAAACTGCTGAAAGACCAAGATACCCCCATCTGGGGATCACACAGCTGTGTTAATGAACCTAAGACCGAGTTTTATTTCCATTTTTCTCTTATTTCCTTTTTTCTCTGTTTTGATTATACAAGCAATACACGTCCATTTTAATTAAAAATTTAAAATATAATGTTTATTATCTTACAGTTTCTGAGATTCAGGAATTTGGGAGTGACTTACCTGGATAATTCTGGCTCAGGGTTTCTTATGAGATTGCAATCAGGATGTCAGCCAGGGATGCAATCATCTGGAGGCTTGACTAGGACTGAGGGTTCACTGCCAAGGTGGCCGGCTCATAGACCTGGCAAGATATTGCCTATTGTTGATAGCAGGCCTTGTAGCTCCACCACTTGGACCTCTTCATGGGGCTGCTTGAGTGTCTTTATGGCGGGGCAGACGACTTTCACCAGAGCAAGTGATCCAAGAAAGAGATCAAAGAGGAAGCCACAGTGCTGTTTAGAACATACTTAGTTCTATTTTTGGGAGTGGAATTAGGCTTCCCTTTTTGAAGGGAGAAGTGTCAGATAACTTGTGGACTTTTTTTTTTTTTTTTTTTGTAGAGACAAAAATCTCACCATGTTGCCCAGGCTGGTCTCGAACTTCTGGGCTCAAATAATCCTGCCTTGGCTTTCCAAAGTGCTGGCATTACAGGGGTGAGCCACCTCACCAGGCCTATACACATCTTTTTTTTTTTTTTTTTTTTTTTTTTTTTTTCAGACAGAGTCTTGCTCTGTTACGCAGGCTGGAGTGCAGTGGGATGATCCCAGGTTCAAGTGATTCTCCTGTCTCAGCCTCCCGAGTAGCTGGGGGGACTACAGGTGCCTGCCACCATGCCCAGGTAATTTTTTTTTTTTTGAGATGGAGTTTTGTTCTTGTTGCCCAGGCTGGAGTGCAATGGCGTGATCTTGGCTCACCGCAACCTCCGCCTCCTGGGTTCAAGCAGTTCTCCTGCCTCAGCCTCCAGAGAAGCTGGGATTACAGGTACACGCCACCACCCCTGGCTAATTTTTGTATTTTTAGTAGAGATGGGGTTTCTCCATGTTGGCCAGGCTTGTCTCAAACTCCTGACCTCAGGTGATCCGCCTGCCTCAGCCTCCCAAAGTGCTGGGATTATGTGCCCGGCCTAGACACACCTGTAATCCCAGATGCTCAGGAGGCCGAGGCAGGATACTCGCTTGAACCTGGGAGGAAGAGGTTGCAGTGAGCTGAGACCCTGCCACTGCACTCCAGCCTGAGCGACAGACTCTGTCTCAAAATAAATAAATAAATAAAACTAAAACTAAAAATTTAAAGATACAAAAGTGCAAAAGCATATGCAGTTAAAAGCGAGTCTTGGCCAGGCGTAGTGGCTCATGCCTGTAATTCCACTACTTTGGGAGGCTGAGGTGGGCAGATCACTTGAGGCTAGCAGTTCCAGACCAGCCTGAGCAACATGGTAAAACCCCTTCTCTACAAAAGATACAAAATTTAGCTAGGTGTAGTGGTGCACGTCTGTGGTCCTAGCCACTCAGAATGCTGAGGCAGAAGAAGCACCTGCGCCCAGGAATTCGAATTCAAGGTGACAGAGTGACCCTGTCTCAAAAAAAAAAAAAAAAAAAAGCCAGGCATAGTGGCCCATTTCTGTAATTCCAGCACTTTGGGAGGCAGAGGTGGGCAGATCACATGAGGTCAGGAGTTCGAGACCAGCCTGAGCAGCATGGTGAACCCCTGTCTCTACCAAAAGCACAAAAATTAGCCTGGCGTGGTGGTGCCCATCTGTAATCCCAGCTATTCGGGAGGCTGAGGCAGGATAATTGCTTGAACCCAGGAGACAGAGGTTGCAGTGAGCTGACGCAGTGCCCCTGTACTCCAGCCTGGGTGACAGAGATTCCGTCCAAAGAAAAAAACAAAACACACAAAAAAACATATATATTAGTGGAAGAGAATTGAGAATCCGGAAATAAACTCTCACATTTACAGTCAGTTGAATTTTTTTTTTTTTTTTTTTTTTTTGAGCTGGAGTCTTGCTCTGTTGCCCAGGCTGGTGTGGAGCAATGCAATCTTGCCTCACTGCAGCTTCTGCCTCCCAGGTTCAAGTGATTCTCCTGCCTCAGTTTCCTGAGTAGCTGGGAATACAAACATGTGCCATGTCAGGCTAATTTTTGTATTTTTAGTAGAGATGGGGTTTCACCATGTTGGTCAGGCTGGTCTCGAACTCCTGACCTCGAGTGATCCGCCACCTCGGCCTCCCAAAGTGCTAGGATTACAGGCATAAGCCAATGTGCCTGGCCCTGTCAGTTGATTTTTATTTTCAACAAGGGTGCCAAAACAATTTAAGGCGAAAAAGAATAGTCTTTCCAACAAATGGTGCTAGGACAACTGAATATGTACATGGAAAAGAATAAATGTGAATTCCTATCACACGCCATATAAAAAAGAACTCAAGGCCGGGCGCGGTGGCTCAAGCCTGTAATCCCAGCACTTTGGGAGGCCGAGACGGGCGGATCACGAGGTCAGGAGATCGAGACCATCCTGGCTAACACGGTGAAACCCCGTCTCTACTAAAAATACAAAAAACTAGGCGGGCGAGGTGGCGGGCGCCTGTAGTCCCAGCTACTCCGGAGGCTGAGGCAGGAGAATGGCGTAAACCCGGGAGGCGGAGCTTGCAGTGAGCTGAGATCCAGCCACCGCACTCCAGCCCGGGCGACAGAGCAAGACTCTGTCTCAAAAAAAAAAAAAAAAAAAAAAAACTCAAAATGGATCAAATACCTAAATATAAGAGCTAGAACTGTTTACACTCTTAGAAAAAGACATAGGCATAAATCTTTGTGACCTTGCTTAGGCAAGAGTTTCTTAGATATGGTACCAAAAGGAAAAGTAACAAAAGAAAACGTAGGCCGGGCACAGTGGCTCATTCCTGTAATCCCAGCATTTGGGGAGGCAGAGGCAGGGGGATCACCTGAGGTCGGGAGTTCAAGACCAGCCTGATTAACATGGAGAAACCCCGTCTCTACTAAAAATACAAAATTAGCCAGGCATGGTGGCACATGCCTGTAATCCCAGCTACTGGGGAGGCTGAGCCAGGAGAATACCCGGGAGGCAGAGTTTGCGGTGAGCCGAGATCGTGCCATTGCACTCCAGCCTGGGCAACAAGAGATAAACTCCAACTCAAAAAACAAAACAAAAAAAAGAAAAGGTAGATGAATTGGATTTCATCAAAATTAAAAACTTTCGTGCTTCAAAGGACACCATGAAGACAGCAAAAAGATAATCCAATGTAGTGAGACCTTGTCTCTACAAAAAATAAAAAATTAGCTGGGCGTGATGGTGTGTACCTGTGGCCCAAGCTACTCAGCAGGCTGAGATGGGAGGATCACTTGAGCCCAGGAGTTTGAGGGTACAGTAAGTCGTGATCATGCCACTGCATGATCCAGCTGGGGTGACAGCAAGATTCTGTCTCAAAATAAAATAAATAAAGATTGCCGGAAGTGGTGGCTCACACCTGTAATCCCAGCACTTTGAGAGGCTGAGGCAGGCGGATCACTTGAGGCCAGGAGTTTGAGACCAGCCTGGCCAACAGGTTGAAACCCCATCTCTACTAAAAATATAAAAATTAACCAGGCATGGTGGTTCATGCCTGTAGTCCTAGCTACTTGGGAGGCTGAGGCAGGAGAATCACTTGGAAAATCTCAGGAGCCAGATGTTGCAGTAAGCCAAGATCATGCACTGCACTCCAGCCTGGGTGACAGAGGAGCAAGACTCTGTCTCAAAAAAAAAAAAAAAAAAAAAAAAAAGAGAAGAAAAAATTTAAAAATAATATATCTGATAAGTAACTTGTATCTAGAATAATGAACTCTTATAATAATTAAAACAACAAATTATTACAATAATAAAAAGACAACCCAATTAAAAAATGAGTAGGGTATGGTAGTAAGCACTTCTGATTTCAGCTACTTGGGAGGCTGAGGTGGAAGGATCCCTTGAATGAAGGAGTTTGAGGCTGTAGTGCACTATGATTACACCTGTGAATACCTTCTTCACTCCAGCCTGGGCAACACGGTGAGACCCCCCTCTCTCTAAAAGAAATTTTTTCTTTTTTATTTTTTTCATTTTTTGAGGCGGAGTCTCGCTCTGTCACTGCCCTGCTGGAGTACAGTGGCATGATTTCAGCTCACTGCACCCTCCACCTCCTGGGTTCAAGTGATTCTCCTGCCTCAGCCTCCTGAGTAGCTGGAATTACAGACATGCACCACCACGTCTGGCTAATTTTTTGTATTTTTTTAAATAACTGTTATGCTTTTAATGGAGGCAGATACAAAATTCATCAATGCAAAAGAACATTTTACATCCCCATTAACATAGTGATTAATGTAAATTATATCTTGACAATGTAAAATACAGTGTGTTTGGCCTCAGAAAAGAAACTAGACAATTAGCTGCAACTTAAGATAACTGGAAAGGCTCCTTACGTTGTTTTTGCTCACCACCTTTATTATAATACTTCTAAATGATATCTGGAGAGGGAATTAAAAAATAATACAAAGCTCTTTCAGCTGTGGTTCAAAGAACTCTAGTGAAGCTGTATGGCAATGATATCATGGGACCATGAAGTTTCCCTAGAAGTATTTCCAATAACAGGCAGTTAAGAAGCTTAATAGTTTCAAAGTCTGGAAAGCAGTAAAAGATATCTTAGAGAATTTGAAAACATAAACTCCACTTCTCTCCTACAGAGACATTTTAAAGCATGGACATAACTTTAAGGAGATTGAGAAAACATCAGTAGTTTTTGTAAAGCTTCAACAAACACCCCAAGGTACAAGTGTTGAAAACGGCCTGTTCACTAGAACGTTACTTTTGGAGATATAGGTATGCTGTGCTTGCAGTGACAGGATGACTTTATCCCTAGTTAAAAGCACCAGGTGTCAAGCTCAGCTTCCATTTACACAGCATGCACCAATAATCCCTATGATAGTGAATGGTTCAAGTACTATAGATAGTGAATGGTTCAAGTACTATTTCCAATAGGTCTTTTGCCTATTTGCTTAGTCAGTATTGGGGTTCCTTTAAACCCCGTGGGTCTGTAGATTTTTTTTTTTTTTTTTTTTTTTGAGACAGAGTCTCACTCTGTCGCCCAGGCTGGAGTGCAGTGGCGCAATCTTGGCTCACTGCAACCTCCGGCCCCAGGATTCAAGCCATTCTCCTGCCTCAGCCTCCCAAGTGGCTGGGATTACAGGCACCTGCCACTGTGCCCAGCTAATTTTTGTATTTTTAGTAGAGATGGGGTTTCACCATCTTGGCCAGGCTGGTCTTTAACTTTTGACTTCGTGATCCACCTGCCTCAGTCTCCCAAAGTGCTGGAATTACAGGCGTGAGCCACCGCGCCAGTCTGTAGAATATTTTAAAAGGCTAGAACTACCTCAAAAATAGTATTGAAATAATACCGAGCCCTTTTAAAAGAGCTCATTGGATATTTTAATAACATTTATAGAAAGAAAGAAACACAAAAATTGCAGTAGCTGAGATCCTTTCAAGTGAAAAGTAATAATGTAGAACTAACATGTAGGCTAAAATGTTTGGTAATTAATGTCAAAAATTGCCAAGATTATTAATATATA
Organism: Rhinopithecus roxellana; assembly: GCF_007565055.1. Classification (NCBI taxonomy): domain Eukaryota; kingdom Metazoa; phylum Chordata; class Mammalia; order Primates; family Cercopithecidae; genus Rhinopithecus; species Rhinopithecus roxellana. The sequence continues at coordinate 156,164,488 of NC_044551.1, read as the reverse complement.
TTTTGGTAATCACTATTGGGCAGGTTAATTTTTTTGTGCAAAATACACTATATATTAATAGAACAGGAAAATCATTATTTCAGACCACTAACAGAAGAAAACCCACAGCAAGAGAAGCATTTATAGGGCAATTAAACATTAGGGAAGTTACTAGCTTTAGAATACATCGATACACTTTGATTATGGAAATATTTCATTTTTAAAACTAGAGTGTGTTTTTTTTTTTTTTTTTTTTGAGACGGAGTCTCGCTTTGTCGCCCAGGCTGGAGTGCAGTGGCGCAATCTCGGCTCACTGCAAGCTCCGCCTCCCAGGTTCACGCCATTCTCCTGCCTCAGCCTCTGAGTAGCTGCAACTACAGGCCGCCCGCCACCAAGCCCGGCTAATTTTTTGTATTTTTAGTAGAGACGGGGTTTCACCGTGTTGGCCAGGATGGTCTAGATCTCCTGACCTCGTGATCCGCCCACCTCGGCCTCCCAAAGTGCTGGGATTACAGGCGTGAGCCACTGCGCCCGGCCAAAACTAGAGTGTTTTAATGTACTTTTAGTAACAATCCAATCTAAGGAGACTTGGAGACTTGTGAAAAAGATGTATCCACAAAGATGCTGCATTTCTAGTGTGGGGGTGAATTAATACTTCTGTAAGAAGGAAGGAACTGAATCACCCCAGCATCAATAAACAGCATTTTTCTTTTAAACAGTAACTCATAATCTGATGACTCACTTCGCTTTACTAGTTGAAAATTAGGCAGGAGAAGAACTGAGCTAACTGGTCAGACCCAGAAACACAATGATTTGGCAAGCCTCAGTCACTCAGCTCATGATGTGTGATAATAGGCAGAAAGGCTGCTCAACTCTTGTCCATTCCTTCGTATCTGTAGAGGAGTTCGATATAACCACTTCTCTTATCAACTTTAAGCTGCATACAGGCAAAGAGATCACAAACTGCAGGGAGGCGGTAATGATCTGGGGGGAAGTTATGTTTCTCCTGTAGTGGTGAATTAAATAATCCTTCCTGAGTCTTCTTCCAAAGCAGCCACTTGTCTTCTCCAGAGGATAACTGGCTGAGGTTGCCTATCTTCTTTCCTGGCAGGACCCAGTCAGCTGTGTTAAAGGGACACCAGGAAGTGCTCATGGGTCTTTTAAGCTTTTGTTTGCCAGTTCTGTCTTCAGTACTAGGCACTTCCTTGGGACTTCCTTCTTTGTATGGGGGCCTGATAAGCCACTCCAACAAGGGGCTGTTCTTTATGACTTGGAAGGAATCAGCAATTCTAGAAGGAACCATTGTCTTTGGTGCTTTAATTTGTTCTATTAATTCTTTTCTAGAAGGACAGAGCCACATATTTGGGGAATCTTTATGCTTCTCAGGCTCAGGTTTGGGTTCCATGGGCATCCCATTTTTATCTTTTCCTTCTTTCTTCAGAAGCCACTTATACGGAGCCTCCTTCTCACAATTCTCATCGCACACACACTCTGCAAAGCTTGTGCAGTGTTCACTGGCTCTGCACACCTCCTCTACCTTACATGGGTCCTGATGGTTCTGGACAAGCCAATCCTCTGTAACCATGCTGGAGGTGGACAATGGTTTCTTGGCCTCCAAGTGGTCATTCAGGCACTTCAGATTGCCCAGGTTTTCAATCCCCACACTTTGGGGCTGGTTTCCCTTACAGTTGGTACAGGAGTCAGTCTTGACCAGCCAATCATTCACATTGTAGGACTGGAACAGCAGCTTAAACTTCTCACTGGTTTCATGACGGCCATTCTCAGGCTTCCTCAGCTTATGGGATTCCTGGGGAGTCAGCCCATCTGATAGGTCCATCTCATCTTGATCAGGAAGCTCTAGCTCTTCAACCTTTTCCATTTCAATGGAGAAATAACTAGTAGTGGAATAGCTGTTACAGTTTTGATAACTTGGTTTTTCAGGAATTTCTTGTTGCTGACTCTTGAGGGCCAGTTTTCTAAGCCCTTTAGGTTTCCCCAGACATTACTGAAGAAATTGTAGGCTGGAAGAAGTCTGGCTATTCTCCAAGGTCTGCTTTTGGGTGAGCCAGTCCTGGGAGTTGGTGCTGGGTATGTAAGGAGCCTGATGACCACTGGCAGGTTGACTTCCAAGGAGCCATTCACTGAGAGGGACAGCTACAATACTGGAGGCTGACTTCTGCTCTGGCATTGGGATATAGCTTCTCCTCTCCAGGAAGGGCCCAATATTTGATGAACTAGCATGAGCCATCAGGTGCTCAGGAGTTTGAATGAATTTTAGAGACCCAAATATGGTGATGGTCTGGCGCAGAGCAGTTGTGTCAGCTTCAAAGAGCAGGACAGTTGAATCTTTAGGCTTAAGGGTCAAACTGCCCAGTCTCTTTAGGCACGCAGAGACTGAATTGGCTAGGTCTTTGTTTTGGGTACACTCCAGTTGATGAGTAAGACAATTGAACTGGCCCAATAAGTAGTAGAGCTGCTGAGCCTGCTGTTGAAGTGTCTCCTTTTTAAGCTGATAGATGAGGTCCACCTGTTCATATAGCCACACCTCATGACTTCTAAGACATTCCAGGCAACAGCTTATGCAACTGTGAATCCGAGCTTTGACCACTCGCAAGTTATCTTTAATTTGCTGTTCAGCCCGGAGAACTCCACCAATAGCAAGCTCCAAGTCCCTCCATGCATCACTACACCTCAAAAGGGGTTCTCCATTACTGGAGCTGCCACTCTGGTCTTAGAAGGTATTCATCCTGCTCACTGCTCCAGGTCCGAGTGCCTCTCCGGATGATCCGAGGGGACCTTGGGTGGTCTGAGACACGGACCACACAAACCTAGGGCCCAAAGCAATTTTTTGTATTTTTAGTAGGGATGGGGTTTTGCCACATTGGCCAGGCTAGTCTCGAACTCCTGGCCTCAAGTGAACTGCTGGCCTTGGCCTCCCAAAGTGCTGGGATTATAGGCATGAGCCACTGCTCCCGGACTAAATTTTTTTTCTTTTGTCTGTAACCATTAGATTCATTTTTATATTTATTAAGCAATAAGGAAACAGTAAGAGCTGGGGAAGATAACTTAAAATGGTTTTCTTTAGGAATGATTTTTTAAGAAATCAAATAACTGTTATTATTTTAAGTTGCATGAGACTGAAGCTGCACCTGGAGAGGAATTTCATTTTCATGACCTGCAAAATTGATGAGGCAATGAGCTATTTTCCCCCCTCCCTGTGAACACATTTATAAACTTCAATGGGGGCAAATTCCATCCAATACTTTGAAAACCATTTCTCATCTCATAATTTACCCAAATCATGTGCACGACTGCAAGAGGAAATAAACAGAAATCTTTAAGCATACATAAACCACAATATATTATTAATCCTGTACAGACAATCCAGCATTAAGGCTAATTTGATCTTTTAAACATTTTATGGAAAACATTTGACATTTTCACTAGAAAAGCCCACAAACTTTCATAACCCCAAAGGCATACAGCCTCAACAGGCAGGACTCCATCGGGCTGTTCTTGAACTGGGCACTCCTTCACGGGTAGAAAAGCAGTGAAGACATGTGTGTCTTCCTTCACTTCCTGTCTTCACTTCCTGCTGCTCTGCACACACATCTCAATATCTGGCAGAAGGTGGTTTTTGTCTTCCTTAGAGACATTAAACACCTTCACGTCATTTCTGTTTCTGATTTCTTCTACAAGGGCCAGTGGTTTTCCTTTAGGGACTAGGATTGTGCCAGCGATTATAGTCCCTGGGGTAGATAGCATCTCACAAACAGCTTAGATGAAAGGCTGATTTAAGAGTTTAATTTTCCCGCTCTCATCAATGACGCACACTCTTTGCCCTGGGCCACTGCTGGAATCTGCATTCCTCAAGACGGGAGCGCCAACTGCTCAAAATAAGTCAGGTTAACCACATAATGCCCAACTTAGCATCCACATTTTCCAGGTGGAGGCTCTAACCCAACTCTGAATAAAGGCCCGTGGATGCCGGACAACATGATGACATCAAATCCTATTCTTCTCCCTCCCTGTCTGACTTCCTCTCTATAAAATCTACTGGGGTCGTGGTCAAGGTTGCAGTTGGGTTGGGGTTGCAATTCAGGTCAGGTCCAGGTTAGGGTCCTAATTCAGGCCCTGCTCACCCTGTACCATAGGCCCCCAGCAATTTATTTCATTTATTTATTTATTTATTTATTTATTTATTTATTTATTTATTTATTTTGAGATGGAGTCTCACTCTGTCACCCAGGCTGGAGTGCAGTGGCATGGCCTCGGCTCACTGCAACTTCTACCTCCCAGGTTCAAGCGATTCTCCTGCCTCAGCCTCCCGGGTGGTTGGGATTACAGGCATGCATCACCACACCTGGCTAATTTTTAGTAGAGATGGGGTTTCGCCATGTTGGCCAGTCTGGTCTTGAACTCCTGACCTCAGGTGATCCGCCCACCTTGGCCTCCGAAAGTGCTGGGATTACAGGCGTGAACCACTGCACCTGGCCCCCATTTTTTCTTTTTTTTTTTTTTCCAAAATGGAGTCTTGCTCTGTCACCAGGTTGGAGAGCAGTGGCATGATCTCGGCTCACTGCAGCCTCTGCCTCCTGGGTTCAAGCGATTCTCCTGCCTCAGTCTCTCAAGTAGCTGGGATTACAAGCACCCACCACCATGCCCAGCTAATTTTTGTATTTTTAGTAGAGACGGGGTTTCACCATGTTGGCCAGGATGGTCTTGATCTCCTGACTTTGTGATCTACCCGCGTCAGCCTCCCAAAGTTCTAGGATTATAGGTGAGAACCACCGAGGCTGGCCCAAAATTTTTTTAAATAAAAAAATAAGATACCACTTTATATACACTAGATAGCTAGAATTTAAAAGACAGAGAATAGCAATTATTCACTAGGATGTAGAGAAACTGGAACCCTCACACATAACTAGTGGGAAAGCAAAATGGTGCAACCACTTGGAAAGCAGTCTGGCAGTTCTTCAAAAGTTCATTTATCTAGAGTTATCACATGACCAAGCATCCCCTCTCCCAGGTACATACCCAAAAGAAATGAAAATGTATGTCCACACAAACACTTGGGCATCAATGATCATTGCAGCATTATTTATAATAGTCAAAAAGTAGAAACAACTCAATTGTCCTTAACTAATTAGTGGTCAATAAACGTGGTATATCAATGGAATATTATACACAATGGAATGTTTTTGGCAATAAAAAGGATAAAAAGAAATGAAGTACTCATACATGCTGCAACGTAAGTAAACCTGTAAAAAATGATGCTAAGGGCAGGGTGCAGTGGCTCAGGTCTGTAATCCCAGCACTCTGGGAGATCAAGAATGGCAGATCACCTGAGGTCAGGAGTTCGAGATGAGCCTGGCCAACATTGTGAAACCCTGTCTCTACTAAAAATACAAAAAAATTAGCTGGGCATGGTGACTCATACCTGTAATCCCAGCTACTCAGGAGGCTGAGGGAGGAGAACCGCTTGAACCCAGGAGGTGGAGGTTGCAGTGAGCTGAGATTGCACCACTGCACTCCAGCCTGGGTGACGGAGCGAGACTTCATCTCAAAAACACACACATGAAAAACAGTCAAAAAACTGGAGATGCTAAGAAGTCGGACACAATCACATGTTGCATGATTCCATTTATGTTGTGTCCAGTATAGGCAAATCTATAGATACAGAAAACAGATTAGCGGTTGGTTGTCTGGGGATGAGGTAGGGGTGTTGGTGGTTGGGGGTTGATGGCTATATTAGTCCATTCTCACACTACTATGAAGAAATACTCAAGACTAGGTAATTTGCAAAGGAAAGAGGTTTAATTGACTCACAGTTCTGCATGGCTTGGGCAGCCTCAGGAAACTTACAATCATGGCAGAAGACAAAGGAGAAGCAGGCACCTTTTTCACAGGGCAGCAGGATGGAATGAGTGTAAGCAGGGAAAATGCCAGATGCTTATAAAGCCATCAGATCTCATGAAACTCACTCATTATCATGAGAACAGCATAGTGGAAACTACCCCATCTTCCAATTACCTCCACCTGGTCCCACCCTTGACATGTAGGGATTATGGGGATTACAATTCAAGATGAGATTTTGGGTGGGGACACAGTCAAACAATATCAATGGCCAAAGGTACAGGTTTCTTTTGGGTGTGACAAAAATGTTCTAAAATTAACTGTGGTGATGGTTGCCCAACTATGTGAATATACTTAAAACCATTGAATTGAATAGCATGCTTTAAGTTGGTGAGCTATATAACATATGACATATCTCAATAAAGCCATTAACAAAACGAATAAATAAGTCTGGGCGCAGTGGCTCACGCCTGTAATCCCAGCACTTTGGGAGGCTGAGGGGGGTGGATCACCTGAGGTGGGGAGTTCAAGACCAGCCTGACCGACATGGAGAAATCCCGTCTCTACTAAAAATACGAAATTAGCCGGGCATGGTGGTGCATGCCTGTAATCCCAGTTACTAGGGAGGCTGAGGCAGGAGAATTGCTTGAACCTGGGAGGTGGAGGTTGCAAGTGAGCAGAGATCACACACTGTAGTCCAGCCTGGGCAACAAGAGCAAAACTCCATCTCAAAAATAAATAAATAAATAAACAAATAAATAAATAAATAAATAGTAGATCTCTGCACCCGGCTAGATACCTCCTTCCAACGAAATGTGGGTTCATTGTTCACTTCCTGAAGATGCAGCAGCTCAGCCAGCCAACTGTGCTTCCCTGCCCCCAATCATGCCATCATTTAGCCCCTCTTTCCTCATCATGTCTACTAGGATAGCACCCTGTTTAGGGAAGACCATGACACAATAGTTAATTCCATGATGGGACAATAGAATTATAACAGAGGGGCAGTTGGAGTCAGACTCAGAAGCCACCCCTGGATTAGACATCAAATCTCTGTGTCTGCTAGAGAGGTGATTTGAGCCCAAGGTAGAAACCAAGGTGAGAGGCGCTGGCAACTCCAAGAGTGTGATTGTCAGTGGTGATAATGATGGTGATGGTGCTGGTGGTGGGTGATAAGAGTTAGCAATTACTGGCAGGATGCAGTGGCTCACACCTGTAATCCCAGCACTTTTCGAGGCTGAGGTGTGTGGATTGCTTGAGCCTAGGAGTTCTAAGCCAGTCTGGACAACATGGTGAAACCCCATCTCTACAAAAAAAAAAAAAAAAAAAAAATTAGCTAGGTGTTTATAGTCCCTGCTACTTGGGAGGCTGAGGTGGGAGGATCGCCTGAGTCTGGGAGGTTAAAGCTGCAATGAGCTGTGATTGTCATTGCACTCCAGCCTGGGGACAGACCCTGTCTCAAAAACAAACAAACAAGCAAACAAAAACAAAAAAATTACTGGGCAAGGTGGCTCATACATGTAATCCCAGCACTTTGGGAGGCCGAGATGGGTGGATCACTTGAGGTCAGGAGTTTGAGACCAGCCTGGCCAACATGGTGAAACCTCGTCTCTACTAAAAACACAAAACTTAGCCAGGTGAGGTGGCATGTGTCTGCAGTCCTAGCTACTCGGGAGGCTGAGGCAGAAGAATCACTTGATTCCGGGATGTGGAGGTTGCAGTGAGCTGAGATTGCACCACTACACTCTAACCTGGGCAACAAAGTGAGACTCCATCTCAAAAAAAAAAAAAAAAAAAAGACTTAACAATTACTGAACATTTACAATTCAGGTCTGCACATGCATTTATGCATTTTTTCTTTCCATTCTCAAAACAATTCTGTCAGATAAAAGATGTTGCTATCCCCATTTTAGGTATAAGGAAATTTGGGTTTAAAGAGGTTGCACATCTGGGCCAAGGTCACACAGCCAGGAGAAGCAGAGACCAGATTGGAAACCAGGTCTACTGTGATCAACCGATATTAAAATCCCCCCAATGTCCCTGTTCTGGCAGGATTAAGGGGTACTGAGGTTGTGTGGGCAAAAGAGTGGCTCCGTAGAGGCCAGAGGCCTCCCTACCTCATTCACACTCTGTCCAAGGCCCAGGGTCCCCTGAATGAAAGCATGCGGGCTTATTTCTCACCGGAAGCACTGATGATGGGTTTCAGGGAAGACTTGTGAGAGCTGTAACTCATCTGGAAATAGAAGTGAGAGCCAGCACTTCCGAGGTGTCTGGAGGGAAGAAGCAACTACCAGAGGAAGGAGCAGGCGTGGAGAGGCGTGTGGGAACTCAGCACCACCGGCCTGAGAGCTGCAGCCAATAAGCCAGGCAGCCTGGAACTTGGGCCTAACTTCCCTCCGTGGCCCTCAGCTTCCTCTTCGGAGGACCAGATGGTCAGTCTGGAAGAGCTGTGATGTCCCTGCCTGTCAATACAGCTGATGTGTGTCTGACTGCTGAGGACAATCCCATGCAGGTAGCTGTTGTGACGCTTCCTAGGTACTGAGGCCCTGGCCACAGGCCACAAGGGTCCCACCCACCCTCCAGTCCCATTCTTATACCACTGACCCTGTTATGAATCAAGTTGTGTCTCCAAAAAGATAATGCTGAAATTCTAACCTATGGTAGTTGTGAATGTGACCTTACTTGGAACTTAGAAATAGGGCTTTTGCAGATGCAACTGAGTAAGGTGAGGTGGGTCCTAATTCAATGAGTGGTTTTTTTTTTTTTTTTTTTTTTTGGAAATGAAATCTCACTCTGTCCCCCAGGCTGGAGTATAGTGGTGCAATCTCAGCTCACTGCAACCTCCACCTCCTGGGCTCAAGTGATTCTCCTGCCTCAGCCTCCTGAGAAGCTGGGATTACAGGCATGAGCCACCATGCCTAGGTAAGTTTTTTTTTTTTTTTTTTTTTTTTTTTTTTTTTTTTTGAGATGGAGTTTTGCTGTTGTTGCTCAAGCTGGAGTGCAGTGGTGTGATCGCAGTTCACTGCAACCTCCGCCTCCTGGGTTCAAGTGATTCTCCTACCTCAGCCTCCCGAGAAGCTGGGATTACAGGCGCCTGCCACCACACCCAGTGAATTTTTTGTATTTTTAGCAGAGATGGGGTTTCACCATGTTGGCCAGGCTGGTCTCGAACTCCTGACCTCAGGTGATCCATTTACCTCGGCCTCCCAAAGTGCCGGGATCACAGGCATGAGCCACTGTGCCTGGCCTTTTTTTTTCCCTTTTCTTTTTTCTTTCTTTATTTTTTTTTTTAGAGATGGGGTCTCCCTATGTTGCCCAAGCTGGCCTTGAACTCTAGCCTCAAGCAATCCTCCTGCCTCAGGCTCCCAAAGCATTAGGATTACAGGCATGGGCCACTGTACCTCACCTGGTGTCTTCATAAGAAGAAAGGACATGTGAAGACAGAGACACACAGAAGGGAGAATGTCATGTGACGAAGTAGGCAGAGATTGGGTCCAGGCACACCTGGGAATACCAGAAGGTAGAAGTGGCAAGGAGAGATCCTTCTCTAGAGCAGGGGTCCCCAGTCCCTGGGCCTTGGACCAGTACTGGTCTGTGGCCTGTTAGGAACCGGGCTGCAGTGGGTGAGCGAGCATTACAGCCTGAGTTCTGCCTCCTGTCAGATCAGTGGTGGCATTAGATTCTCATAGGACCACACACTCTATTGTGAATTGCACATGTGAATTGCACATGCGAGGGATCTAGGTTGCATGCTCCTTAGGAAAATCTAACTAATGCTCGGATGTGAGGTGGAACAGTTTCATCCTGAAATTATCCCCCTACCCATCCATGGAAAAATTGTCTTCCAAGAAACCGGTCCCTGGTGCCAAAAAGATTAGGGACTGCTACTCTAGAGATTTCAGAGGAAGTGTGGCCCTACCAACACCTTAATTTTGGACTTCTAGCCTCTGGAACTATGAGAGAATAAACATCTGTTGTTTTTAGCCACGAAATTTGTGATACTTTGTTATGGCAGTTCTTAGAAACTAACATAGACCCCTCAACATGCTTACATGCCCCAGCTACACCAGCCATTGCTCTGTTCCTCCACCGGCCCGGTGCCTTCCCACTCCAGGGCCCTTGTGTGTGCTGCTCCCTTCAGAATGTTGCATACCCACCCACCCCCCATCACTCCCATCCTCCTCCCAAACTCAGCGTAAATGGCCACCTTCAGGGAAACCTGACCCTGGGTATTCCAACTTCTGCACAGAGCAGCAGGCTGAGTGCATTTCTCGTGGCCCTGCCACATCTGTAGTTAACTACTCACTCATATAGTTGTGTTCTGCCCATTCTCCTGTCCAACTGTAGATGCCATGACAATAAGTACTGACCTGGCACGTGCACCAGCAGTCCTATCCCATGCAGAGCACAGTACACACAGGGATAGACAGCATGGATAAAGGGTGTGCAGAAACCCTGGCCTGGCATTGGAAGGCCCAGGAGGCAGGGGGCCTCTGCTCCCTTCGCAGCCTGCACTCCCTCCCCCACCCTATAGGACCTTTCTCTCCAGTCAGGCCAGGATAGGCTGGCCTCCTGGCTTCCCTGGCCCCCATCATTCCCACTCTTTTTGGCCAAGCCACAGCTTACTTTATCTGCATGACCTGGCCTCAATGCCTTCCGAGCCTGCAAGGCCTGCATTAGAGCAGATTCAGATTCAGGGAAATGAGCCCAGAGTAGTAGGTAGGGGAGGGAGAGGGGACAGAAGGGAGTGGAAAGAGGTGTTTTTTTTTTTTTGTGGTAGAGACAGGGTCTCCCTATGTTGCCCATGCTGGTCTCAGACTCCTGGGCTCAAGTGATCCTCCCACCTCAGCCTCCCAAAGTGCTGGGATTACAGGCGTGAGCCTTAACGCCCGGCCGGAAGGCGGTCTTAAGACTGAGACAATGTTGGAATTCTCTCTCTCTCTCTGTCTCTCTCTCTCTTTTGAGACTAGGTTTTGCTCTGTTGCCCAGGCTGGAGTGCAGTGGTGTGATCATAGCTCACTTCAGCCTTTAACTCCTTGGGCTCAAGCGATCCTACTGCCTTGAGCTCCCAAAGCACTGGGATTACAGGCGTGAGCCACCGTGCCTAGCTGGATTTTCTTTCTTTATGGTATATTTTAAACATTAAACAGGCCAGGCGCGGTGGCTCATGCCTGTAATCCCAGCACTTTGGGAGGCCAAGGCAGGAGGATCACGAGGTCAGGAGATCAAGACCATCCTGGCCAACATGGTGAAACCCCGTCTCTACTGAAAATACAAAAATTAGCTGGGCATGGTGGCACGTGCCTGTAATCCCAGCTACTCTGGAGCCTGAGGCAGGAGAATTGCTTGAACCAGGGAGTCGGAGGTTGCAGTGAGCCGAGTTCGCGCCACTGCACTCCAGCCTGGCGACAGAGAGAGACTCTGTCTCAAAAATAAACAAACAAACAAACAAATATTAAACAAACGATACATGTTCAATGTAGGGAAAAGAAATCTTAGAAAACATAATGAGCAAAAAAGGGCAATAGAATAAAAATCACCCATATTCCAACTGCACAGAGTAACCTTTGCTAGCACTTTATCATATATTCTCCTGATTCTTTTTTCTTTTTTGTCTGAGGCGGAGTCTCGCTCTGTCACCCCGGCTGGAGTGCAGTGGCGCAATCTTGACTCATTGCAACCTCCGCCTCTCAGGTTCAAGCGATTCTCCTGCCTCAGCCTCCCAAAGATGGCCTCAATCTCCTGACCTCGTGATCTGTCCGCCTCGGCCTCCCAAAGTTCTGGGATTACAGGCGTGAGCCACTGTTCCTGGCCTTCTCCTAGGTCTTTATGTGAGCCTATTGTAGGTTAGAGAAAGTGTAGGGAATTCCCTGCATTCTTAGGACATGATTTTGAAAAACCAGAGTTTCCAGGAAGCCTCATTGCTCCTCTGAGGCCAGGGCATCTATGAGTGTGTGTCTTCCCGTGTCTAGTCATGACGTGGGGAAGGGTCCAGGGCAAGGACCGTCTGACCTGGACAGGAATGAACCTATTGCTGCTCTGCAGGTGCCATCCTAGCCTCACTCTCCAGGCCTGCCCCGTTTTTGAAGCAGCTTACTGCAGCCAGAGGCAATTCCCACCCCAAGGGAACTAAAAGCTTGCATCAAGGCCAAGGAAAAATTCCCCCTCTGCCCTGTGAAGGCTTGCTGAAAATCACTGACAAGAGGCAGATTAATGGGAGGAAAAATATACAAATTTATTTGATCAGAGTTTTATGTGTCACAGAGGCCTTCAGAATGAAGACCTAAAGACAGAGGGCAAATTGTCTATTTTTATGTTTAGGTTCATCAAAGTATGGACACCCTTGTTGAAATATAATTGGACAGAAAGGGTATGTGCTAATGCTAATAGAATGAGTGGGGAAACCCAGCCACGCCCGTCTGTCTAGATTCTTCTTGGCCTCTCTGAGCATGTGTTCCTTCTTTCTGAGTGTGGGGCAGGGGCCCTCTCTGGAATGGGGATTTTATAATCTATGCTCAAACAATGTAGGTCAGACTTTCCCTTCCCTTCCCTTCCTTCCTTTCTCTCGCTCTCTTTTTCTTTCTTTTTCTTCTTCTTTTTTTTTGAGATGGAGTTTTGCTCTTTTTGCCTAGGCTGGAGTGCAATGGCACGATCTCGGCTCACTGCAACCTCTGCCTCCCGGGTTCAAGTGATTATCTTGCCTCAGCCTCCCAAGCAGCTGGGATTACAGGCAATGCGCCATCACGCCTAGCTAATTTTTTGTATTTTTAGTAGAGATGGGGTTTCTCCATGTTGGTCAGGCTGGTCTCGAACTGCCGACCTCAGGTGATCCGCCCGCCTTGGCCTCCCAAATTGCTGGGATTATAAGAGTGAGCCACTGCACCCGGAGTTTTTTTTTTTTTTTTGAGATGGAGTTTCGCTCTTGTTGCCCAGGCTGGAGTGCAGTGGCACGATCTCGGCTCACCGCAAGCTCCGCCTCCCAGGTTCAAGCGATTCTCTTGCCTCATCCTCCGGAGTAACTGGAATTATAGGTGCCCACCACCATGCCCAGCGAATTTTTTGTATTTTTAGTAGAGACGGGGTTTCACTATGTTGGCCAGGCTGGTCTCGAACTCCTGACCTCAAGTGATCCACTTGCCTCGGCCTGTCAAAGTGCTGGGATTACAAGGGTGAGCCATTGCCCCTGGTCTTTTTTTTTTTTTTTTTTTTTTTTTTTTTGAGATATGGTCTCACTCTGTCACTCAGGCTGGAGTGCAGTGGCGCCATCACAGCTCACTGCAACCTCTACTACCTCCAGGGGTCAAGTGATGCTCCCACCTCAGCCTCCCAAGTAGCTGGGACTATAAGCGTGTGCCACCACTCCTGGCTAATTTTTTTTTTTTTTTTTTTTTTTAGAGATGGGATCTCCCTATGTTGCTTAGGCTGGCCTCAAACTTCTGGGCTCAAGTGATCCTCCTGCCTGGGCCTCCACTCACCTGGAGTGGATGTGGCGCAGCTCCTCGGCCAGGCTGCAGACCCCATTTAACAGCTGTCCCAGCTGCAGGGAGGCTAGGTGGAGCACCAGGCACTGAAGAAATGTGCTCTGGTGGCTCTTCTAGCCACCAGTGCTGGGATTACTGGCATGAAATCAAGGCCAGAGCAAGTTGGGTTTTGGAGCAACCCACCAGGCTTCAAGTCCCCACTCTCAATTACTTAGGCCAGTTATTTCACCTCCCTGAGCGTCGGATTATCCATCTATAAAATGGGGCTAGAATTATACCTACCTGACAGGGTGGCTGGTGAAATGATATACAAGTGAAGTGATATATGCAAGACTTGGCATAATGTCTGGAACAAGGTAAACACATTATTATTATTATTACTATTATTATTATTATTATTATTATTATTAGGTTGATGCATGGGGTTTTATAACCTACACTCAAACAATGTAGGTTACATCATTTTTCTTTTCCTTTGAGACAGTTTCGCTCTTGTTGCCCAAGCTGGAGTGCAGTGGCCTAATCTCCGCTCACTGCAACTTCTTCTGCCTCTCAGGTTCCAGCGATTCTCCTGCCTCAGCCTCCCAAGTAGCTGAGATTACAAGCGCCCACCACCATGCCCAGCTAATTTTTGCTTTTAGTAGAGATGGGGTTTCACCATGTTGGTCAGGCTGGTCTTGAACTCCTGACCTCAAGTGATCCACACATCTCAGCCTCCCAAAGAGCTGGGATTACAGGCGTGAGTCACTGTGCCAGGCCCGCAATTACTTTTGCACTTACCTAATATCATCCCCACAACCAAAACCAGCAGGCTTTCTTGCAGAAGTCACAGGCGTGGCCGTTTCCTGCAAAGAGCCAAACCCCCATTCCTCTGTGCCCCTCCTCTCCCACCAAGCGCTTTATAAAAAAAGCTCTTGTTACCGGAAATAACTGCTCATTTTCCACTCCTCCCTCCTAGGTCACACTTTTGAGAAAAAGAATCTGCATTCTGAGAACCAGAAGAAAAATATGAGACGGGAAGCATCGTGTGACATGTGTGCTGCCTTTGGCTGAGCGTGTGGAGTCCTGCTCAGGTGGTGGGCACAGTGTGTTTGATCGTGTGGCTTAAGGGGAACCTGGTGTTCAGAGCTGTGACTGTGGTGAATGTTTCTAAAAATGCTTGGTTTGGGGGTAGCAAAGTGCAATGGAACAGAGGCTTTCTCAAACCTCACCCCTGACCCCAGGACTCAGGTCCAGCTCATCAGGGCTTTGAGGGAAGGGTCCTACCTCTCCCCAGGAAGAGGAAATACCCTCCTTCCCAGCACCACTAAAGCTGTGGTTTGGAGAGACACCAGGGCTAGAGTGTTGTGGAGAAACCAATTGTTAACATCTCATTTTCAGGCTGCACTCAGAGAAGCTGCCCTTGGCTGCTGGTAGTGCCAGGCCTTCTCTCCTCGTCATCATCCAGAGCAGCCAGTGTCCGGGAGGCAGACGGTAGGCTCAAGATCAGCCTGGCAGAATGCCAAGCCTAGGGCCCCTGGCACCCAGAGGCAAGGGGGTGCTGCTGCTTGCCCTATCCCTACTCCCTGAGCTCTGTTTTCCACACCTTATTAACTAAGGTCCTCCCTGGGGTGGGTTCCGGGGACAGGGGAACCCAGGTCCCCAAGGGTTCTTGGTTGGGTAGGGCTGCACAGGACAGCTTCAAGTCTGGATCTGGGGTAGTTGCTGCCTTCTTTCTTCACTACACCTGTGGTTTCCCTGGGGCTTGGTGGGGCATGTGTGTGTAGGACCTGCTCTGTTTTCAGCAAACCTCACAGAGACAGGAGCTTTGGGGTGACTTAGTCCCAGCCTGTCTCCTAGAGGTGTCTGTAAGAGCAGCCTTTGGGAGTGGCTGGGCACCAGCGAAAGGGGAACTGGGAGGAAGTGCCCAGCCAGAGCCTCAGTCCCAGAAGGGCAGGAGGGCAAGGGGAGAATGGTCATGCATTTCTTGGTGCCCACAGATGCCCCGCTCCAGTCTGCATCCATCCATCCCGTGTCCCAGGGGTCACGGGGCCCAGAAGGCAGCCTTGGTTCTGCTGACTGCCTGCCTGGGGACCCTTTGGGGGCTAGGAGAGTCACCAGAGCACATTCTCCGGTGCCTGGTGCTCCACCTAGCCTCCCTGCAGCTGGGACAGCTGTTAAATGGGGTCTGCAGCCTGGCCGAGGAGCTGCGCCACATCCACTCCAGGTGACTCATTGCAGTACCCATGGTGACAGGGTTTCCAACATGTGTCACTCCATTGATGCCTAGCCCTATCCCTCCTTGAACCTCTCTGGCTGAGCTGGGCTGGGGGCTGGGGCCTGGCTGTCACCCACAGGTACCGGGACAGCTACTGGAGGACTGTGCAGGCCTGCCTGGGCTGCCCGCTCCGCTGTGGGACCCTGTTGCTGCTGTCCAGCTATTTCTACTGTTCCCTTCCAAATGCGGTCGGCCTGCCCTTCACTTGGATGCTTGCCCTCCTGGGCCTCGCGCAGGCACTGAACATCCTCCTGGGCCTCAAGGTATGACACAGGGGGAGGTAGAAGCTCTGGCCAAGTGGAGGCTGTGGCTGGTGTGACCTGCCCTGAGTTGAATACTGGAAGTGGAACTGGTTTAAAGGTTGGAGTCCATGGAGTAGAACCTATTATGTCCTAGAACAGTGGGTTTGGCAATGGCAAAGGAGGGATCAAGTCAGGAGCAGGTTGGGAAGCCTTGGAGGAGGAGGAGGAGGAGTTCTCTGGGTGTCCTTGATGGAGGCCCCACATCCCCATCCTGCTGTCCACAGGGCCTGACCCCAGCTGAGATCTCTGCAGTCTGTGAAAAAGGGAATTTCAACGTGGCCCATGGGCTGGCATGGTCATATTACATCGGATATCTGCAGCTCATCCTGCCAGGTGGGCCATCCTCTCTGTCCCCATTTCTAGATCTAACAAATAGACACTAAGACACACAGCCTCTTGTGTTTCTTAACACACAGGACTCACTATACTTTTCAAAGCATTTTCATGTCTGCCAAATCCTTTAATCCCAAGGCATGAAGGATGTCATTATGATGCCTGGTTTGCAGAAAGGAATATGGGGCTTAGAGCCATTAAGTGACTTACCCAAGGTCACTCGTGAATTCTTTTTTTTTTTTTTTTTTTTTTTTGAGAAGAAATCTCGCTCTGTCACCCAGCCTAGAGTAAGTGGTACCATCTCAGCTTACTGCAACCACCTCCTCCCAGGTTCAAGTGATTCTCCTGGCTCAGGCTCCCGAGTAGCTGGGATTACAGGCACCCGCCACCAAGCCTGGCTAATTTTTGTATTTTTAGTAGATAGTAGAGACAGGGTTTCACCGTATTGGCCAGGCTGGTCTCGAACTCCTGACCTCAAGTGATCTGCCTGCCTCAGCCTCCCAAAGTGTGGGATTACAGGCGTGAGCCACCACGCCCAGCCGTAAATTCTTTCAATAAATATTTACTGCATGCTGTGTGCTCTCATGTACATTTTATTTTTATTTTTTGAGATGGGGTCTCCCTCTGTCGCCCAGGCTGGAGTGCAGTGGCTGGATCTCAGCTCACTGCAAGCTCCGCCTCCCGGGTTTATGCCATTCTCCTGCCTCAGCCTCCTGAGTAGCTGGGACTACAGGCGCCCGCCACCTCGCCCGGCTAGTTTTTTGTATTTTTTAGTAGAGACGGGGTTTCACCATGTTAGCCAGGATGGTCTCAATCTCCTGACCTCGTGATCCACCCGTCTTGGCTTCCAAAGTGCTGGGATCACAGGCTTGAGCCACCACGCCCAGCCTCATGTGCATTTTCTAATTCACACCCTGTGAGGAAGGAATAATCTTCATTCCTGTTTTGTTTACTTATTTTTAAAAATAAGAGGGTTTTGCTGTGTTACCCAGCCTAGTCTCAGCTCCTGGGCTCAAGCAATCCTCTTGCCTTGGCCTGCCAAAATGCGGAGATAACAGGCAGGAGTCACCATGCCCATCCCTATTTTAGATTTTTTTTTTTTGGACGAAGTCTCACTCTGTTGCCCAGGCTGAAGTACAGTGGCACAATCTCGACTCACTGCAACCTCTGCCTTCTGGGTTCAAGTCATTCTCCTGCGTCAGCCTCCCACGTAGCTGGAATTACAGGTGCCCACCACCATGCCTGGCTAATTTTTTGTATTTTTAGTAGAGACGGGGTTTCACCATGTTGCCCAGGCTGGTCTTGAATTCCTGACCTCAAGTAAACCACCCACGTCGGCTTCCCAAAGTGCTGGGATTACAGAGATGAGCCACTGCACCGGCCTTAGATTTTTTTTTTTTTTTTTTTTTAAGATGGAGTTTCACTCTTTCGCCCAGATGGGAGTGAAGTGGCACAATCTGGGCTCACTGCAACCTCTGCTTCCCAGGTTCCAGTGATTCTCCTGCCTCAGCCTCCCAAGTAGCTGGGATTTTAGCGGCCCACCACCATGCCCACCTAATTTTTGTATTTTCAGTACAGACGGGGTTTCAACATGTTGGGTAGGCTAGTCTCAAACTCCTGACCTCAAGTGATCCACCCGCCTTGGCCTCCCAAAGTGCTAGAATTATAGGCGTGAGCTGCTGTGCCCAGCGTTTTTTTTTTTTTTTTTTTTAAGTGCAGTTCTGAGAGATCAAGTGATTTATCCGACATCACATAGCTTAGAGAGAAGAAGAGAAAGGATTTGAACCCAGGTTTGTCCAGGCTGGACCCTAGACCACTGTACTGTGGAGCCTCTTTTTTTTTTTGAGATGAAGTCTCTTTCTGTTGCCCAGACTGGAGTATAGTGGTGACAAGATCTCGGCTCACTGCAACCTCTGCCTCCCAGGTTCAAGTGATTCTCCTGCCTCAGCCTCCTGAATAGCTAAGATCACAGGCACGTGCCACCATGCCTGGCTAATTTTTGTATTTTTAGTAGAGACATGGTTTCACCATGTTGCCCAGGCTGGTCTCGAACTCCTGACCTCAAATGATCCACCTTCCTCTGCCTCCCAAAGTGCTGGGATTACAGGTGTGAGCCACTATGCTTGGCCTAAGCCTGTGTGTTTTATTCCTCTGACTTGCAGGCTAAAGCTGCAGCTCTTCCATATCTCATTGCTGTCTCCTAAGGCTTCTGCTAGGAGACTGATCTGGGGCTAGAGGCTTCCCTCTGTGTACAGGAGAATGCTGGAAATGTCACTTCCCAGTGCTGTGCCTGCCTCTCAGCCCTGAAAGCCATGGTGGAAAGGGGCGGGGCTGACATAGACATCTGAGGAAAGAAGTGAGGGAGGGCAAAGGGCAGTGCAGTAAGAGGAGGGGTGGGGAGGGCTTTTGGAGGCGCTGCCCCTCCTGGCCTCCTGTATAATGAGAGTGCACTGGACTCTCCATTCTCTGGCATCTACATACTGCAGGGGCCAATGACCTGGGTCTCACTCCTGAATTAGGTGGGAGATAGGGTTAGCAGGAATGACTTCTTGGGCTTCCCTGCCTCAGGACTCCAGGCCCGGATTCAAACTTACAATCAGCGTTACAACAACCTGCTACGGGGTGCAGTGAGCCAGCGGCTGTATATCCTCCTCCCGTTGGACTGTGGGATGCCTGATAACCTGAGTATGGCTGATCCCAACATTCGCTTCCTGGATAAACTGCCCCAGCAGACCGCTGACCGTGCTGGCATCAAAGATAGGGTTTACAGCAATAGCATCTATGAGCTTCTGGAGAACGGGCAGCGGGTGAGTGTGCAAGGGAGTGGGGGTCCCTGGGCAGAGGTCAGGACCCCAGAACCCTGGGCCCTAGCCAAGAGCTAATGAAAATTCACTGCCCTTCTCTGAGCTGTAGTGTCCCTAGCTGGTCCCAGGTCTGGGCAGGATTCAGCACCGAATGATAATGATAAGTAACATTTATTGAGCACTTACTACATGCTGGATGCTATTCTGGGTGTGTCATCTGATCACCTCATTGAAATCTCACCACCACCCTATGGGGTAGGGACTGTTAGCATCCCTACTTTACAGAGGACACTGAGGCTCAGAGACACCATAGGAAAGTGGACGATTTCAACTTGACTGTACTATGCTCTTGACCATAAAGCTGCCCCAGACGAAGCCTGTGAGAACATCTGAAGGATTTCATGTGGGTGCAGGGGAACCCAGATCAGAGTTGAACCCCAGAGCCCAGCCCCAGACCTGATTCCTAGCTGGAGCAGTTGACAGCCTCGCTCTGCAGGTCTTGCCCTAGGATCTTAGGAGAAGGATCTGTGAAGGGTAAATTTAGCCCAGCCCTGTCCCTGATTTCAGAGTTGGGTATCAGAGGCAAAGGCAGGCCAGACAGCATAGACCCCATTAGGGTGGCCACCTCCCAGGACTCTATCGTTACAGGCTGAGGGAGTGGGGCCTCAGTCTGTGGTACTGGGGGCCACAGCCTGGACTGGATCCTCCATTCTCCATCTGCCTGGTCCCTGGCTTAGTCTGGTCTTCCTCTTACCTCCTCCAGGCAGGCACCTGCGTCCTAGAGTACGCCACCCCCTTGCAGACTTTGTTTGCCATGTCACAACATGGTCAAGCTGGATTTAGCCGGGAGGATCGGCTTGAGCAGGCCAAACTCTTCTGCCGGACACTTGAGGACATCCTGGCAGATAACCCTGAGTCTCAGAACAACTGCCGCCTCATTGTCTACCAGGGTGAGGAGTTGATAGGGTGAGAGGTTGATAGGTTGGAAGGCAGGAGGAGTCAGGGGTCCCAGGGTCTCCCAAAGAGTCAGAAGGGGCTACAGCAGCACCATGCCCTGGGCCTGACCTTCCTTCCCTGGGAGAAGCCCCCTCTTCCCAGCACATCAGATTGCTTTTTTAGGTCTTTGACTGTAGTCCCTCAGTGGAGCCTGAAGAGATGGGTTCTAGGGGCCCCTCACTTCATCTAGGATTCCAGAGGAAACAGAAGAGTCCCAGGCCAGTATGTAGTGGGCACAGGAGACTGGGGCTGCAGGCTTGGCTCCACTACTCCCTCACTGTATGACCTCAGGCATGTTTCTGCTCCTCTCTGAACATCAGCTTTAGAAGTGAGAGAGTAGAATTTCATTCTCTCTGAAATCACTTCTTTTTTTTTTTTTTTTTTGAGACAGAGTCTTGCTCTGCTGTCTAGGCTGGAGTGAAATGGCTCGATCTTGGGTCACTGCAACCTCTACCTCCCAGGTTCAAGCGATTCTCCTCCCTCAGCCTCCCGAGTAGCTGGGACTACAGGTGCCCATCACCACGCCTGGCTAATTTTTGTATTTTTAGTACAGACGGGATTTCACCATACTGGCCAGGCTAGTCTCGAACTCCTGACCTCGTGATCCACCTGCCTCAGCTTCCTAAAGTGCTGGGATTATAGGCGTGAGCCGCTGCACCCAGCCTGAAACCACTTCTAGCCTAGGATTCCATGAAACTCTAGTCCCAGTGGCTGGGGGGTGGGTAGGAAAAGGGGGTAGGGAGAGTTAGGGGATCTTCCCAGCAAGTCCTCTAGGTGTGTTCGAGTGGGAATGTGTAAGATCCTCTCTCCACTCTCCCCCATCTCCCTGTTCCAGAACCTGCAGATGACAGCAGCTTCTCACTGTCCCAAGAGGTTCTCCGGCACCTGCGGCAGGAGGAAAAGGAAGAGGTTACTGTGGGCAGCTTGAAGACCTCAGGGGCGCCCAGTACCTCCACAATGTCCCAAGAGCCTGAGCTCCTCATCAGTGGAATGGAAAAGCCCCTCCCTCTCCGCACGGATTTCTCCTGAGACCCAGGGTCACCCTGCCAGAGCCTCCAGTGGTCTCCAAGCCTCTGGACTGGGGGCTTTCTTCAGTGGCTGCATGTCCAGCAGAGCTATTTCCTTCCACAGGGGGCCTTGCAGGGAAGGGTCCAGGACTTGACATCTTAAGATGAGTCCTGTCCCCTTGGGCCAGTCGTTTCCCCTCTCTGAGCCTCGGTGTCTTCAACCTGTGAAATGGGATCATAATCACTGCCTTACCTCCCTCACAGTTGTTGTGAGGACTGAGTGTGTGGAAGTTTTTTGTTTGTTTGTTTGTTTGTTTGTTTTGTTTTGTTTTGAGACGGAGTCTCGCTCTGTCGCCCAGGCTGGAGTGCAGTGGCCGGATCTCAGCTCACTGCAAGCTCCGCCTTCTGGGTTTACGCCATTCTCCTGCCTCAGCCTCCAGAGTAGCTGGGATTACAGGCGCCCGCCACCTCGCCTGGCTAGTTTTTTGTATTTTTTAGTAGAGACAGGGTTTCACCGGGTTAGCCAGGATGGTCTCGATCTCCTGACCTTGTGATCCACCCGTCTCGGCCTCCCAAAGTGCTGGGATTACAGGCTTGAGCCGCCGCGCCCGGTTGGAAGTTTTTTGTAAACTCTGGATGCTAGGTACTTAGGGAATGTGCCAGGTGTCTTTCATGCGGCCTTCCAGACCCACTCCCCAGCCTTCTGCCCTTCCTCTGCCCGAGGACACCGAACTCTCTCCATGGTATCGACAGGCTCCCTTGCCCTTTGGCTCCTGGTCATGTTCCATTATTGGGGAGCCCCAGCAGGAGAATGGAGGGGAGGAGGAGGCTGAGTTTGGGGTAATGAATCCCCCGGCTCCTGCCCTGCAGCATCAAGGTTGCTGTGGACTCTCCTGCTGGGCAACTCTTGAGTAATCATGACTATCTCTAGGATTCTGGCACCACTTCCTTCCCTGGCCCCTTAAGCCTAGCTGTGTATCCACCGCTCCCCCACCGCCAGCCGACTAGAGTTCTCCCTCTCACTTGCGGTTTCCTTATACTCCACCCTTTTCCCTTTTTAAAGCACACCTCAGATTACCCAATGTGAGTGTGTCGTCTTTTTCTTGCTGGACTCTGACTGATATAACAGATGGGAATTACTGTCCCTGATGTCCAAACCTGTCTGCACATGCATGCCTCCCTTCACCCCTCCTTATCCTAGTACAGGGCAGCAGGGTGTGGGGTGTCATTTTCCATCCGGACAGAGCCTACTAGTCAGGCTGAGGCACCTGTCCTTTCAGTGCCTTTCTCTTCCGTGAGAGGCTTGGGGAGCAGGGACCACAGGCTGGCCTGAGCCAGCACACAGATGATGCCATGAGGGTACACAGCTGTGTCCTGGGCAAGGGGCCACTCAAAGGAGCAGGTGACACTAACTATAGGTGCCAGATGAGAGAGCCTGCAAAGGGACAAGGGGAAAGAGTTTGTGTGATGAGATGGGACAGTCCCTGGAGGGCCTTGGACAGCACAGCCAACTGCCGTGCCATACCTTCCGCTATCACGGTTATAACTGAGTCACCGATTCCACACTGTGGTGGCACAGCTGCCCCCATCTGGGAGGGAAGGCAGCCCATCTCTGTTAGTTTCATTTGTCTCACCAGGCTGGGCTCGTTCCCTCCCTCCCATTTTTTTTTTTTTTTCTTTTTTGAGATGGAGTTTCACTGTTGTCACTCAGGTTGGAGTGCAGTGGCGTGATCTCGGCTCACTACAACCTCCGCCTCCAGGGTTCAGGTGATTCTTCTGCTTCAGCCTCCCTAGTAGCTGGGTTTACAGGCATGCACCACCATGCCTGGCTAATTTTGTATTTTTAGTAGAGACGGGATTTCGCTAGGCTAGTCTTGAACTCCTGACCTTGGGTGATCCTCCCACTTTGGCCTCCTAAAGTGTTAGGATTACAGGCGTGAGCCACCGTGGCTGGCCTTTTTTCTTTCTTTCTTTCTTTTTTTGTCACAAATGCTCAATATACATTTCTGAGTACAGCATCACGGTGGAGAAACGCTCCACACAGACACACATGGGTCAGAAGGAACTGGCTGCCCCTAAGGACGGCAGAGCCAAGGGAGTCAAGAGGGAACTGTCCCCACTCTCCCTAAGTATCCCAGCCACCCTGTCCCCAAGGCCTGAAGATCCTCCATCATCACACCAGTGGCTCGTATACTAGAAACCAGCCCAGAATCAAAGGCCTTTCCAATCCATCCAGTCCCTATCATGGGGCTTAGGCTGTGGAGTCTGATGGCCCCAGGTTCAAATCCTGACTCTACCACTTAGTACCTGTGTCTACCTAAGTATCTTGATAACCCTCGGTTTCCCCAAGTGTAAAATGGGGATAGTAGTGGCCCCTCCCCTGGAGGTTGCTGTGAGGAGTGAATGGTATCATATCTGTAGGTCCACAGAGAAGCCTGGTGTCCAGCACATAGCTAACCCACAACACGGGGCAGCTATTAACACTTTAGCTGCCGCTCCCCGATCCCAAAGGAGGCAAGCCTGCCCTCTGTGTACTCTGCAATCCCCACCTCTGTTCCTTTTTATCTCCTGTTATTTCCCAGCCTCCCTGGCTGTGCTGGGGTCTTGCTGATGCCGCCAGGGGACTTCTTGTCCCCAGGAGTTCCCCAGGGTACAGCACCAGAAGTCCGGCCATAAATGTTTGCTTGTTCTTGACTGCAGATGAGTGAGATTCAGAGGTGCTGGGGAAGGCAGTGCCACCAGCAGGCACTGAGTCACCAGAAGGCCCAGTTTTGTCTTCCTGGCTCCTGGATGCATCATCCTGACCCCCCTGCTGACTAGACCCAGGCCCTCCCACTGCTGGGAGTGGTCCCCACCCCGCTCCTTCCTTCCCAAAACAAGTTCCATGGAGCTCCTTTTCCTTTCCTGTTTTCTCATCAGCTGGAAAGATCTGGGAAATGTCCTATGGTACATTCTAGGCTTATTCCAACAGGCCCAGGCACACAGAAAGTGGGAGGCCATGAGAGCCTCCCAAATCCCCCCTATCCCTTCTGGGGAGGCAAGACAGAGTCAGTGGGGGCCTCTGAAAGCCAATGTTTGAACTATAAATTGTGCTTGGGCTTACAAGGACTTTGGAGCTTGTCAACAAGGTCTGGGCCCTAACAGCCGAAGGACTGCCCCTGACTGACCAAGGAGAATAGACGTTCGTCATTTCCTTGAGCCCAGTGAGTCTCAGGGAAGGCAGACACCAGCTTCTCTGCCTGGGCTCTCCCTGGCTGGCCTTTGTAGGATGAGGGCTGCTCCACAGGGCCTCTGACATTCCTGCTTGGGGGAGGTGGTGGAATCTCCTGAGTTGGATTCACATTACAAGGGAAGGAGATCAGAGGTGCACTGAAGGGGCAGAGACTCAGAAAAGGAGATTCAGGGGTCTGGTGGTCCCTGAAGAGGAAGGAGGGACTTTGTGAGGTGACCTTGGGCCCTGGGGAGGCCACCAGCAGCATGTTTCTGGGCAGGGCCCTCAAGCTTTGATTTCTCCTGCCCACCACAGGGCTTTCTCTATAAATGTTCTGAGAGAGCAGCTCCAGCTGAGTCCAGTGTGCCCTTCCGACGCTCTGATGCCCAGTCTCCAATTTGCTTTTGCCCTAGTTCTCTGCCTGGTTTCTTGTTCTGAGCTAGGTCAGATTAACTTTCCAAAGTCTCCCTCCTACAGATAAGTGACTTCATCGATGCTGGGCCTGGGTCCATCTGGTGCAGAGCAGGAGCCAGGGACAAGAGGGCCCCACGGTGCTTCTTCAGGACTGTCTTGGGGGCCCAGCACCCGCCAGTGGATGAGGTAGATGCCACCGTCTGGCTTTGGGGTCAGTGGCTCTGTAGGGAGAGTGGCATGACCCTGGTGCAGCCTTGGCCCAAAATGGACTGCCACTATGATGCAGACGGCTAGCAGAACAAAGACAGCAACCATGATGGTGACCATGGGCAGCCCGTCACCTCGAGGTTGTTCCCAGATGCCACCAAGCACCTCCGGTAGCTGCCTCTGGGACTCCTGCCCTGATGAACTGTTCACAGCTGGAGAAGGCCAGGAGTAGTGGCCAGCCTGGGAGGAGAGTGGCAGAGAAAGAGAGTGACATGGATGTATACATACAGAAAAAGACTAAAATAGAGACAAGCACCCAAAGGAACCTGAGGCAGGAGAATGAGGGCGGGAGGGACCAAAGACAAAGACAGAAAGACAAAAAGTCAGAGTAAAGACCTGGAGAGAGGTAGAGAATACAGAGATAAACCACATGGCAGCAGAGACAATAAAAGAAAAGTCAGAAAAGGCAGAGTGGGATACAGAGAGGGAGAAAGAAAGACGAAAGGGGAAAGAAAAAGGCACATAAAAACAGACAGAAATACAGATAGAGACAGAGACAGAGAAAAAAGAAACAGACACAGGGAGACAAAGACATTCAGACAGGGACAAAGAGAGTGCTGGTTTCCTCACAGTTCAGCATACATAGTTTGGCCCCCCAAGTTTCCTCCCACTGTCCCCTCTTCCCAGGTCTCCAGCAAAATTCCTAAATAGATCCTGTGCCCTGGGTCAGGAGTCTTGGCACACTATGGGCTGCTGTCCCCACATCCTAGGCAGTGGGAAGAGAGCACCTGCTTCTTCAAGTCCTGGGGAAAGGGGGTCCTTATCCAGCATCTTAGGCTCCCCTTACTCCCTACTCACACGGAAGACAGATAGGCGGTGCCCTGGTGGTGGAAGAGGTAGAGATAGAGGTAGAGGGGACATGAACTTAGAAGGCAGGGGGATGCCTCATCCCATAGCTGTGCCCCCGCCACCCTGCCAAGGTCTCAGCATCAGGTTCTGGGGTCTTGGAGGAGAGGCAGTACCCAGTGTGGACTTCTGGCTGTGCCCACTATGGATTGAGGAAACCCTGTGCCAGTCTTCCTCTGTCAAAGTCCCAGTGTTCTTCTACCAAAAGCTGGGGGTCATGATCCGTACCCCTGTCTGACTCCACCCTGCTGGATATCAGATGGGGGTGGTGGCATTGTAGTAAAGGTAGCAAACTGCAAAACTGTAAACCCTAGAGCTGAGGTCCTCACAGGCCCAATAAACTTTTCCTCCCCAGCTTCCCCTTCCCAGATGGGCCATCCTGGAACAGATCTTAGCCGGTGGAGCCCCTCCCTCTAGCCCTGCACCCTCAGCGTGGCCCACTCTATGGGAAGGCCAGGAAAGGCTGCCCAGGACAAACCCATGTCCTTTAGCCCCTCAGTCCCCCTGTCCACACTATCCCATCTCCCACATGCATCCCTTTGCCTGTGGAAAGGCACCCCCCTCTCCCTACCTTTCAACTATCTCTGGGTCCCAGGCCACAAAGCTCCCAGGGCAGGGAGCTCCCAGGGGAAGCAGCTCTAGATGTGCAGAGGAAAAGGGGAAGCTGAGGCTGGTGACAGACAGGGGGCCCCTGCAGGGAGTCAGCTCAGCCTGGCAGGAAGGGGTGAGCAGAGTCTACCTGGTGCATTGTCCGGGCTGGCACAGGGCTCCCTTGGGACTGGCAGCCAGCTGGGTAAAGGAGGGCTGGCCGCCCTAGCTCAGCCCCTACCCGGAGCTGCCACGTCTGCGGGGCCCATGGGCACACACCCTGTGCACACACTCTCACTGCTCTCCTGTGCTTGCACTTCCTTCCGGGAACATCTGGGCTACCCTGGGCTCTGCCCTTAACTCTGATAGTATCTTAATCTTCTTCCCTGGCGCCTCCTTTCATGCCCCCTGCCAGCTTCAGGAGCCTGGATGTGCCTGCCTACCCGCCCCCCGCCCCCCCCGCCCCCCCCCGGCCCCCCTCCGGCCCCCCTCCCCCGCCGCCGCCACCAGATCCCAGAAGCCTGGCCAGGGCCCCGACCCAACTTGCCCCCCAACAAGTCATGCTGGCTCCTTGCCTTAACCGATTTCCTGGAGTTACTGTCCTTTGATCTTTTCTTTTTTTTTTTTTTTTTTTTTTTTTTTTTTTTTTGAGGCGGAGTCTCGCTCTGTCGCCCGGACTGGAGTGCAGTGGCCAGATCTCAGCTCACTGCAAGGTCCGCCTCCCGGGTTTACGCCATTCTCCTGCCTCAGCCTCCCGAGTAGCTGGGACTACAGGCGCCTGCCACCTCGCCCGGCTAGTTTTTGTATTTTTAGTAGAGACGGGGTTTCACCGTGTTAGCCAGGATGGTCTCGATCTCCTGACCTCGTGATCCGCCCGTCTCGGCCTCCCAAAGTGCTGGGATTACAGGCTTGAGCCACCGCGCCCGGCCTGATCTTTTCTTTCTAAATGCAATATTTCAAACACAATGGAAATTGCAGATACATTCTCTCTTTAATAAATACATAGTAAGGGCGGTGAGCGCGTCACTTCCTGCCGCTGCCAGGCGCGTCCTCCCGCGCGCTATGACTGACAGTGCAGAGCCGGGCGGGGGGGCGGGAGGACCGGCGGCCGGGGGCGGGGCGGCGGCCCGGAGTCGGAGTTGTGGTGACCAGCTGCAAGCATCCGCGTTGCGTCCTCCTGGGGAAGAGGAAACGCTCGGTTGGAGCCGGCAGTTTCCAACTCCCTGGAGGTCATTTGGAGTTCGGTGAGACCTGGGAAGAATGTGCTCAAAGGGAAACCTGGGAAGCAGCAGCTCTTCACCTGAAAAATGTTCGCTTTGCCTCAGTTGTGAATTCTTTTCACTGAGAAGGAGAATTACCATTATGTTATTGTATTAATAAAAGGAGAAGTGGATGTGACTTGTGATTCAGAACCAAAGAATGTAGAACCTGAAAAAAATGAAAGTTGGGAGTGGGTTCCGTGGGAAGAATTTCCTCCTCTGGACCAGCTTATCTGGGGACTGCGTTGTTCAAAATAACAAGACTAGGCCGGGCGCGGTGGCTCAAGCCTGTAATCCCAGCACTTTGGGAGGCCGAGACGGGCGGATCACAAGGTCAGGAGATCGAGACCATCCTGGCTAATACGGTGAAACCCCGTCTCTACTAAAAAATACAAAAAACTAGCCGGGCGACGAGGCGGGCGCCTGTAGTCCCAGCTACTTGGGAGGCGGAGGCAGGAGAATGGCGTGAACCTGGGAGGCGGAGCTTGCAGTGAGCTGAGATCTGGCCACCGCACTCCAGCCTGGGCGACAGAGCCAGACTCCGTCTCAAAAAAAAAAAAAAAAAAAAAAAAAAAAAAAAAAAAAAAAACAAGACTATGATCCATTTAAAGAAGATCTGAACCTTCTCGTGGGATACAAAGGAAATCATCTCTAGGTGGCTGAGAAGATTTCTTGATTTTCTTTAAAAACACAAGAATAAGGTCTGGTTAGGGAATGAAAAATGTCTACATTTCAGAACAACTCCATTTTATCTAAAAAAGTTCTTATGATCGCCAATTTATTTGCAATCTCTTAATGTATCCACCACCCTTTCAGCCAGTACTTGAGAAAATTTTTCTGAAATATGTCATTGAATTGTATTCCAGACACAGAATATATGATAAATACTGATATTATGGGTAATCTGCTTTCCATATTTACCCGTGATATTTACTGTGCAGTTTGTCATTACTAGCTTGCATGGAGTAGGATGCAGTCGAATTTGCCTTAGTGTTTCTGTTCAAATAGAGACCTGAATTCAAATATTGTAGTTTAGGTTCAAACACAGTATGCCTGTTGCAAAATTTACCAAATTTGTTGATTACTTCTTTTATTACAGAAATGTTGGGGAGAGGGTAATAAATACATTGTGACAATCTTTGCAACTTACAGGGAATAGGACAGGTCATTAGGGTATATTTCCCAGGTTTTCAATTGAGAACCTAAACCAAGAGAAGTGAGACAAACCATCTAATGTCGGTATCCTCCTATTAACAGGCTGTGTGATGTTGAGTTTCTCACTTACTCTCTCTGAGGTCCAGGGTCCTTATACGTAAAATGAAGAGATTTGTCTAGAGCAGTGGTTCTCAAAGTGTGGTCGGGGGGGCCTCAAGAGCCTTTTAAGGGTATTCTAGGTCAAAGCTGTTTTTATAACACTAAGACATCATTTCATCATTTATAGTTTTTCCTTTTTTTTATTTGAGAAGGAGTCTTGCTCTGTTGCAGTGGCACGATCTCAGCTCATTGCAGTCTCCACCTCCTGGATTCAAGCAATTCTCCTGCCTCAGCTTCCTGAGTAGCTGGGATTACAGGCACCCACTACCACACCTGGCTAATTTTTGTATTTTTGGTGGAGACGGGGTTTTACCATGTTGGCCAGGCTGGTCTGGAACTCTGGAGCTCAAGTGATCTGCCCACCTCAGCCTCCTAAAATGCTTACAGGTGTGAGCCACCATGCCCGGCCATCATTTATCTTTTTCACTCATTTTTTCATGAGTGTGCAGAGAAGTTTTTGAGAGGCCATCTGCTGTGATATTGTAATAGCTGAATGCAAAAGCAGATATGAGAATCCATCTTTTGTCTGTCATCAGACATCGAAGAGATTTGGAGAAATGTAAAGCAGCACTACTCTTCTCACCATGATTTTTGTTGTTGTTGGCTAGAAAAATGGTTATTTTTAGTGGGTTTTAATATGTGAAAAAAATAAAAATAGCTATTTGTCAAAAATGTTATTTATGTGTTTATACATAATGGATTTTTGTTACTTGTAAATGATTAATAAAAATTTTAAGAAATTAAAAAAAAAAAACATAGTAAGTCTCTAAATCTCCAAGGCTCAACCACCAGCTCTGTCTTCTATCAATAGTTTGTCACATTTATTTTTAAAATATTAACATTACAATGAAAACAGAATCCCTTGTTTCCTGACCTCTCCCCTCCTTCTTACCACAGGGATAAACATCTTATAGAATTTGATGTTTATTGGCCGGGTGTGGTCGCCCATGCCTGTAATCCCAGCACTTTGGGAGGCCAAGGCAGGAGGATCACTTGAGGCTAAGAGTTCAAGACCAGTCTTGGCGACATAGTAAGACCTTATCTCTACGAAAAATTTAAAAAATGAACTGGGTGTAGTGGTGTATACCCATAGTCCCAGCTACTTGGGAGGCTGAGGTGGGAGGATCACTGAGCACAGGAGGTCAAAGACCATGAGCCATGTTTGTGTCACTACACTCCAGCCTGTGCAACAGAGGGAGACCCCATCTCAAAAAAATAATAGTAATAGAATTTGATGTTTATTATTCTCACACAAGGCATTGTTTTCCCTTTTTTTCTTTTGGTTTTTATAAATACGAATTCTATATTTCTTTGCATTTGCCTGAAGGCAACTTCATTTGAGAGTATGTATGTGTTTTAATGTGTCCAAGTCACAAAAACTGCCCACCAATCTCTCCTCTCTCTAGAGACAGTTTTTTTTAGCCCCGGCTGACTCTGCGGGACCAACCATCCCTCGTTCTGTCCGTTGCTGTGCACTTACCATCCTCCCGTCCAGTCTGGAGAGCTGGAGACACCCTGGGAACTCCCCTCCGCTGGAGTCTTGATCCAGGATGAAGCAGAATGTAACATCCTGGTTCCCTGTTTCTCAGCCGAGCTGTCCCACATCCTGACATCCAGGGCCCCCACTCAGACCTCCAAGTTCACTTGAGCCCAGATCCTTGGGCTGCTGACCTGATCTGCAAAGTAAGTGGGATCTATTGCTGGCTGACCTTGAAGTCCCTGGCTGAGCCCCTCCCAACGGGATCAAAGACTCTGCTCATCCTCTGCTTCCCATCTTGGTCC
This sequence comes from Rhinopithecus roxellana, assembly GCF_007565055.1. Lineage (NCBI taxonomy): Eukaryota > Metazoa > Chordata > Mammalia > Primates > Cercopithecidae > Rhinopithecus > Rhinopithecus roxellana. The sequence continues at coordinate 156,133,795 of NC_044551.1, read as the reverse complement.
ATTTAGACTTCAGCCAGAGGGAATCTGGACTCTGCCATGGGTCCTGAACTTCGGCCACTGCTTTTCTCCTCCTGCCCCCTCAAGACACATGTGCCATTGCTCTGGCAGATACCTCCACTGGGGCGCCTGTCCCTGTGTCCAAAAGCCCAGTTTTTGATCCTTCTGATAACTACTTCTTCCCTTTCCCTCCCTCATTAATCCTGGATCTATCTCCTAAAGGGCTTCTGAGAGGTGGAACTTCTGGGACCAGACTACAGCCCCAGCCTTCGGTGTCACTTCCCTACCACTGCTGTGAGCTGCCTGCCCATTCCTGCCGTCTAAACCTTAAACATCTGTTACAGCTTAGGTCAAGTGTGGCCTCCTCTAGGGATAAATTTTTCAGCCCTGTACTTGAGTAACTTGCTTTCTTTTCCTTAAGCCTTACAGCATAATGTTTCTTACACGCTCCTAACATTGATCACACTTTGTCTTATGTTACAGGTGTGTGGGGGCTCATTTTTCCAGGAACCATGTCTCTCGTTTTTTTGAGACTGAGTCATGTTCTGTCACCCAGGCTGGAGTGAAATGGTAAAATCTCAGCTCATTGCAAACTCCACCTCGCGGGTTCAAGTGATTCCAGGAACCATGTCTCATTCCTTGAGAACCATGGGAGTTTCTTTTTTTTTTTTTTCTGAGATGGAGTCTTGCTCTGTGGCCCAGGCTGGAGTGCAGTGGTGTGATCTCAGCTCACTGCAAGCTCCGCCTCCCGGGTCCACGCCATTCTCCTGCCTCAACCTCCCAAGTAGCTGGGACTACTACTGGAGTCCCAGTGGGCACCCACCACCACATCTGGCTAATTTTTTGTATTTTTTTTTTTAGTAGAGACAGGATTTCACCATGTTGGCCAGGATGATCTTGATCTCCTGACCTCGTGATCCGCCCACCTCAGCCTCCCAAAGTGCAGGGATTACAGGCGTGAGCCACCACGCCCAGCGGGGTTTCTAATAAAGAACAAAAGTTTAGGCCGGGAGTGGTGGCTCAAGCCTGTAATCCCAGCACTTTGGGAGGCCGAGACGGGCGGATCACGAGGTCAGGAGATCGAGACCATCCTGGTTAACACGGTGAAACCCCGTCTCTACTAAAAAATACAAAAAACTAGCCGGGCGAGGTGGCGGGCACCTGTAGTCCCAGCTACTCGGGAGGTTGAGGCAGGAGAATGGCGTAAACCCGGGAGGCGGAGCTTGCAGTGAGCTGAGATCCGGCCACTGCACTCCAGCCTGGGTGACAGAGCAAGACTCCGTCTCAAAAAAAAAAAAAACAAAAGTTTGCTGATACAAGTGGAACCTGGAGGAATGTACCCTCTCACTCCACAATACATACATATCTGTTCTTAATCCTGGAAGCATAGAGCAAGCAGAGCGTCCTTCACTTGCAGGAGGGCACTTCTGAGCCATGACAGAATGCTCACTGCCTTGCTCCCGCTGTCTTTTTCTGGATTTTGTTGTCACAGAGCCTCTTAGGTTGGCTGGAGGGGGCTATAATGATCAAGAATCTGCTCTTATGTCATAGAGAACACATGCCCTGACTTCTGAGGCTCAAGCTCTGCAACCAAAAATAAAGACTCTGGGGTTCTCCCTACCATCACTGCGCTGGGCGGGAGGCGCCTGATCCAGCTCCAGACACTAGGGTCACTTTTCCTTTCCACCTCTCCAGGGGTGGGTGAAAGTGGCTTTGCTGGCCAGAGGAAGGCAAAGAGCAACCCTTCTTTCACTCCATCGCCACCAAAGGCAGGCAGGCTGAGGAGTCTGCAGAGGGAGCTGAAGGACAGGGGCCTGTGGGAACATCCTGAGCAGGCCAAAGTGGGGTTGCCATGATAGACTCGGGGCAGGTCTGAGAGGCGGCTAACTTTTGAGGTCATTGGAAACTCTGGGCTAGAGTTGGGTAAGTAAGGAGCAAAGGCTGCTTTCCTCTACCACACCCCACTTCTAGCCTTGTAAAAAGCTATAGGTCTGTAAGGAGTGTGAGGTTTCTTTTTAGGGTAATGGAAATGTTATAAAATTGGTTTTATTTGGGATGGGTGAATAACTCTCTAATATATACAAACCACTGAGGCAGCCGGGTGCGGTGGCTCACGCCTGTAATCCCAGCAGTTTGGGAGGCCGAGGCAGGCGGATCACAAGGTCAGGAGATTGAGACCATCCTGGCTAATATGGTGAAATGCTGTCTCTACTAAAAATACAAAAAATTAGCCAGGTGTGGTGGCGGGTGCCTGTAGTCCCAGCTACTTGGGAGGCTGAGGCAGGGGGAATGGTGTGAACCCAGGAGGCGGAGCTTGCAGTGAGCTGAGATCACACCACTGCACTCCAGTATGGGCGACAGAGAGAGACTCCGTCTCAAAGACAAAAAAGAAAAACAAAAACAAAAACCACTGAGGCTGGTGTGGTGACTCAGGCCTGTAATCCCAGCACGAGATGGGTGGATCACCTGAGGTCAGGAGTTCGAGACCAACCTGGCCAACATGGTGAAACCCTGTCTCTACTAAAAAATACAAAAATTAGCCAGGCTTGGTGACATGTCTGTAATCCCAGCTACTCAGGAAGCTGAGGCAGAATAGCTTGAACCCGGGAGGCAGAGGTTGCAGTGAGCTGAGACTGCGCCGCTGCACTCCAGCCTGGGCAACGGAGGGAGGAGACTGTCACAAAAAAAAAAAAAAAAAAAAAAAAAGCCACTGAATTGTGCACTTCAAATGAGGACGGGGGAGAGGGTGAGGAAGGCATCCACATGGTGGGGAAGGAATGGGAGCAGAAATGGGAGCTTGGTTAGTGCAAGGGGAGTGATCCAATAAGTAATATTTAAGGATCATGGCAGTCAGAGGAGGGCCTTAGAGACGCTACCCCCTAGCACCAATGAGCACACTGACAATTCAGACCTCGGTTTCTTTCCTTGAAAAAATTTGTTTTTTTTGGAGACAGGGTCTGTGGCCCAGGCTGGAGTGCAGTGGCTTGATCTCAGCTCACTGCAGCCTCGACCTCCCAGGCTCAAGTGATCCTCCCACCTCAGCTTCTTGAGTAGCTGGGACTACAGGCTCACACTACCATGCCTGGGTAATTTAAAATTTTTTTGTGTGTGGACGATATCTCACTATGTTGCCCAGGCTGATCTTAAACTCCTGAGCTAAATCGATCCTCATGCCTAGGTCTCCCAAATTGTTGGGATTGCAGGCGTGAGCCACTGTGCCCGGCCCTCAGTTTCTAAATACCATTTGCGCCAAAGGAATGAAGGCCCCTTAAAGAAATAGCTGATTCCAGGGCTGGGGCAGGTGAAGCACAAGGTGTATCTGGAGGCCGGGCGCGGTGGCTCAAGCCTATAATCCCAGCACTTTGGGAGGCTGAGATGGGTGGATCACTTGAGGCCAGGAGTTTGAGAACAGCCTGGACAACATGGTGAAACCCCGTCACTGCTAAAAATACAAAAATCAGCCAGGCTTGGTGGCATGTGTCTGTAATCCCAGCGACTCAGGAGGCTGAGGTGGGAGAATCACTTGAACTCGGGAGGCGGAGGTTGTAGTGAGCTGAGATCATGCCACTGCACTCCAGCAGCCTGGACAAGAGAACAAGACTGTCTGAAAAGAAAAAAAATAAATACATCTTTGCAGATGTAATTAAGTTAAGAATCCCAGCACTCTGGGAGGCCGAGGGAGGTGGATCACTGGAGCCCATGAGTTCAAGACCAGCCTGGGCAACATGGCAAAACCCCATCTCTACAAAACAAAACAAAACAAAGTACAAAAATTAGCCGGGTATAGTGATGTGCGCCTGTAGTCCCAGCTACTCAGGAGGCTGAGGTGGGAGGATTGCTTGAGCCTGAGAGGCAGAGGTTGTAGTGAGCCGAGATCTCACCACTGCACTCCAGCCTGGGTGACAGAGCCAGACCCTGTCTCAAAAGAAAATAAAGGGCCGGGTGTAGTGGCTCACGCCTGTAATCCCAGCACTTTGGGAGGCCAAGGCGGGCGGATCATGAGGTCAGGAGATCGAGAGCGTCCTGGCTAACACAGTGAAAACCTGTCTCTACTAAAAATACAAAAAATTGGCCAGGCATGGTGGTGGGCACCTGTAGTCCCAGCTACTTGGGTGGCTGAGGCAGGAGACTGCAGTGAACTCAGGAGGCGGAGCTTGCAGTGAGCCGAGATTGTGCCAGAGCGCCACTGCACTCCAGTCTGGGCGACAGAGTGAGACTCTGTCTCAAAAAAAAAAAAAAAAAAAAAAAAGGAAAAAAGAAAAAAAAAAATCTTGAGATCATCTTAGATTATCCAGACAGGCCTTAAATTCAATGACAAGTGTCCTTCTGAGAGACACCCAGGAGAGAAGACACAGAGGAAGTGATGTGATGGGAAGATAGAGGCGCAGGTGATAATGCTGCACTACAAGTCAAGGGACACCAAGGAATGCTCAACAATCCCCAGCGGCTGAAGGAGGCAAAGTATGATTCTCTCCTAGAGCCTTGGGAGCAACTGTGGTGCAGCTGACCCCTCAATTTTGACTTCTAACCCCTAGAACTGTGACAGAATAAAGGTCTGAATGTCTATTGTTTTAAGCCACCAGTTTGTGGTAATTTGTTACAGTAGCCACAGGAAACTAATACAGTGGCAGATACCACTTTATGATTAAAGCAAACCTCCTCAGTAACAGAACAAATCCAAATCATGCACGCCAGGGGCGGTGTGTGCACCAGTAGTCCCAGCTACTCAGGAGGCTGAGGCAGGGGGAGTATGAGGAGTATGAGGAGTACAAGGGGTACGAGGCCAGCCTGGGTGACATAGTGAGACTCGCTCTTGAAAAATAATAAAAATAATAAAAATAAAAATAGAGCCAGGGCCGGGGCTGGGCGCGGTGGCTCACACCTGTAATCCAAGCACCTTGGAGTGGTTGAGGCGGGCAGATCACAAGGTCAAGAGTTCAAGACCAGCCTGGCCAACATGGTGAAACACCATCTCTACTAAAAACACAAAAATTAGTCAGGCGTGATGGTGTATACCTGCAATCCTAGCTACTCAGGAGGCTGAGGCAGGAGAATTGCTTAAGCCTGAGAGGCGGAGGTTGCAGTGAGCTGAGATCATGCCACTGCACTCCAGCCTCGGTGACAGAATGAGACTCCATCGCAGAAAAAAAAAAAATTGAGCCAGGCATTGTGGCTCACGCCTGTAATCCCAGCAATTCAGGAGGCTGAGGCAGGAAGGTCACTTGAGCCCAGGAGTTCAAGGCTTCAGTGAGGTGAGATTGCGCCATTGCACTCTAGTCTGGGTGACAGAGCCAGAACCTTCTCTCTTTTTTTTCTCTTTTGAGTCAGGGTCTGGCTCTGTCATCCAGACTGGAGTGCGGTGGCACAATCTTGGCTCATTGCAACCCCCGCCTCCCAGGTTCAAGCCATCCTCCCCATCCCAGCCTCCTGAGTAGCCGGGACTACAGGCAGGTACGGCCAAACCTAGCTAATTTTTCTATTTTTAGCAGAGACAAGGTTTTGCCATGTTGCCCAGGCTGGTCTCAAACTCCTGAGCTCAAGCAATCCTCCCTCCTTAGCCTCCCAAAGTGCTGGATTACAGGCGTGAGCCATCACACCCATCCCTGAGACTCTGTCTCTTAAAAAAAAGGAAAAAAATCTTGCATTATTTGATAGGATGCGAAGAGAGGGGCTCAACATTGCTTCTTCGACGTCACTGTCAATATAGATAACCTAAATCTTATCATGAGGAAACATCAGAGAAACCAAAATTAAGAGACCTTCTATAAAATAACTGGACTGTAACCTTCAAAAGTGTTTAGGTCATGAAAATCAAGGAAAGGCTGAGGTATTCCGGATTGAAGGAGACTAAAGAGACTTTCAATGAGTAATTCTGGACAGGATCCTTTTGCTATAAAGAACATTATTGAAACAACTGCCAAAATTTGAATAGGATCTGAAGATTAGATGATATTAATATATTTATGTTAATTTCCTAATTTTGATAGCTGTATTGTGATTATGTAGGAGACTGTCCCTTGTAGGAAATACACACTATTCGGGGTGATGGGGCATCCTGTTGACAATTTTCTCTGAAACAGTTCAGGGAAAAAAGTTAAAAAAGTTCTATGTAATGTACTTTCAACTTTTCTTGTGACTGCTTCATAATAAAATATTTAAAAAATAAAGAAAAAAGGGCTAGGCATGGTAGCTCATGCCTGTAATCCTAGCACTTTGGGAGACCAACGCAGGAGGATCATTTGAGGTCAGGAGTTCGAGACCAGCCTGGCCAACATGGTGAAACCCTGTCTCTACTGAAAATACAAAAATTAGCCAGACTTGGTGGCATGAGCCTGCAGTCCCAGCTGCGCTGGAGGTTGAGGCATGAAAATGGCTTGAACCCGGGAGGCGGAGGCTGCAGTGAGCAGAGATCTTGCACTGCACTCCAATATGGGTAACAGTGAGAGACTGTCTCAAAAAAAAAAAAAAAAAAAAGGAAAGAAAAAAGGATACCAATCATATAAATGATTGTATATGTATATGCATATTGTCAAAGACTGGAAGGCAAATAGACTGGAAGGAAATTAATAACAATAATGTAATTAATATTAAGGAGGTAGGATTTTTTGTAACATTCCTCTGCTTTCGAATCTTTTTTTTTTTTAATTTCAGTGATGGGGTCTCACTCTGATCATAGCTCACTGCAGCCTTGAACTCTTGGGCTGAGGAGGTCCTCTCACCTTAGCCTCATGAGTAGCTAGGACTACAGGCATGCACCACCATGCCTGGCTAATTAAATTTTTTTTTTTTTTTTGTAGAGACAGGGTCTTGCTGTGTTGCCTAGTCTGGTCTCAAACTCCTGGCCTCAAGAAATCCTCTGCCTCAACCTCTCAAAGTGCTGGATCGTAGGCATGAGCCACTGTGCAGCCCTGACCTTAAATCTTTTGAGTTTAGTTCAGTAAATATGTGCTGAGGACCTGCTATGTGGCAGGCATTGTGCCAGGTCCAAGGAATACTGAAAAAAGTCACAATGCTGGCTCGTAGTCTGTAAGAAAGAGAATCCTGGGATAAGGATGAGTGCTGCCGGATGCTGAGGACAGGGGACACCTCACCCCAGTGAGGGTGCAGAGGGAGGAGTGCTTCAAATAGGTACTCTTGCGTTTCTATTAATAACAACAATACCAGGCATGGTGGCACATGCCTGAAGTCCTAGCTACTTGTGAGGCTGAGGCAGGAGGATCACTTGAACCCAGGAGTTTGAGTACAGACTGGGCAATAGAGCAAGACCCTATCTCTTTACAAAAAGTAAAAAAGGAATAATCATCATGCATGTTGGGCCTCTCTGAAAGATGTAGGGAGTCCTATCTGCACTGGGATCCCTGAGGAGGGAGAGGAATGTGGAGAATTCAGAGTCCAGGGAGCATGGGCGGCTGGTGGGCTGGGCTTCCAGGCTGAATCATGGGAAAGGAGAACCTGGTCTGAAACAGTACTGGGCGGGATTGGTGTTAGATTCCAGAAAAACCCCCAGGCGATCTGTGGTGGAACCTGATGGATCCCTCAGAAGGGAAGAGAATGGGGATGGGGCCAGGTTACCATGGTTAGTCATTGTGCATAGGCACTAGAAGCCATGCTGGGCAGGCACAGTTGCTGCTGCAGCCTCACATCCTCATCTGGACATGGCTGAGCAGGGCCCCTGGAGCTGGTCCCAATGTGTTTCCTTCTATTCTTTTGACAGGAAGCTCCTGGAGAGCCAGTCCCCACCCCCACCCCGCCCCAGCTCTCCCTCTCTTCTCCACTATGGACAGAGCCTCCACTGAGCTGCTGCCTGCCCGCCACATATCCAGCTGACATGGGCACCGCAGGAGCCATGCAGCTGTGCTGGGTGATCCTGGGCTTCCTCCTGTTCCGAGGTAAGAGGCGCCTGCCACTTTTCCACAGCAATTCCTCTCCACAGCTGGCCATTCTAGGCGTCAGTCCCTTTCTCAGAATACACATGCTTTCCATCCAGGGACTGTGCCCAGGGGAAATTCCAGAGCCTTTTCATTGAAGGGGATCAGTTGGATTGGGGGTCCTGATTACCAGGCAGGGGTAAAATGGAGCTATGGTTAAACCCTCTTGTAGGAAATTGCCCTGGGGGAGCTGGGCTCCCCATAGAGGCTGGCCTCCTGAATTGTGGGAGGGAGCTGTGTTCGTGCGAGACCCAGGCCCAAAGCTTCTTCTAGGATGTGCTCAGGCTACTCATGAGGCTCACCCTCTGATCTTCGGGAAGGGCTGACTACGGCCCCTCTATCAACTGTTCTAAGACAAATCCTCTGCACCTTGGGCTTCACAGGGGATCTGTTCTCTCCTTTCACATGAGGAGTAGCAGCCTAGGAATTCCAAATGTTGATTGTAAACTTAAATCACAGCAAGAGGGACTCAGGTTAGACACAAAGAACTGTTCACCAAGGAGGATGTGCATAACACTCTCACATCCAGGGGTCTAGAGGAGATGACCTCCAGAGGAGGCTACACGGAAACCTCACCTCTCCGACAGGCTTTGCCAGCCAATGAGTTGTGAAGCCACTCGTAGGGGTCCTCGCATCAGGGAGCAGTTGCTGGGAATCATGATGAGTCCAGGACATTCTGACTCACAGGGCAGCAACTTCCCTTTGACCATCTCTGCCCTGCCCCCACCTCACCCTCTACAAGTCCTCTGTGCTCAAAGCAGCAGAAAGAGTGCGCAAGAGGGTTTGGATGGGGAGGGGTGGTGGCCCCCCATCGGTGGTGGGTAAGAGGCCTGAGTACCAGAACACTGCCTCCTGGAGAGGGCAGGCATTTCTCTAAAAGCCCATGGGCTGGAGGACAAAACTCTGATTGTCCCCATCCCCTTCTACCCCCTCCATGACAGAGTCACAGTTCTCGGGCTGGGGGTCTAGGCTGTTGTGGAAACTGCAGGTGAGGCTCATGAGGTGGCATTTTCACAGGCGTAGACTTTTCCCAGCCTCCCTACACACTGTTTTCTCCCAGGCAAGTGCCAGGGCTCTCAAATGCCCTGTGTCAGCTCTACCTAAGCCGCTATCACCTCCCCCTGAGTTTCCTAACCTCTCTTCCTGGCTCCTTCATCTTGATGGACTGAGGAATCCTGAGCATATTCAGGCCCATAAAGGGACTTGACTATGGATACCCAGAGGCAGGGCAGACTTGAGACTTGGAGGATTTGAGAGAATGGGGCAAAAACAAAAGTGTCTGGCCTTCATTGAGCTTGTCAGGTACTGAGTTAAGTGCTTCATATGCATTTTCCTTCCCTCATAACAATTTGCGAGGTACTAATACCACTTGCATTTTACTTAGTTATTTTTGAGACAGGATAGCTCCATTGCCCAGGCCAGAGTGCAGTGGCGTGATCATGGCTCACTGCAGCCTTGACCTCCTGGGCTCAAGCAATCCTCCTGCCTTACCCTCCTGTGTAGCTGGGGGCTACAGGCACACGCCACCACACCTGGTTAATTTTTGTATTTTTTTGTAGAGCAAGGTTTTACCATGTTGCCCAGGCTGGTCACTTGCACTTGAAAGAAAACTGAGGCCTAGGCCAGAGAGCGACAACGCCAGGACTTGAACTCAGGCTTGCCGGGCTCCATTAACACCCACGATTTTAACTACTAAACTATGCTTCTGAGGAAAATGGGGAGGGGTGTGTGTGGAGATAGACCAGAAGGGGATAACGCAGACAGGATTAGAGAGGGGAAACCAGAGAAATCAGAAATTCCTGTGGCTAGAGCTCTTTGGGCGTCTGCAGGCCCCGTGGTCAGAGACACCCTCTGCTGTAGATACAGATGCTTGCTAAGTCCCTCCCCTACTCACAGAGGAATCTTTGTTGGTGACAAGAAGTTTGGGTAGTGGGAGGGGCAAGAGGCAAGGAAAGAGCAGGCTAGTGGGTCTTGAAGCTTGTGACTTTGGAACTCCTCCTAAGCCACTGAATAGTTTTCTTTCTAGATAAATGCAGAAGGGCAGTTCCTTGTGCCTTCCCACCAAAAATTAAGTTATAACCTTACAGCATTTAGATAGTACATTAGGCCGGGCATGGTGGCTCACGCCTGTAATCCCAGCACTTTGGGAGGCTGAGGCGGATGGATCACCTGACGTCAGGAGTTTGAGACCAGCCTGGCCAACATGGTGAAACCCCATCTCTACTAAAAATATAAAAATTAGCCGGGCGTGGTGGCAGGAGCCTGTAATACCAGCTACTCAGGAGGCTGAGGCAGGAGAATTGTTTGAGCCCAGGAGGCGGAGGTTGCAGTGAGCTGAGATCGTGCCACTGCACTCCAGCCTGGGTGACCAAGAGAGAAACTATCTCAAAAAAAGAAAAAAAAAGTACATTAGATATGCTGGATTAGTAACTGATAGATGTTTTCAGGTCATGCCTTGGGTTAAAAAGATTCTCCCAGGGTCATCCCTAGCTAGAAAGGGTTTTCTCTAGCCTGGGCTTCCTGTAAATTTTAACTTCCCTCTTGACCATCCCCCTCCCCGCAACAAGGGAATGGGACTCTCAGAAATGGTGATCTAGAAAAACATGGCCCAGGGTTTGGCAATTTTACACTTGGAAACAATTAATTCTACACTATCCAAATGATAGCCCCATGGAGGAAGGCAGTGGCTTAAGGAAAATAAGCACAGCAGCAGGCTGCCACAGGCAGGGGTGGACCCCTGGCACCCAGCCGCCTCTGTCCACCCAGGCCTGGGCTGAATGCTCCCCTGATGCTGAGAGGCCAAGGGAGCAGCAGAGCCAGGCCAGGGGCTTTAGTCCCCACTCAAGCAGAGGGACGGGAACCCAGTTGGGCGGCTCCACTTCCCCACGTTATTTTCCTTTCACATTGTTCACAGGTTTCAAGAATGATTTCATTGTGGAAAATGAGCAAATACAACCTGACCTTTCAGGTTCCACATACACAGCAGGACACACACAGGGGCACACGAGCATGCACTCACATTTGCATAGAGCCCCGCAGACACACTTGTACATACAAAAAAGCCAGTGAGGGCTTCTGACTGGGGACTCTTGGTGACTGACCCCTCTCTGGGTTTGGTCAATAACAACCATTTCCTATGTATCCTCTGCCTGTAAAAGTGAATGGGTTGCTCAGGCTAGAGTTTCCCTGCCTCCTATATATACCTCAGAACTTACTTCCTGCACAGGCTCCTACCTCCAGCCAAGATACAAGCCCTAATCCCCATCCCCATCTCACTCACCTTCCCATCTCTTAGCCCCTTCCTTGGGGGCAGGACTAGGGTGACAGTAGCTTAGGGTAAACATTAGCCTATGGACCTGGAGTCCTGGGCCCTTCCTTGTCAAGGTGTGGCAGGTCCTCTGTCCTTCCTTAGAAATGTCACTAGTTTAAAATAACCTTCCCCTGACCCTGCATCAGGTTGGTAAAATGCCCATGTTAGATTGAAGAGCCAGGGAAGGACTTCAGGACCCTGAGCCATGAGGTAGTGGTGATGCTGCTACTGAGTCACAGTCTCGGAGGAAGCCAGCACCATGAGCTACAGCCCGCACCCTTTAGCCCTCTGCCTAGTGTGTCTGCCTTCTAGCATGGGAGGCTTAGAAAGCCAAAAGGGTTTTTTCTGTTTTCTTTTCTTTTTTTTTTTTTTTGAGATGGAGTCTCACTTTGTCGCCCAGGCTGGAGTGCAATGGCACGATCTCAGCTCACTGCAACCTCTACCTCCCGGGTTCAAGCGATTCTCATTCCTCAGCCTCCCAAGCAGCTGGTATTACAGGTGTGCACCATCAGGCCAGCTAATTTTTGTATTTTTAGTAGAGGCAGGGTTTCACCATGTTGGCCGGGCTAGTCTTGAACTCCTGACCTCACATGATCCACCCCCCTTGGCCTCCCTAAGTGCTGGGATTACAGGCGTGAACCACCGCACCTGGACAGTGTTTTTTCTTTTCTTTTCTTTTTGTTGAGATAGGGTCTCTGTCTGTTGCCCAGGCTGGAGTGTAGTGGTGCAATCATAGCTTGCTGAAGCCAGCCTCACCCTTCTGGGCTCAAACAATCCTCCCACTTCAGCCTCCTGAGTAGATAGGACTCCAGGTGTGCACTACTATGCCTGAAGAATTAAAAAAACAAACAAACAAAAAAAACCTTTTTAAGGAGACAGGGTCTTGCTATGTTGCCCAGGCGGTGCCAGAAGGCTTTCTGAGGGTTCCTCTCTAGGCTCTGTGCTAGGCAGGGGACTTACCAAGCTATGTGTTTTGCTTTCTCTTGCAGGCTACAACTCCCAGCCCACAACGACTCAGACCTCTAGCTCTCAGGGTAAGACCAAACATGGCTCTACTCCAGCGTGTAGGCCTAGGAGCTTAGGAAGGGCGAGAGGAGCTCTGTGCCAATTTAGCCTTAACCTCAGGGGGCTGGGACTGCGGCTGGAGCAGGAGCTCTCAGGACTCACCAAAGCTGAGCTCATCTAAGGATTTTTTTTTTCAGCCTGGCCGAGTCTAATGTGCCTTGAAAGAAAAAAGAGGTGAATGGTTGGGAGTGAGGGGTGGGGAATGGGGTAGGGAGAAAGACACACAGATCTAGGGAAGAAGAGAGGGAGATGGAACAGTAGGAGGCTGTGCACCCCTCAGCCTCAGATGATCTGTTTCAGGAGGCCTCGGCAGTCTAAGTCCGACCACAGAGCCAGTTTCTTCCAACCCAGGTAAGTGAGTGCAGTTACTGAGGTCCCTGCTCCTGCCCCACATCCATTCATTCAGACCTGCTTGGAGCCCAGGGGTTCTTGGATGGGCGAGGGAGTGTGGTGTCACTAAACTTGCCCCACCTCCCACTCCCCATCTGCTTCTGTCCTTGCAGGATACATCCCTTCCTCAGAGGCTAACAGCCTAAGCCATCTGGCCAGCACCGGTACGCCAGGTACTGTGTCATTCAGACTACAAACGCATCCAGGGAGGGCCCAGTGAGGACCCCGACACAGTTTCTGCTCTAAAAGAGACTATAGACCAGGGCGAGGGGGAACAGACAAGGAAATAGAACCTCACGCTGATGATGACATGCAGGGTGAGAAGGGCTGCGGTGGGCACAAGCAGAAGTGTGGGAGCCCAGGCACATGTCAGTCACTTTGGACTTGGGGGCCAAGGATGACTGCTAGAAGCGGCTTCTGAAGCCAAGCCGAGAAAGGGTCAGCTGAGCACGTGGAGGCTGTGGGATGGAGGGTAGTGGGGCTTATTCCAGGCAGAGGGAACTGCCCAGAGGTGAACAAGAGAATGGCCCCTTCTGGAACTGAAAGCAGGAAAGAAGAGGAAGATTTTGGACTGAAGAGCCCTTCCGGTGCACACGCCAGCCAAGGCCCTGAGCAGGCCCACATGTGCTTCCTCATTCACAGCAGCTCCAAAGAAGGCCGTGCAGGCCCCCATGGCACCCAGTAAACCCGTGACGCCGAGGGCAGGCACTGCGGATGGGCTCTTCCTGACCTGGCTGGGCCTAACTTGGGCCAAGCCACAGATGCACACATCAGGATTTGTTGAGTGCCCAAGGCGAGGGGCAGCGGTGAAAAACACTAGGTTCCATCTGGATGGGTTCCTTCTGCCCTCTTCAGGAGGCCACAGGGGTCAGGACCGACATCAGTGGCACCCTGGCTCAGGAAAGAAAGAGGCTTGGTGGGGCATAGAGGCAGAAACTTGGGCCTGGTCACAATGAAGGTAAAAGGAGCTTAGACTTGAGACTGAGAAAGGCATAGCCAGAGAGGAGAGGGAGGGGAAGGATACCCCAAAATGAAGGAAAAGGAAGGCAGAAAAGGCTGGGAAAGGGCTAGACTCCTCTCAGGCAAGGAAGATTGGCCTTTGCTTAGCAGAGAGGGAGAAGGGCTGCTGGGGGATCCCCCATCTTGGTCATGCTGTTTCATGGTGCAGGCGCAGGTGTCCCCAGCGGTGGAAGAGGCGGAGGCACAAGCAGAGGTATGTCCTGCTGCGCTCACCCTGAAGAGGAGTGGGCAGGAGATATCTGTGACCCTTTCTCTCATCTTATCTCTTGGCTCTCAGATTTTTTATTCTCCCAGACTTATTTGGGAAGGGGGAGTAGGAGGGATAAGGAAGTGGAACAGCAATTGGGCCTGAAGTATGATGCGTTGAGGAGGGAAGACACAGGTGACATAGTGCCTTTTTTGTTGTTGAGAAGGAGTCTTGTTCTGTCATCCAGGCTGGAGTGCAGTGGTGCGATCCCGACTCTCTGCAACCTCTGCCTCCTGAGTAGCTGGGATTACAGGCATGTGCCACCAGGCCTAGCTAGTTTTTTTTTTGTTTTTTGTTTTGAGACAGAGTCTCGCTCTGTCACTCAGACTGGAGTGCAGTGGCACAATCTTGCCTCACTGCAATCCCTGCCTCCTGGGTTCAAGCAATTCTCCTGCCTCAGTCACCTGGCTAGCTGGGACTACAGGCACGCGTCACCATGCCTGGGTAATTATGTATTTTTTTTTTTTTTTTTTTTGAGACGGATTCTTACTCTGTCGCCGGGGCTGGAGTGCAGTGGCCGGATCTCAGCTCACTGCAAGCTCCGCCTCCTTCTCCTGCCTCAGCCTCCCGAGTAGCTGGGACTACAGGCGCCCGCCACCTCGCCCGACTAGTTTTTTGTATTTTTTAGTAGAGACGGGGTTTCACAGTGTTAGCCAGGATGGTCTCGATCTCCTGACCTCGTGATCTGCCCGTCTCGGCCTCCCAAAGTGCTGGGATTATAGGCTTGAGCCACCGCGCCCGGCCAATTATGTATTTTTAGTAGAGATGGGATTTCACCATATTGCCAGGTTGGTCTCGAACTCCTGACCTCATGATCTGCCCACCTTGGCCTCCCAAAGTGCTGGGATTATAGGCGTGAGCCACCGTGCCCGATCTTTTTTTTATTTTTTATTTTTTATTTTTATTTTTAGGAGAGATGGGGTTTTACCATTTTGGCCAGGCTGGTCTCAAACTCCTGACTTCTAGTGATCCACCTGTCTCAGCCGCCCAAAGTACTGGGATTACAGGCATGAGTCACTGCACCAGGCCAGCATAGCACTTTTAAAGAGAGTCGGAAACCTTTGCCCTTAACAAGCAGCCTGGTTTGTTGGAGCCTTGCCTGAGCAGAAACGTTCCTCCCACCTCAACCCTGGCACAATACAGACGGCTCTATTTTGCCCAGTCTGACCTCATAGCTCTGCAGCATAAATTCTGGTCCTTCACTAGGGGGAAGCGGGAGGGAAGCTAGCTCTCGCTGATAGGCTGTGTCAGTCCCCTTCACTGATGCCCCTGACCCCACTCCATTTTAGACACATTTCAAAATGTTCCCCCCAATTCAACCACCATGAGCCTGAGCATGAGGGAAGATACAACCATCCTGCCCAGCCCCACGTCGGAGACTGTGCTCACTGTGGCTGCATTTGGTGAGAGCGGGAGGAGAAGGTGGGACATAGGAGGGAACCCCACCCCTAGAATTGACTTGGACTCTAGATCTGGAAACGCAAGTTCAAATTTCACCCATTTGTTCCAGGAGGTTCTGGCTTATGAGGAAGACCCTTGTGGGAGGGGGGCTCCTGCCCCTCCAGTCCACTCTTCTTAGTTGTGCTGGGTTCCATGTTCTCAGGGGGATGGAGAGGGGGCGGCAGGCTGAGAGCTCACCTGTTCAGCAGAGAAGTGGAACTCACTTTGCTCCTGGAGCCTGTCTACAAAGTACTCAGCTGGGAAAGGAACGCTGGACTCTTGTTGGCCCCCCTTTGTTGCCCCGACTGGCCCCCTTCACCCCATTCTTTTCTCTGTTCAGGCGTTATCAGCTTCATTGTCATCCTGGTGGTTGTGGTGATTGTCCTAGTCGGTGTGGTCAGCCTGAGGTTCAAGTGTCAGAAGAGCAAGGAGTCTGAAGGTGCGTACCCTGCCCTCGGGGACCCTTTTCCCCTCTGCTGGCAGACCCAGGGCTAGAGCCCCAGCTCACACCAGCCTGCATCTGGGGGAAGGAATGGCACATGAGTGCCTCTCCATGAGCGGGAGGGTCCCCAGGTGGGCTTTGAGAGGAAGGCTGGACTTGTGAGTTACAGCATGTGAGCCCCAATCCGTGCCTTTGGCTTTTACAGATCCCCAGAAACCTGGGAGTTCAGGGCTGTCTGAAAGGTAAGAACGTCAGAAGAATCTTCTATCTGACACCCAGATCCCAACTCCCAGAGGGAATTCACACTTCCTGCCTTCCACACGCACACACTCACACACCCACACCTCACATACCACACACCACACACATCTCATATTGTACACACCACCCTCACACACACCTCAAACACACCACATACCACACCTCCCACCCCCCACACTACACACACACACACCACACACCCCTCACACATCACACACCACACACACCCCATACTATACACACCCCCACACACATACCACAAACACACCACACACTCCACACCCCACACTCCACACATATACCCACCTACCACACACCCCCCACAAACCACACACACCCCATACTATACACCCCTCTACACACACACATCTCAAATACACCACAGGCTTCACACCCCACACACCACACTCCACACACATATCACACACTACACACGCCCCACACTACACACACACACACATACCACAAACCTACCACACACCCCACACTATACACATATACCCACACACCCCACACATCATATACACACACCCCTACACACCACACACAACACATCCCACACCCCACACTACTCACACACACCCAAATACTACACACACACCCCACGTACATTCACATACCACACACACACTCCATACTATACACACACTCCCACATACACCACAAACACACAACACATCCCATACCCCACACTACACACACACCCACACACCACATACACCCCATGCACCACACACACACCCTGTACTATACACACACATCCCACACACACCATAAACAACACAACATGCCCCATACCCCACACATCCACACCACAAACACACACCCCCCACACCCTATACTATACATACACACCAATACATCCATCCCATACTACACACACACATGTCCCACACCCTATACCCTACACACCCACCCACACCATACCCACCCTTATACCCATACTATACACACCCACCCTCCCCACACACGTACCCCACACACCCACCCAAACCACACACACACCACAAACACACCACACATCCCATACCCCACTACACATACCCACATTACACACCCCACACCCCATACCCAACATACCCACCCAAACAACACACATACACCACACAGCCACACACCACACACATCCCCCCATACCATACACACACACCACACCACACAACACACACACTGCACTCCAGCCTGGGTGACAGAGCAAGACTCCATCTCAGGGGGAAAAAAGTTGAGGCTTTGGTGGATGTGATGGCTCACGCCTGTAATCTCAGTACTTTGGAAGGCTGAGGCAGGTAGATTGTGTAGGCTCAGGAGGTCAAGGCTGCAGTGAGCTGTGGTTGTGTCACAGTTCTCCAGTCTGGGTGACAGAGCAAGACCCTGTCTCAATAAAAACTAAAAAAATAAAATTGAGGCTTTAATAAAGACTGTAACTTGGTAAAGATCAAACAAGTAGTAGGTAGTAACACCAAAATTTAAATGCAAGTCTTGGCCAGGCACAGTGGCTCACACCTGTAATCCCAGCACTTTGGGAGGCCAAGATGGCCAGATCATTTGAGATCAGGAGTTCAAGACCAGCCTGGCCAACGTGGTAAAATCTTGTCTCTACTAAAAAATACAAAATTTAGCTGGGTGTGGTGGCACGTGCTCGTAATTCCAGCTACTCAGGAGGCTGAGGCAGGAAAATTGCTTGAACCCAGGAGGTGGAGGTTGCAGTGAGCTGAGATTGCGCCATTGCACTCCAGCCTGGGTGGCAGAGCAAGATTCCATCTCTAAATAAATAAATAAATGCAGTCTTCTGGTCTTCAAAGCACACTCTCATTTCATTATGATTCACCACCAACATATAGATTTTTTGAGACAAAGGTCTAAGGCTCAACAACCTCACAGTTCCCTGACTCCCCATTGCCCTGCCCTCCTCCTCTCTTTAACCCAGACACCCTTCCTCCCCCAGCTGCTCCACAGCCAATGGAGAGAAAGACAGCATCACCCTTATCTCCATGAAGAACATCAACATGAATAATGGCAAACAAAGTCTCTCAGCAGAGAAGGTACATTTTTTCTGTTTCCTGCCTTCCTTCCCCAAATTCACCTTTCCCCTCCTCCTACTTTCAGGCAGAAAGGAGATACTTTGAAAGACCCTGGCTCTTCTCCCCTCTTCTCTACCCCGCCACTCCTAAGAAGTTCACTCTTCCCCATTATGCATTTATTTTGCAGGTTCTTTAAAAGTAACTTTGGGACCCCATGAGTCCAAGGACGATGCAGCTGCCCTGTGACTACAAGGAGGAAGAGATGGAATTAGTAGAGGCAATGAACCACATGTAAATTATTTTATTGTTTCATGTCTGCTCCCAGATCTAAAGGACACTAGCATTGCCCCAGATCTGGGAGCAAGCTACCAATGGGGGAGACACTTTCCTATATGGACAACTGCTGTGGAAATACTGCCTGCTTCCCCCACCTTCTCAGAGCCACAAGAAAGAGGAGGTGACAGAGCGAGAGCAAGGAAAGTGACGAAGTGGATTGATCCTTTCTACTTTGCATTAAAATTATGTTCTAGCCTGCAGTCTAATTACTTTTAAGGTCTATGCTCCCATGCACATTTCTTAACAGAATGTTCTAGCAGCTTTTGGGCCTTCTTTCCAAGGCCAGACATACATGCAGGTTTCTGCCCCTATGGGGAGCTCTCTGAGAAACTTGGATGGTGGATAGAAGGGACTTTGTGTCAGGTTTTATCAGGTTCACCTGGGTGTTGTTGTTGTCGCTTTTGTTTTTTTTCTTCAGATGGAGTCTCACTCTGTCTCCCAGGCTAGAGTGCGGTGGTGCGATCTTGGCTCACCACAACCTCTGCCTCCCGAGGGTTCAAGTGATTCTCCTGGTTCAGCCTCCCAAGTAGCTGGAGCTACAGGTGTGTGCCATCATGCCTGGCTAATTTTTGTACTTTTTTAGTAGTGACGGGGTTTTACCATGTTGGTCACGCTGGTCTCGAACTCCTGACCTCAAGTGATCCACCCGCCTCGGCCTCCTAAACTGCTGGGATTACAGGTGTGAGCCACCACACCCAGTCATTGTTTTTTTTGGCTTGTTTGTTTTCTTCTTCTTTATACTAGCCCTGCTAAAGCAAAGCCTCAAAAAGTTAGCTAAAAGCTCAAAGTTGCTCCTCTCCACAGGAATCTTTAGTAAAAGGTGAAAGATTTATATGATCTGAAGAGAAACCAGAGTATCACCTGGTTTATTTTTATTAGTAGGGTTGAGGCGACTGACTAACCACTCTAATAGAGGAGAGAAACGAGGGACTGTAAACAGTGACCAGTCATCACCAAGAAAGAAGTTTTGACTAGGAAATGCCAATGGGGAGAGGTGAATGAGATGAGGGCAAATGTCCTCTGCCTGCCCCCAGGTAGACATGCATCACTTTGGTCTTAGCTATGGGATGAACACGGGGAAGATTTGTGGTGAAGATAGGTCTGTGACTTCATCAACACAAACCCCACCCACTTTACCCCGTACAACAGTTATCTTGTGTCCTAGACATAGAATAAAAGATTGTAGAAATACTGGAAAGTCATTTAAAGAGAAGGAGGAGAAGAAAGGAGGTGTCTGCTTTCTTAGTCTTAGTCATGTCTACCATGACACTAGTTTGGAAATGAATCTTGTGGAAAATTGAGGGAGGAGTCGTCCATGTGTGTCTTTTAGGAGTATTTAACTTTATAAGTACCAGCTAATTGGCAGTTTGGAACATAGGGAGAACACTGCTTACTCATTCTGAAGCAACAATATGCTATTTTTTCCTGATTCGGACTTCTCAAGGTGATGAGAGAGACAGCCTAGAACAAAAAGTTTCATCTTCTCTGTCTCATTAAAACTATTAAAATGAAACTGTGGAAACCTAGTGAGCAGGGCATAGTGGCGCATGCCTGTAATCCCAGCACTCTGGGAGGCCAAGGTGGGAGGATCGCTTGAGGCAAGAGTTCAAGACAAGTGTATTAGACCATTTTCACACTGCTGTAAAGAAATACTGGGTAATTTATAAGGAAAGAGGTTTAGTCGACTCATAGTTCCACATGGCTGGGGAGGCCTCAGGAAACTTACAATCACAATGGAAGGGGAAGCAGGCACCTTCTTCACAAGGCAGCAGGAGACAGAGTGAGCAAGATCAGGGAAAACTGCCTTATAAAACTGTCAGATCTCGTGAGAACTCACTACCATGAGAACAGCATGGAGGAAACCACTCCCATTATCCAATCACCACTCACCTGATCCCTCCCTCGACACGTGGGGACTATGGGGATTACAATTCAGGATAGGATTTGGATGGAGACACGGAACCAAACCATATCAACCAGCCTGGGCAACATGGCAAGCCTTTGTCTGTACAAAAAAACACAAAAATTAGCAAGGTGTAGTGGCACATACCTGTGATCCCAGCTACTCAGGAGGCTGAGGTAGGAGGATCACTTGCTTCTGGGAGGTAGAGGCTGCAGTGAGCCATGGTTGATTGCACCACTGTCCTCCAGCCTGGGTGACAGGGTAAGGCGTGAAAGAAAAAAAACAAAGGAAGAGGAAGAAGGAAGGAAGGAAGGAAGGAGGAAGGAAGGAAGGAAAGGAAAGGAGGACGTAGGGAGGAAGGAAGGAAGGACTGGAAAGGGCCCTCCCTCACTCCCCCTCCTTCCCTCCCTCCTACCCCCTCCCCCCTCCCTAAATCCCGCCCCCCTCCCTCCCTACCCCAAACCAACCCCTCACAGACGCCCCCCCTCCCTCCCTCCCTCCCTCCCCCCCTCCGACAAAACCCAAATAAACTACACAAACGCCCTCCATCACCCCCCCCATACCAACCACAAGCCAACTCAAAAAAAAAGAAAAGAAGAGAACTTACTGTATTCTAAAATCCCCCAGGACAGGGCCTGTAACCTGCCCATGTCTGTAGCTCCTGTGTGACACACTGTGCCCAGCACTTCCTAGGTAATATAAACTGGCTCTTGGGTGAAGGAAATCTGGTCATAAGATTGGGTTCTGCCACAGACTTGCAGGTTGACTTTGGGTGAAACTGTCCCCCTCCTCCAAGCCTGTTCTCTTACATTTTTACTTTTTTTTTTTTTGGAGACAGGGTCTCACTCCATCACCCAGGCTGGAGTGCAGTGGTACAATCATGGCTCACTGCAGCCTTGAGTTCCTGAGCTCAACCAGTCCTCCTACCTCAGCCTCCTAAGTAGCTGGGACTCTTGGCATGAGCCACTGCACCTAGTTAATTTTGTAAAATTTTTTGTAGAGACAGGCTCTTGTCGTGTTGGCCAGGCTGATCTCAAACTCCTGAGCTCAAGTGATCCTCCTCCCTTGGCTTCCCAAAAGTGCTGGGATTACAGGCATGAGCTACTGTGCCTGGCGGGTTTTAAAGTGAGCTGGCTGGATGACTTGGCCTTCACTACCTTTTCTCATTCTTATATTCCACAGTTCTATAGACTCTGGACGTAAGAAAAAATGAATATTATGTGCTAAGTAGAGATCACTCTGGGTAGACAAGTCGCAGGTGGCTCTGGACAAGCCTTTCACATTCTCAGGAGTTCCATTTCTCCTGTGTATTAACAGGGAAGAATGTGCCCTACCTGGCCCTTGCTACCTCACAGGCTAGTGACTAGGTAAAATGGGATAATAAATGTGGAGATACTTGGGAAGTGAGCAACTGTAACAGACAGCTTGGCGTAGGTCACCAGCACCCAGGTCCCACTTCAGGATCAAGGCACTTGTTCCCCAGCTGTGGGATTGTTGGCTGCTGAGGACTCACAGCTGGTTGATGATTGGCTGTGGGGGTTGGGATTGGGGATGAAGACCTGGACCCCCTGCCTCAATTACCTTGCCCCCATTCCTGCTTCCCTTACTCCTCACAGCTGTTGTTCCAGGAGTGCTCACCAAGAAACCTTTAGTATGCAAATCTCAGTGTCTTGGAGTCTATTTTGTGGGGTACCTAACCTATGAAAGCAATACTGCAGTATTTTTGCGGGGGAGGGAAGATAGGGCCTGGCTCTGCCTCCCAGGCTAGAGTGCAGTGGCATGGCACAATCATAGCTCACTGCAACCTCAAACTCCTGGGCTCAAATGATCCTCCTGCCTCAGCCTCCCAAGTAGCTAGGACTATAGACGTGTGCCACCACAACCAGCCAATTTTTTTTTTTTTTTTTTTTTTTTTTTTTTTTTGAGACGGAGTCTCACTCTGTTGCCCGGGCTGGAGTGCAGTGGCCGGATCTCAGCTCACTGCAAGCTCCGCTTCCTGGATTTACGCCATTCTCCTGCCTCAGCCTCCTGAGTAGCTGGGACTTACAGGCGCCCGCCACCTCGCCCGGCTAGTTTTTTGCATTTTTTAGTAGAGACGGGGTTTCACCGTATTAGCCAGGATGGTCTCGATCTCCTGACCTGGTGATCTGCCCGTCTCGGCCTCCCAAAGTGCTGGGATTGCAGAACCAGCCAATTTTTAAAAATTTTTTGTAGAAATGAGGTCCTGCGATGTTGCTCAGGCTGGTTACAAACTACTGGGTTAAAGACAGCCTCCCACCTCGGCCTCCCAAATTTCTGGGATTACAGGTGTGAGCCATCACACCTGGCTAGTTTTGTTTTGTTTTTTTTGAGACGGAGTTTCACTCTTGTTGGCCAGGCTGGAGTGCAATGGTGCGATCTCCACTCACTGCAACCTCTGCCTCCCAGGTTCAAGCAATTCTCCTTCCTCAGCCTCCTGAGTAGCTGGGATTACAGGTGCCTGCCACCACGCCTGGCTAATTTTGTATTTTTAGTAGAGACGGGGTTTCACTATGTTGGGCAGGCTGGTCTCGAACTCCTGACCTCAGGTGATCCGGCCACCTCAGCCTTCCAAAGTGCTGGGATTACAGGCGTGAGCCACCGCGCCCAGACTTGGCTAGTATTTTTAAAATAATTCATATATATTTGATTTAAATCTCACAGCCAACAGCACATGACTTACTAGCCATTCTGGTCCAACATCCACCATTGGGATGGAACCCCTCAGATGACATAACAATGCCTAGGATTCTGTTTGTGCAGTTGTTATTCTGCCTGCCATGGGCACTCGGTTCAGCTGCTCATCATACTGGACTAATCAGGTCAAGGACATGGGGCTGAATTCACTCTAGGTAACTCAGCTGACGTCTTCATTATAAAACCACACATTTTCCTCTGACTCTGGGCAATGACCTGCATATATAAGCTGTTAGTCATAAGGTATTTATATGTGGGGGAAGAAGGAGAGAACTGGTATTAATAATCTATGAGATTGAAAGGCTTTTACCCTGACACTGACACTGCAGTACCACATGAGCCATGTGGATTTTCTTGTTGCTAAGTAACTCTTTCCTTTGGGAAAGGGTTGAGGATGAATTTAATGCTGAATTCTGCTCTGGAGCAAATTCTAGTAGAGAGGTTTCTCCTGGAGGAGCCTACTATTTATGCAAATTCCAGACCCCACTTCTGACAGGAAATCTGAGTGCAGCCTTCTGCAGCCCTTGCAGCTTCTCTGAAACCCTCTCTTCCTTCATTTCTAGACAACAGGATGATGATCGTTTACAAGATGACTTCCTCCCTTTTCTCACACAGGACTACGTGGTCCTTAAACAGGAATAGGTGGCGGGGATGGGAGGCTTGCTGCAGAATGTCCTTCTCTCATTTCTTCCCCCATCCTATGGGAGGGCAACCAATAAACCAGCTCAGACACACAGGCCCAGTGGGATCATTTACTCAGCTTCTTTCTTCTAGGGCTGGATGGGGCAGCATCTCAATCATATAGGGCACAGGACAAACCTCAGTATCACCAGCAAGAATCCACTACTGTTCAACACGTAAGTAAGTGGAGGCTGGGCATGGTGACTCACGCCTGTAATCCCAGCACTTGGGAAGTCCCCGAGGGCAGGATCGCTTGAACCCAGGAGTTCCAGACCAGCCTGGGTAACATAGTGAGATACCACATCTAAAAAAAAAAAAAAAAAAGCTGGGTATAGTGGCATGTGCCTGTGGTCCCAGCTACTCGGGACGCTGAGGTGGGAGGATCGCTTGAGCCCAAGAGACCAAAGCTGCAGTGAGTTGTGATAGAGCCACTGCACTCCAACTCATGCAACAGAATAAGACCCTGTCTGAAAAAAATAAAGTAAGTGGAGAAAACCGAGAGAAACCTGAGGCTGGCCCTAAGGTAAAATGGTTTAGCAGATGAAGGAGCATTGCAGGCCTCCTTGACCTAGTTCTGGCACACAATTTCCCCAAGCGCAGCTAGTACTACTCTATTCAATTTGAATGTGCTGGAAAACACCGTGTGATTATGTCCACCAGTCTTTTCCTGGGTTTGTGGATGTCCTCCTTTCTCTCCTCTTCAAACTTCTTTCCACATCTACCTCCTTCTCTTTGAGAACTGCCTTGGAGACCCCAATTTCTCTTCCCTTATCTCCTTCCCAGTTACCCTCTCACTCTTCCCGCAGGTCTTTTTCGACTGGCATCCCCATCCTGTACTCTTTGGGCCCACAGCTTCCTCTTTTACAAAACACAGAAATTGAACTTTACAGTAGGATTATTTTTGCTGACTAGTTGATGAGTTTAAGCAGAAACTGGCATAGAAGTATTCTCAATGTTGAGCTTTAGAGTTCCGCGTTAGTCCAAGTGATGTGATCATACAAAAATTCATCCAGAAGTGTTAGTTGAGGTGTAAACAAACTGAAGAATACATGTGGATACTTGGCAATATTTGAGAAGGTCATAATGCTAAACCATTGTTGTTACTGTTCTAGACGCAAATTAAAAGAAGTCTGGAAAAGAAGGGGATGTAAAGTTTCAGAGGATGAGGAGAGAGGATGCTTAGCTACTAGAACGCAGCTAAGATTTGAGAAGAGGCCCCAGCTTCCCAAATCTTGTCCAATACTCTTGAGCCTAGACTCTGCTCCTAAATAGTCTTATAATTCATAGTTCCTCTTCTCAATCCAGTTAACCCCTACAGTGCTCTAACAGCCCACTCTCAGCCAAACGCCTCTGACTTCACGGTATTCTAACACCTCCAGGTAGTACCTCCAAACCTTTTCCCTGTGCCCCCAGACCCTGAGGTCCATCCCACCCTCAGTTGTCCATCTTCTAGAGCAGGCGGTCTAGCCTCCCCAAACCAGAAGAACTTCCTTTTTATATTCAACCACCTGGTGGATGTCCCTGATCAGGTCCCTCAGCTGCAGAGCACAAGTGGGACCTTCAGGATCCAGCCTTCTGTGAGCACACTGCTGCCTGGATTAGTTAGCTGGTCATAGGTCCAATGTCCCAGAGTGGAGCTTTTGACTCATCTCATGGTTCTGGGGCCTCCTTCGCCTCTCAAGTTTAAGGACATCCATAATTCATTGGATTTAGGACGACCCAAAACCTTCTCATACTGGTTCACTTTTGCCATCTTCTCTTTTTGAAAGGGAGAAAATCACCAGTTTTAGTGGCTGGATTCAGGGGTTAGGGTGCATGGACAAGCAGCTTCCCAGCCCTTTTTGGCAGTGTTTTGCTTCTTGTCCTATTTGCAGGTAATGATTGCCAGATAGACAGGAATGGGGTCCAGTTAGTCATATCCAGGACCTTATGATATGCCCCATACACACCCCTTCGCTCCTAATTTACAATGTCAAACCGTAAAAAATGTTTTCTCTTCCTCTGAGCCAGTCTATAAGTGGCCAGCATTTATTAAATACATACTACATGCCAGATGAGGTGCTAACAGCTTTACAAGCATTATCTTCTTATATCCTACGGCAATCCTATGCAGATTTTTTAACCACTATGTTAAATTCCTCCTCCTAAATTAAGTGAAAATGACCAAATTTCTAGACAACTGTTACTTTCTCAGTGCTTATGGGGGTGGGGGTGAGGAAAGAATACTGTCTTCAAGTGCTCCAGGAGAAATTGATATTACAAATGACACAAGCCTTTAGCGGTCAACCAGTTTGGTAGTTTTCAAACATATGGGGTTTCTTTCCTTTAGTAGACCACAAAATACAAAACAGAAAAAAGCAGAGCTGCTTTGATTGAAGAAGGGTGAGGTGCTAGTGCCTTCCCTGCTATGCCTTCCTCCCCACTCCCACTCCTCAATAGAAGATTCCAGAGACATCTGCACATTGAGCCTTAAGGATTCCTCAATTTAAAAACTACTAATTGAGGCTGGGCGCAGTGGCTCACGCCTGTAATCCCACTACTTTGGGAGGCCAACGCGGGCAGATCACAAGGTCAGGAGATCGAGACCATCATGGCCAACATGGTGAAACTCCATCTCTACCAAAAATACAAAAATCAGCTGGGCATGGTGGCATGTGCCTGTAGACCCAGCTACTTGGGAGGCTGAGGCAGGAGAATTGCTTGAACCAGGGAGTCAGAGGTTGTAGTGAGCCGAGATTACACCACTGCACTCCAGCCTGGTGACAAAGTGAGACTCCATCTCAAAAACCTAACAAGCAAAAATTACTAACTGAATCCAACCTTCTCATTTTATAGGTGAGGAGACTGAGGCCAAAGAAGAAGTAAAAAGGAATTGTTCAGGATCATGCAATGATTTGTGGCAAAACCCCAACTATTAATATAACACCTATACAACTTCTAGGCCAGTGCTTTTTCCGCTTGAAAGGCCTTGTTCTCTCTGAGGTTTTTTTTTTTTTTTTTTTTTTTTTTTTTTTGACACAGTCTCACTCTGTCGCCCAGGCTGGAGTGCAGTGGTGCGATCTTGGCTCACTACAACCTCTGCCTGCCAGGTTTAAACGATTCTCCTGCTTCAGCCTCCCGAGTAGCTGGGACTACAGGCACATGCCGCCACCCCCAGCTAATGTGTGTATTTTTAGTAGAGACAGGGTTTCACCATATTGGCCAGGATGGTCTCGATCTCCTGACCTCGTGATCCGCCCGCCTCGGCCGCCCAAAGTGTTGGGATTACAGGTGTAAGCCACTGCACCCAGCCATTCTCTGAGTTCTTAAGTGGGCAAGATGTCAGTGATGCCAGGGCCATGACTGTAGGAAAGGGCTGGAACTGCATGCCCTCTGGTGCTTTTACCCTTCCAAGTTTATGTCCAGGAATATACATCTCTCCCCAACTGCCTAAGTAGGTGCTAGTTGATATCATGATTGATTTGGTCTTCTTGGGTAAGACCTCAGTGAATTCTGGGTAATTTTTTGTTCGGGGATGAACTGTACCCATCCACCTATGAAGAAAGAGTTGCTTTTATTCTTTGCTAGGCTCCATCCATATCTGGATGGGGAACAGCAAGAATATTTATTTCCTCATTTGCTTTTTACTAATCTCAGTGTCTGGCCCTTCAGAAAAGAAAGGAATGGGCTAAAGAGACAACTGGGCTGGAAGAGAGGAGAAAAGTGTCAGAGGGGTGTTGGAGTAGGATGAGTTGGAGGAAGGGCAGGAACAGCAAAGATGGAGGCTCTTAATGCCGGCCCCAATACCTTTCCATGTCTTCTTTCTCCACCCCGACACCCTCTGATGTCCAGTGCCTGAGGAGTTGGGGCAGTAGGGGCATATCCAGATTGCCCTCCAACCCCATAAATCTACATCACTTTTCTATTTTCTTGACTCTTAAGCTTCCAAAGGCTGGATTCGGCATCCCCTAAATCCATCTCTGAATCTCCAGGGCCTACCACTGACTACACAGAACAGGCCTTAGCGTATGCTTCAAAAAGACATCCCTGACGAGCATAATAGTCATACTGTCACCCTCTAGCCTATAGTTTGCGAAGCCCTTTACAGGCAGGACTTCAGTCGCCCCTCCTTGGATGTCCCTAGGGTTAGGCAGGGCCGAAGCCACCATCCCAACTCTACAAATGAGGAAAAGCCAAGAGCCGTGCTGCAGGCAGCTAGCAGCAACACTCTTCCACAGGTCTCCTGACCAAGGTCGCGCACTTCTCTGCATCTCCCACGGACTCCGGCGCAGAGCCTGCCGGGAGTTGTAGTCCAGTGCCCCGGGAACTCCTACGGACTGGACTACAATGACCAGCGTGCCCCGCGCTCCGCGCCCCCTTCTCTTTCAGCCTCGGGCGCGGGGGAGGTTCGGCGGACCTGCAGATTGGGAACCGATATGGCGGCGACTCTGGGCAGCGGGGAGCGCTGGACGGAAGGTACTAGGTCCCCGCCTGAAGGAGGGATAGGGCGGCGTTCGGGGGAGATCAGGGATGAGGATCCTGAAGACGCACAAGGGCTGAGATCCTGGGTCTGAGGTGATGGATGGAGGCCTGTGAGAAGATGCTGAGCCTGAGTAGGGTTGTGGATGGGGTAGGGAAGCTGGGCCCGCAAGCCCAGAGTCACCGGTGACGACTTGTTGCCTCCGGCCCCCCAGCCCCACCCCCGCCCGTGCCCCGCCCAGGGCCCGCAGCGGTCAGGCCCCGCCCGTGCCAGGGTGACTGGAGGGCCCGTGGGGGTGCTGCGGTCTCTCCGCAGCTTGCTAACCTGGCCCATATCTTCCGCCTAACTGGACCACCTGACCTTCAGTCCCTGTTTGAACATGTCGCTCCAGCCGGCATCAGAACCAGCCTTTTCCACCCTACAGTCAGGCAAAAAGTATTGATCCAATACCTATTGCATGACCCGCATTATGCTGATTCTGCAGCGGGGATTTGACTGACACGGGTCCCTTAGCTTACAAAACTCGCAGCCCTCTGAGAGTTTGACGACTGAACAGTCAATTACAAAACGGACTAGTAATACAAAACGGCCTGGGCTACACAGCAAGATCAGGGATTTGGAGAGCACACTGACAAGGTAGCTAACGCAGACTGGCTATCAAGGGAGGTTTCTTGCAGAGTGTTACAAATGGTGACAAGAAGGATGCGTTGGAGTTAGCCAGGCCGACTTAGAGGAAGAGTGTCCAGGAGCAGTGGGTGGAGGTAGCTGAGGGATGTTAAGCGGAAGAAAGATGTTGTTAAAGGCTTTCCCAGGTCCTCAGAGAAGACATGAGTGCTCTGCCCCTTTTGACTGGATTGCTTATGACCCTCTTTACATTCTGCAGGTGTTGTTATTGAATTTTCTCCCTTTAAACCAGGGGTATCCAATCTTTTGGCTTCCCTGGGCCACATTGGAAGAATTGTCTTGGGCTACACATAAAATACACTAACTGACGACTAAATAACCGATGACAGCTGATGAGCTTAAAAATAAAATTTCAAAAACACATCTCATAATTCTCGAAGAAAGTTTACGAATTTATGTTGAGCTCAAAGCCGTGCTTGGCCGCATGCCATCTGTGGGCCGCAGGTTGGACAAGCTTGCATTAAACTAACCTCTTTGTGGTCAGGAGCAGGTCTTACCCATCTGCCCCCTTGATCTATCTAGCCAAGTTCCTTGGTATATATTCTATAATTGTTAGTGTAAAAGAATTGAACTCCTCTCTACTTTAAATCTTAGAGGTGGGAGGAACTGCAACAAAAAATACTATTTTACGAGCAGTGTCTCTTCTGACCATGGACCATAGAGAAACAGATGTTTATTCAGCTTTGTATGACAAAGTCAGCATGACATCCCTACCCCTGGCCATCACGCTTACCTTCTCATGCTTAGGAGCAGCCTCCCAGAGAGCTAAGTAAGGCAGGTTGCAAAGTTGATTTTCAGGGTCAGATGGAGACCTAACGGAGGGGCTGTTGCTTTGCAGCTTACATTGATGCAGTTAGAAGAAACAAATACCCAGAAGACACACCTCCTGAGAGTCATGACCCCTGTGGCTGCTGTAACTGCATGAAGGCACAAAAGGAAAAGAAGTCTGAGAATGAGTGGACTCAGACCCGGCAGGGTGAGGGGAGCTCCATGTATAGTGAGGAACAGCTGCTTGGGGTACAAAGGTGAGCATGTGGTGGGATTGAATGAGTGATTTTATGGAAAGTGCTTAGAAGAGTGCCTGGATGTGCTATGTAAGTATTGACTGATGATGATGATGATGATGATGATGATAATTGAAGCATACTAGCTTCTTGACCTCAGAGGGAAGACTGAGTAGAAGTGGAATATTAGGGTACAACACGAACTAACTACCCTGCTTCTACTTTAAGAGAGGCAGCAGAAACCAACTAGACACAACACACATCTATAGGACATTCTGTCAACAACAACAGAATGATTTTCTTCTTAAGGATACATAGAATATTCTCCAGGATAGACCATATCTTAGGTCATAAAACAAGCCTCAGTAAATTTAAAAAGATTGAAATCATACAGTGTATGGACTCTGAAATCAAAAACAAAGGGAAATTTGAGAAATTCACAAATATGTGGAAATGAAACTACAAGCTCCTAATAAGCAAACGAGTCACAGAATAAATCACTAGGAAAGCTAGAAATGCTTTGAGATGAGGGAAAAGGAAAACACGACATACTAAAATGTATAGGATGCAGCTAAAACAGTGCTTAGTAGGAAATTTATAGCTCTAAATGCTTATTTTTTTGATAAAAGACTCCAAATCAGTAACCTAATCTACCTTAAGGAAGTAGACAGCCTGGACAATACAGTGAAACCTTCTCTCTACCAAAAAGAAAAAAATGTATATATATAAAAAAATTAGCTTGGTGTGGTGGCGCGAGTATGTAGTCCCAGCTACTTGGGAGGCTGAGGCAGGAAGATTGCTTGAACCCAGTAGGTCGAAGCTGCAGTGAGTCATGATCACACCACTGCACTCCTGTCTGGACAGCAGAGCAAGACCCTATCTCTCAAAAAAAGAAAAAAAGAAAAAAAGAAAGAGGGATATCCCTACCAATCTAAATACTATGAACAATTATATACCAACAAATTAAATAACCTAGATAAAATCAACAAATGCCTAGAAAGACACAAATTACTGAATCTGACTTAAGAAAAAAATGGAGTCCAGGCATGGTGGGTCACACCTGTAATCCTAGTGCTTTGGGGGTGCTGAGGCAGGAGGATTGCTTGAGACCAGGAGTTTTAGACCAGCCTGGGCAACATAGTAAGACCTTATCTCTAAAAAAGCAAAAAAAAAAAAAATACTTGGGCATGGTGGCACATGCCTGTGGCTACTTTGGAGACTGAAGCAGGAGGATCACTTGAGCCTAGGAATCTGAGGTTACAGTAAGCTATGATAGTGCCACTGCATTGCAGCTTGGGTGACAGAGTGAGACCTTATTTCCAAAAAAAAAAGAAAAAAAATTGAAAACCCAGGTAGACCTACAACAAATAAGGTGATTTAATTAACAATCAAAAAACTTCTGGCTGGGCATGGTGGCTCATGCCCGTAATCCCATTACTTTGGGAGGCTGAGGCGGGAGGATCACTTGAGCCCAGGAGTTCAAGACCAGCCTGGCCACATGGCGAAACTTCATCACTACAATAAAAAACAAACAAAAAGACCCCACAAAAATTAGCCAAGCATAGTGGTGCACATCTGCAGTCCCAGCTGCTCAGGAGGCTGAGATGGGAGGATTGATGGAGCCTGGAAGGGTGAGGCTACAGTGAGCAGTGATTGCACCACTGCACTCTAGTCTGGGTGACAGAGGGAGACCCTGTCTGAAAAAAAAAAAAAACAAAAACCTTCCAATGAAGAGAAGTCCAGGCCCAGCTGGCTTCATTCTTTGAGGCCAGTAGTACACTGTAACCAAAACCAGACAAAAATATCCTAAGAAATCTAAACTATCAACCAATATCCCTTATTGGTATATATATATATATACACACACACACACACACATATATATATACACACACACATATATATATATATACACACACATATAAATATATTAAAAAGCATTTAACAAAATCCAACACTCTTTTTTTTTTTTTGAGATGGATTCTTGCTCTGTCACCCAAACTGGAGTGCAATGCCACGATCTCGGCTCACTGCAACCTCTGCCTCCCAGGTTCAAGCAATTCTCCGGCCTCAGCCTCCCGAGTAGCTGGGACTACAGACACGCACCACCACACCCAGCTAATTTTTGTATTTTTAGTGGAGACGGGGTTTTACCATGTTGGCCAGGATGGTCTCGTGACCTCGTGATCCGCCCGCCTCGGCCTCCCAAAGTGCTGGGATTACAGGCGTAAGCCACTGTGCCCCAACACTCTTTCGTAATAAAAACACTCAACTAGGAATAGAAGGGAACTTTCTCAACCTGATAACATCCATTCTACACAAATCCACAGTTAACATCATACTTAAAGTTGAACAACTGGGTGTTTTCCCACCAAGATCAGGAACAAGACAAGTATGTCTGTTCACTCTTGCCATTCTGTTCAACATTGTACTAGAGGGTCAAGCCAGGGCATTTAAGCAAGAAAAAGCAATAAAAGCCAACCAGATTGGAAAGAAGAGTAAAACTACATCCACAGATGACATGATCTTGTAAATGGAAAATCCTAATGAATACACATACACATACATACACATACACACACACACACACAAATACTGTTAGACTTGATAAACAAGTTGGACAAAGTTACAGAATATAAGATCAATATACAAAAATTATCATTTTTCTATATACTAGCAATGAACAATCAAAAAATGAAATTAAGAAAATATAGTTGAGGCTGGGTGTGGTGGCTCATGCCTGTAATCCCAAAACTTTGGGAGGCCAAGATGGGAGGATCACTTGAAGCTAGGAGTTCAAGATGAGCCTGAACAACATAGCAAGGCCCTGTCTCTACTAAAAATAAAAATTTAGCCAGGTGTGGTGGCATGCACCCAAACTCCCAGCTACTCAGAAGGCTGAGGCAGGTGGATCCCTTCAGCCAGGAGTTCGAGGCTGCAGTGAGCTATGATCACCCCACTGCAATCCAGCCTGCAATTGCACCCCAGCTGCATTCCACAGGGTGACAAAGCAAGACCCTGTCTCTATAAATAAATAAATAAATTGTTTTTAAAAAGAAGATACAGTTGGCCTTTGAACAACACAGGCTTGAGTGGCATGGATTTGAACCATGGATTTTTATATGTAAATTTTTAAAGATAAATGCATTGGAAAAACTTTTTAGATTTGCAACAATTTGAAAAATTTTGGCCAGGTGCAGTGGTTCACACCTGTAATCCCAGCACTTTGGGAGGCCGAGGCAGGAAGATTACTTGGGCTCAGAAGTTCAAGACCAGCCTGAGCAACATGGCAAAACCCCGTCTCTACTAAAAATACAAAATTAGCCAGGTGTGGTGGCACACACCTGTAATCCCAGCTACTTGGGAGGCTAAGGCAGGAGAATTGCTTGAACCCAGGAGGCAGAGGTTGCAGTGAGCTGTGATTGCGCCATTGCACTCCAGCCTGGGCAACAAGAGTGAAACTCTGTCTCAATTGATAATAATAATCTCACAAACCATAGAGAATGGACATATCAAAAAAATTAAGAAAATTATATGAATGCATAAAATTATCTAGATACTAGTCTATTTTATCATTTAGTATCATAAAATATACAGAAATCTATTATAAAAAGTTAAAATCTATCAAAACATATGCTCACAAACACTTAAGAGACTTTACATGGTGCCATTCGCATTTGAGAAAAATATAAACATACAGGTGCAGTATTAATCACAACTGCATAAAATTAATAGTAGTGCTGTACTACTGTAATAATTTTGTAGCTAGCTCCTGTTATTTTGCTGAGCCTCAAGTATTGGGAGTATCTGCTTAAAATGCCACATGATGCGGTTCACGCCTGTAATCCCAGCACTTTGGGAGGCCGACGCGGGCGGATCACGAGGTCAGGAGATCGAGACCATCCTGGCTAACACGGTGAAACCCCGTCTCTACTAAAAATACAAAAAATTAGCCGGGCGTGGTGGCGGGCACCTGTGGTCTCAGCTACTCGGGAGGCTGAGGCAGGAGAATGGCGTGAACCCAGGAGGCGGAGCTTGCAGTGAGCCGAGATCGCGCCACTTGCACTCCAACCTGGGTGAGAGTGAGACTCCATCTCAAAAAAAAAAAAAAAAAAAAAAAAAAAAAAAAAAAAAAAAAAAGCCACTTGATGCTAATCATCTCTTTGTGAGCAGTTTGTCTCTTGAGTAAATTATGTATAGCAGTAAAAAGTAATCTCTTGCAGTTCTCGAGGTTTTTGTTTTGTTTGTTTTTGATACGGAGTTTTGCTCTT
Organism: Rhinopithecus roxellana; assembly: GCF_007565055.1. NCBI lineage: Eukaryota > Metazoa > Chordata > Mammalia > Primates > Cercopithecidae > Rhinopithecus > Rhinopithecus roxellana. The sequence goes on along the minus strand of NC_044551.1, from coordinate 156,099,621 downwards.
GTCGCCCAAGCTGGAGAGCAGTGGCATGATCTTGGCTCACTGCAACCTCCTCCACCTCCCAGGTTCAAGCAGTTGTCCTGCCTCAGCCTCCCAAGTAGCTGGGATTACAGGCACCCACCATCATGCCTGGCTAATTTTTGTATTTTTAGTAGAGACAGGGTTTCACCATATTGGCCAGGCTGGTCTTGAACTCCTGGCCTTGTGATCCGCCTGCACTTAATGCTAGCAGATATGGAAACATTGCACTTTTTGCAAAATACCTTTTTTTTTTTTTTTTTTAGACGGAGTCTCGCTCTGTCGCCCAGGCTGGAGTGCAGTGGCCGGATCTCAGCTCACTGCAAGCTCCGCCTCCCGGGTTTACGCCATTCTCCTGCCTCAGCCTCCCGAGTAGCTGGGACTACAGGCGCCCGCTACCTCGCCCGGCTAGTTTTTTTTTTTCGTATTTTTTTTAGTAGAGACGGGGTTTCACCGGGTTAGCCAGGATGGTCTCGATCTCCTGACCTCGTGATCCGCCCGTCTCGGCCTCCCAAAGTGCTGGGATTACAGGCTTGAGCCACCGCGCCCGGCCCGGCTAGTTTTTCGTATTTTTTAGTAGAGACGGGGTTTCACCGTGTTAGCCAGGATGGTCTCGATCTCCTGACCTCGTGATCCACCCATCTCGGCCTCCCAAAGTGCTGGGATTGATTACAGGCTTGAGCCACCGCGCCCGGCTGCAAAATACCTTTTAATCTCATATTGAAAATGAAGCTTTTATGTGGGTGCAGGACTGCTATAAGAAAGGCATACAGTCCATGATATGATTATTACTTATCGCATGCCTGAGCTCAAGGCTTCCACTCGCCTCAGCCTCTCAAAGTGCTGGGATTACAGATGTGAACCCCATCCCCAACCCTACCTCATCAACTTTTTAATGCAGACAGAAGTGTCCTATTCTGAAAAAGAAATGTCACAAATGATATTGTATTAGTAAGAATGAGAAGTGAGCACCAGGATATAAGGCAGGAAGAGACAGGCTAACTCTGCTATTTTGTGCAAATGCAGTTCAGTTTATGATAGGGGCTGCCATTATATATAAAACTGCTAACCCCTGAGCCTTGAATGGAAAAGATGAATACAGCTGCTAGCCTTTTGGTTGTACAGCAAGAAGGTCTGGGCAACAAGAGCCCTTTTTCTGGATTGCTCCATTGATACTTTCTTCCTGAAGTCAGGAAGTACTTTGCCAGTAAGGGACTGCCTTTTAAAAGTTCTTTTGGATTAACCTGGTGTTATGATGCATACCTGTAGTCTCAGCTACTTGGGAGGCTGAGGCAGGAGAATCACTTGAGCCCAGGAGTTAGTGGCTGCAGTGAGCTATGACTGTGCCAGTGCACTCCAGCCTGGGTGACAGGGACCCTACCCTGTCTCTAAAAAAAATAATAAAGTTCTGGCCGGGCGCGGTGGCTCAAGCCTGTAATCCCAGCACTTTGGGAGGCTGAGACGGGTGGATCACGAGGTCAGAAGATCGAGACCATCTTGGCTAACATGGTGAAACCCCGTCTCTACTAAAAAATACAAAAAACTAGCCGGGCGAGGTGGCGGGCGCCTGTAGTCCCAGCTACTTGGGAGGCTGAGGCAAGGAGAATGGCATAAACCCAGGAGGCGGAGCTTGCAGTGAGCTGAGATCGCGCCACTGCACTCCAGCCTGGGCGACAGAGCGAGACTCCATATCAAAAAAAATAATAAAAGAAATAATAATAATAAAGTTCTGTGGCCGGGCGTGGTGTCTCACTCCTGTAATCCCAGCACTTTGGGAGGCTGAGGCAGGCGGATCACAAGGTCAGGAGTTCGAGACCAGCCTGGTCAACATGGTGAAACCCCATCTCTACTAAAAACACAGAAATTAGCCAGGCGTGGTGGCAGGCGCCTGTGATCCCAGCTACTCGGGAGTCTGAGGCAGGAGAATTGCTTGAACCCGGGAGGAGGAGGTTGCATGAGTTGAGACCATACAATTGCACTCCAGCCTAGGTGACAAGAGTGAAACTCTATCTGAAAAAAAAAGAAAAAACAAATGTGAAAAGTCAACCTACAGAATGGGAGAAAACATTTAAAAAGTGTATATCTGATAAGGGACTTTATCTGGAACATACAAAGTTCTCTTAAAACTCAACAATGCAGGCCGGGCGCGGTGGCTCAAGCCTGTAATCCCAGCACTTTGGGAGGCCGAGACGGGCGGATCACGAGGTCAGGAGATCGAGACCATCCTGGCTAACACGGTGAAACCCCGTCTCTACTAAAAACTACAAAAAACTAGCCGGGCGAGGTAGCGGCGCCTGTAGTCCCAGCTACCCGGGAGGCTGAGGCAGGAGAATGGCGTGAACCCGGGAGGCGGAGCTTGCAGTGAGCTGAGATCCGGCCACAGCACTCCAGCCCGGGTGACAGAGCGAGACTCCGTCTCAAAAAAAAAAAAAAAAAAAAAAAACAAAACAAAAAAAAAAAACTCAACAATGCGAAGACAAATAACCCAATTGAAAAAACGGGCAAAGGGTCTGAATAGGCATTCCTCCTATATATTCCTCCATATATATATATAAACAAGATATATATATCATTAGTAAGCATATGTAAACTTGTTCAACATCATTAGTCATTAGGGGAATGCAAATCAAAACCACAATGAGATACTGTACCACTTCACACCCACTGGAATAGCTATAGTCAAAAAGGTGGATAATAAGTGTTGATAAAGAAGCAGATAAATTGGAACCTTTGTACATTGCTGGTAGGAATGCAGCCAGTTTGGAAAACAATATGACAATTCCTCTTAAAGTTCAGAAGAAAGTTAAGATTATTGACCAACAATCTACTCCTAGTATATACCAAGAGAAATATAAATATACTTCCACAAAAAAACTTGTACATGAATATCCGTAGCAATATTATTCATAACGACCCCAAAGGGGACACAACCCAATGTCCATTAACTGATAATGGACAAACAACATGGCGTATATCCATACAATGAAATATTATTTTGTAACAAAAAGGAATGAACAGATTCATGCTACAACATGAATGAACCTTGAAAAAATTACAGTAAAAGAAGCCAGACACAAAAGGCTACATGTTACATAACTCCTTTTATATAAAATATTCAGAATAAGCAAATCTATAGAGAGAGAAAGTAGATTAGTGGGTCCCAGGGGCTGGGGAGGAGAAGTGGGAATGACTCCTAATGAGTATAGAGTTTCTTTTTGGGGTGATAAAAATGTCCTGAAATGAGATAGTGGTGATAGATGCACACCTCTATAAATGTATTTAAAAACTAATGAATTGTACATTTTAAAAGGGTGAACTTTATGGTACGTGGATTATTTCTCAATAAAGCATTATTAAACAAATAGTAAATGTAGGAGAGGGAGTCCTGAGTGTCTGCCATGGAAGCAGAGATTGGAAACTGGGCTAGGGATTCAAAGACTCCCCATGGGCAGCTCATGTGGAAGGGACCTGCTGACAGCCCAGACCCTGCATTAGAGTCCAACCTGTGTTACTGACTTACGATGAATTTCTCAACGAAACTCCGAATCTCTGCCTGCCTTACTGAATCATATAGTAGCAAAAGACTGAAGCCCTTCTCAATACAAATTAGTAGGTGATGTATATATTTTACATTGATACAATGCAATAATATTTAGATTTTGAAAAGAATGAGGTAGGCCAGGCGTGGTGGCTCATGCCTGTAATCCCAGCACTTTGGGAGGCCAAGACAGGTGGATCACTTGAGGTCAAGAGTTCGAGACCAGCCTGGCCAATATAGTGAAACCCTGTCTCTACTAAAATTACAAAAACTAGCTGGGTGTGGTGGTGCAAGCCTGTAGTCCCAGCTACTCGGGAGGCTGAGGCAGGAGAATCACTTGAACCCAGAAGGCAGAAGTTCACTGTGAGCCGAGATCGCGCCACTGCACTCCAGCCTGGGCTCTGTCTCAAAAAAAAAAAAAAAAAAAAAAAAAAAAGAGGTAGATATATAATACTAGGTAATATTTATTTAGTATTAGATGCTCTCAAGCACTTTGATGAAGACTTTAATCATAATATCAACTCTGTGAAATATAATTATTAGCCCATTTCAGAAGATAACACCAAGCTATAGAGGTTAAGTACCCAGCAAAATCAAAGCTCAACCAAGGCATTTTGACTCCAGAGTTCATCTCTAATCCAGCAGTTCTCAAAGGGTGGTTGGGGAACCCCAAGACCCTTTTAGGGGATAGGTCTGCAAGTTTAAAACTGTAGTCATAATGATACAAACATGTTACTTGTCTTTTTCACTAATTTTCTCATGATTATACAGTGGAGTTTTTGAGAGGCTGCATGACATGTAATTACATCATCACTGTTTAAAAATTTTTGTTTTCATTTCTGGTATAGTAGATGTGGATTGATAGAAGTCACATAAATGAAAGCTCTTTTGAGGTCTTCAGTAATTTTTTTTTCTCTTCCTGTACCATGCGTTATAAAATGTTGCTGAGATCAAAAGTTCAGAACTGCCACTCTAAACTAAACTACTGTCTAGCCTAAACTATTATTCTATACTTCTCATCTTTATCTGTTAAGGATTGATCTCCAATCCTTTTTTTTTTTTTTTTTTTTTTTTTTTGAGACGGAGTCTTGCTCTGCCGCCCAGGCTGGAGTGCTGTGGCTGGCTCTCAGCTCACTGCAAGCTCCGCCTCCCGGGTTCACGCCATTCCCCTGTCTCAGCCTCCCGAGCAGCTGGGACTACAGGCGCCTGCCTCGTCGCCCGGCTAGTTTTTTTGTATTTTTTAGTAGAGACGGGGTTTCAGCGTATTAGCCAGGTTGGTCTCGATCTCCTGACCTCGTGATCCGCCCGTCTCGGCCTCCCAAAGTGCTGGGATTACAGGCTTGAGCCACCGCGCCCGGCCTCCAATCCTTTTTTGTTTGTTTGTTTGTTTGTTTGTTTTTTAGAGACAGGGTCATGCTCTGTTGCCCAGGCTAGAGTGTAGTGGAACAATCATAACTCACTGCAGCCTCAAACTCCTGGGCTTAAGTGATCCACCTGCTTTGGCCTCCTGAGTAGCTAGAATTCCAGATACAAGGCACCATGCCTGGCTAACTTTTTAAAATTTTTCATAGAGATAGGGTCTTACCATCCTGCCCAGGCTGGCCTTAGGCTCTTGGCCTCAAGCAGTCCTCCTGCCTCAGCCTCCCAAAGCACTGGGATTACAAGTGTGAGCCACCACGCCCAGCCCAAAATAAATTTTTTTTTTTTTTTTTTTTTTTTTTGAGACAGAGTCTCGCTCTGTCGCCCAGGCTGGAGTGCAGTGGCCGGATCTCAGCTCACTGCAAGCTCCACCTCCCAGGTTTACGCCATTCTCCTGCCTTAGCCTCCCGAGTAGCTGGGACTACAGGCGCCCACCACCTCGCCCAGCTGGTTTTTTTGTATTTTTTAGTAGAGACGGGGTTTCACCGGGTTAGCCAGGATGGTCTCAATCTCCTGACTTCGTGATCCGCCCGTCTCGGCCTCCCAAAGTGCTAGGATTACAGGCTTGAGCCACCGTGCCCGGCCAATAAATTTTTTTTTTTTTTTTTTTTTGAGGCGGAGTCTCGCTCTGTCGCCCGGACTGGAGTGCAGTGGCCAGATCTCAGCTCACTGCAAGCTCCGCCTCCCGGGTTCACGCCATTCTCCTGCCTCAGCCTCCCGAGTAGCTGGGACTACAGGCGCCCGCCACCTCGCCCGGCTAGTTTTTGTATTTTTAGTAGAGACGGGGTTTCACCGTGTTAGCCAGGATGGTCTCGATCTCCTGACCTCGTGATCCGCCCGTCTCGGCCTCCCAAAGTGCTGGGATTACAGGCTTGAGCCACCGCGCCCGGCCTAATAAATTTTTTTTTAAGCAAGATGTAGAAAAGTGATTATAATATGTTTCCATTTAGGTAAGAACAAAAATGGAGAGGACTATACCTGTACTCTCTGTACATAGGATCCATGCAAAACTTCTAATGATGGTTGTCCCTGTGGTGGGATTCTGGGGGACAGGAAATAATGAAGCAGGAGAATTTTTACTGTATAAACTTTAGTTCTGTTGGCTCTTTTTCTTCTATCATGTGTATGTTAACTTTTTGAAAACACAGTTTAGCTGGGCACGGTGGCTAACACCTGTAATCCCAGCAGTTTGGCAAGCCGAGGTGGGCAGATCACAAGGTCAGGAGTTTGAGACCAGCCTAACCAACATGGTGAAACCCCATCTATACTAAAAATACAAAAATTAGCCAGGCCTGGTGGCACATCCCTGTAATCTCAGCTACTCGGGAGGCAGAGGCAGGAGAATTGCTTGAACCCAGGAGGCAGAGGTTGCAGTGAGCCGAGATTGCGCCACTGCACTCCAGCCTAGGCAACAAGAGCAAGACTCCGTCTCAAAAACAAAACAGAACAAAAAACACAGTTTAAAAAATAGCCATAGGAAAAAGAGAAAAAAAATTATAAACAGAGTGATTAACTGTTTCTTCCGTCTTTGCTGTCCTGTGGTTCATCTCTCAGGATCTTAGCCTGAACCTTGGTGTAAGGATTGGCATACTTGTTCTACTCACTTGCAGGGATATAGGAAGAATAAATAGTAGGTGTAAAAGTACTTTGAAAGGCATTAAGTTCTGGGTGGGAGAAGGACATTGTTAATGAATTTGAATGTTTCATTAACGTGTGCACTAATTTTCTTCTAGGTTTGTTTTGGGTCCCACAGATTAGAGGGAGGATCGATGTATTATCTTGCAGTTAGTTGTACAAAAGGGGCCTTTGTAGACACACATGTTTCTGATTTTTTTAGGATCAAGAAATGCAGAAATTACTATGAAATTCTGGGAGTTTCTCGAGATGCCAGTGATGAAGAGCTTAAGAAAGCTTACAGAAAACTCGCCCTGAAATTTCACCCTGACAAGAACTGTGCTCCTGGAGCAACAGATGCTTTCAAAGGTCTGATCCTGAACCAGTGCTCAATGGTGCCCTTGTGGTCATAATAAGTTGCTTTTAGCCTTCCCCATAGTTGTTTCATAAGGCCATAAGGAGGGTTTTTCCCCCTGCCACACCTCTTAAATAGTGATTATCAGCATAGCTCCCTTGATTTTACCCAGGCTGGAGTGCAGTGGTGACATCTCAGCTCACTGCAACCTCCACCTCCCAGACTCGAGTGATCCTCCCACCTCAGCCTCCCAAGGAGGTGGGACTACAGGTGAGCACCACCATGCCTGGCTAATTTTTGTATCTTTTGTAGAGACGAGGTTTTGCCATGTTGCTCTGGCTGATCTCAAACTCCTGAGCTCAAGTAGTCTGCCCGCCTAGGCCTTCCAAAGTGCTGAAATTACAGGCGTGAGCCATTGTGCCCATCGTCCATGATACTTTAAGAAATATATTCTTTAGGCTGAGTGCAGTGGCTCACACCTGTAATCCTAGCATTTTGGGAGGCCGAGGTGGGTGGATCACCTGAGGTCAGGAGTTTGAGACCAGCCTGGTCAACATGGTGAAACCCCCTCTCTACTAAAAATACAAAAATTACCCAGGCGTAGTGGTGCACACCCATAATCCCAGCTACTCAGGAAGCTGAGGAAGGAGAATTGCTCGAACCCGGGAGGTGGAGGTTCCAGTGAGCCAAGATCACGTCACTGTACTCCAGCCTGTGCAACAGGAGCGAGACTCCATCTCAAAAAAAAAAAAAAAAGAAATATATTCTTTTTTTTTTTTTTTTTTTTTTTTTTTTGAGACGGAGTCTTGCTCTGCTGCCCAGGCTGGAGTGCAGTGGCCGGCTCTCAGCTCACTGCAAGCTCCGCCTCCCGGGTTCACGCCATTCTCCTGTCTCAGCCTCCCGAGTAGCTGGGACTACAGGCGCCCGCCTCGTCGCCCGGCTAGTTTTTTGTATTTTTTTAGTAGAGACGGGGTTTCACCGTATTAGCCAGGATGGTCTCGATCTCCTGACCTCATGATCCGCCCGTCTCGGCCTCCCAAAGTGCTGGGATTACAGGCTTGAGCCACCGCGCCCGGCCAAGAAATATATTCTTTAAAAATATTTTGGACCCAACACATGAATACAAATCTTAAGAGCTTCACCTGGCCAGGCATGGTAGCTCATACCTGTAAACCCCAGCACTTTGGGAGGCTGAGATAGGAGGATTGCTTGAGCTCGAGTTTGAGACCAGCCCACGCAACATAGTGAGACCTCATCTCTACTAAAAATAAAAATAAAAAAAATTAGCCGGGCATGGTAGCGTGTGCCTGTAGTCCCAGCTTCTTGGGAGGCTGAGGTGGGAGGATTGCTTGAGCCAGAGGTCAAGGCTGCAGTGAGCCGTGATTGTACCACTGCACTCTAAGTCACTGTTTCAGGCAGAGATCATCAGTGAATGCTAAAGCCATTGAGTGCTAGGTTGTTGTCACCTATGGGGTATTCTTGCCAAAATGTTTGACCTGAATCTAATAATGAGGAAACAATCAGAATATGAAACATTCTACAAGAATACTGACCTGTTCTTCCAAGAAATTTAACATAATGAAAAACAAAAAAGGTGGGGACAGTTTTAGATTAAAAGAAACTAAATGCAGTACTTGATCTTGCATGGATGCATTGGATGATAATGGACTGATAATTTCCTTAGCTGTGATAATGGTATTGTGATTACATAGGAGAATGTCTTTCTCCTTGGGAGATATATGTTGAGGTATTTAGGGGAAGGTGACGTAATATCTGTGGCCTACTTTCAAATGGTTCAGCAAAATAAATGTATACTTATTACAATATATATGTACATATGTATACATAGAGTTGTGGGTAACAGAGTGGCAAGGCAAACATTTAACAATTCCCCAGGTAAAAGAATCATGAAGAAATACTCCTCCTGACTGTGTTTCTGACAGTGTTGACTGAATTACAGGTAGAGAGTGGGGGATGCCTTAAAAGGTTTTCTTTTCGAGGTTTGTATTGATTGGTGCTACTGATTGTATGTTTAAATGAAATTGGTCAAGGTTCGCACAATTGCACATAGAAGGGAGACGTGTTGGTAAACATATGTAATTATTCAGCCTTTGAAACCTCCTTGAGATATTGGAAATACATTTCTTAATTTCAGAAAATAATTATCTAAAGTTAACTGAAATAAGACTATGATGAAGACTGTTTTTAGTCAGGCAGGAAGGTTTTTATTGTTTCAGAGTAGAATTCAGGAAATTTTTCTAACTACAAGTTAGAATATCACTACGGATGTATGAACTGTTTCCAACATAAACCATTGCACTCAAGTGAAATAAGAACACTGTTTTGGCTAGATGCAGTGGCTCACACCTATAATCCCAAACTTTTGGAGGCCAAGGTGGGAGGATCACTTGAGGCCAGGAATCTGAGACTAGTCTCGGCAATGTAACAAGACCCCATCTCTAAAAAAAATTTTTTTAAAGTAAAGAACACTCGTTCGTGTGTGTGTGTGTGTGTGTGTGTGTGTTTGTGTGTGTGTGTGACGAAGTCTCACTCTGTTGCCCAGCCTGGAGTGCAGTGGCATGATCTTGGCTCACTGCAAGCTCCCAAAGTGCTGGGATTACAGGCATGAGCCACTGTGCCTGGCCAGAACACATTTTTTATGAATGAGAGTGCTGACCAGTTGGAGAACATTTCCCCAACATGCCTGGGACTTGTGGTGAGTGGGAACCCAAACTGAGGGGGGATTCCTAATTTCTAGGACAGCTGGGATGACTCCAGGACTGTTGACTGGGAGTTAACTCACTTCAGCAGTAGTTCTTAATTCCTGTGATTCCAATGTTGTTGTTTCTGGCGATTAGGGAAAACCTGAAGGGCAAGCACTTTGGAGAACTTTCTAGGCCCAAGCACCTCTCCTTGGGCCCCTGAGAAGTTGTCCAGCATGAGTCACCTCTAGGCTCTTCATCACTGCTGCTGTGATCACTCTCAGCCATAGCAAAGACTATGTCCTCATGTGCTGCTGCTTGTTGATTGCAGCAATAGGAAATGCATTTGCAGTCCTGAGCAATCCTGATAAGAGACTTCGCTATGATGAATACGGAGATGAACAGGTGACTTTCACTGCCCCTCGAGCCAGACCTTATAATTATTACAGGGATTTTGAAGCTGACATCACTCCAGAAGAACTATTCAACGTCTTCTTTGGAGGACATTTTCCTACAGGTTAGTCTCCCCAAATTATCATTCTTAAACATATTTCTTTATTTATGGCTCTCAGCAAACTCCTGTTTGAAAATCTGAATAGAGGGACAATGGAATGATGGAAACAGCAAGGATTTGGAATCAGTTGAGCAGGAGTTTGAGGCAAGTCTCCAGCCTCCAGCTGTGCATAATTTTGACCAGATCATTTAGTTTCTCTGACCCTGTTTCCTCTCCTGAAAAATGGGGCTGTTAATAATACCTACTTCACAGGGTCACTGTGAGGATTAGATATTTTTAAGTGCCTTCTAAATAAGTAACAAAATGCCTATTATTATTATTATAAAATAGCACTTACAAAGATAAAAGATAGGAAAGTACCCCCAGCAAGTTGGAAGTTGGTATAATTCAATGCCCAGGAAGTAAATTGAATTTTATGAGTTGCTATTAAAAGATACCAGTGACACAATATGGTATTGGGCACGGAAGCAGACGTGAACATGCCAAATAGGATTCATGGCCCAAATGCTCTCTCTCTTCTAGCCTTTTGGGGGTTCTCTCTCACTAGTTGCAAAGGACTATTTAAATGAAGTCAGGAGAGCTCAGCACACTTTAGCTCCAGCTGGTTCACTTGGCTTGCCTACTGTCTTGTTTTTCTGCTGGGTAAAATAGGCCAATACTCTATCCTTAACAAACCTAGCTGGGAACAAGGACCTTGAAAAAGACAAGGAAGGATTGGGTGCGGTGGCTCACGCCTGTAATCCCAGCACTTTAGGAGGCCAAGGTGGGTGGATCACTTGAGTTCAGGAGTTTGAGACCAACCTGCAATGTGATGAAACCCCATCTCTACTAAAAATACAAAAGTTAGCGGAGCATGGTGGCGGGTGCCTGTAACCCCAACTACTGAGGAGGCTAAGGTAGGAGAATCGCTTGAACCCAGGAAGCAGAGGTTGCAGTGAGCTGAGATCATGCCATTGCACTCCAGCCTGGGTAACAGAGCGAAACTCCGTCTCCAAAAAAAAAAAAGAAAAAGGCAAGGAAGGAGTGTTCGCCATATCCCATACTAAGTATTTCTTTTTCTTTCTTTTCCAGGAAATATTCATATGTTTTCAAATGTGACAGATGATGCTCACTATTACCGCCGACGGCACCGACATGAGAGGACACAGACTCAGAAGGAGGAGGAAGAAGAGAAACCTCAGGTACCTAGGGAGGGAGGAGTGCTGCTGCCCATAAACAGTTGTACTGGACCAACCTTGATGGTACATGATCCAATTTTAGAAGCTGAACTTGAGATATGTTGCTAAGATGTGCTTTAGGAAAGCAAAACCAATGGTGAGAAGAGCTGGAAAACTGGCCTAAATAGGCAGAATTGTATCCCCTCCCTCTGCCCATTTTTGGGTGGCTCTCCCCGGATCTCAGCAATCCTGTGGGGCTGACTTCATCAAGGCTTTTTTTTTTTTTTTGAGAGAGGGTCTCACTGTCACTCACGATGGAGTACAATAGTACAAACACAGCTCACTACAACCTCGAACTCCAGGGCTCAAGCAATCCTCCCACCTCCGCCTCTCATGTAGCTGGGACTATAGGTGCATGCCATCATGCCCAGCTCATTTTTTGTAGAGATTAGTTCTCACCCTGTTTCCCAGGCTGGTCACGAACTCCTGGACTCAAGTGATCCTCCTGTCTTGGTCTCCCAAAGTGCTGGGATTACAGGCATGTGCCCCGCTCTGGCTTCAAAATTTTCTTGGCTGCAGAAAATAGGAACTCTCTTCAAAATATTTAGAACTAAAGGGGGTTTAAGGTAAGGGATCAAAGGAGTCTCATGAAGCTCAAGGATAGAGAGCTGGGCCTCATGACAGACAGGAACAAAGAACTGGGATACTGTCAGGCTCCCAAGCAGCTGTGCTCTGCAGGACTCTTGGGGCCCAGATTGTCTCTAGTTTTCCTGCCACTCTTTGCCTCTGTTTTGTTTTCACCAAGCAGCATTGCTTGTTCTACTTCCCCTTGCAAATAGCTAGTCTACAGTGCCTGACGGTGTGTGTTCTTCCTTAAAGTGACAACACAGAAGTGAAGGGTGATGAGTCTCAATCCCAGATTCCTAGGAGAGAAAATGTGATTATCTCTGCCAGAGTTAGATGTCCTCCCAGTCCATCAGCTGTGGCCAAGCATAATGCTAACCTGGCTCCTAGAGCCCCACTCCTGTAAGAGGCACAGTCTGGGCAGGTTTACCTTGAGATGTTTGCTTCGTTGGTCTTGTTAATGGGGCTGCAGGGGGATTACTGGGTGTCAATCCAGGTTGTTGTTGGGCCTTCTTCAGCCTGTTCAGCAGAGAGAATAAAAGTTATTTGGTATAGACTGAGTATCCCTTATCTGAAGTAAATGGGACCAGTAGTATTTCAGATTTCAGATTTTTTTTTTTTTTTTTTTTTTTGGATTTTGGAATATTTGCATTATACCATTATACATTTGACAACTCCTAATCTGAAAATCTGAGGCTGGGTGCGGTGGCTCACACCTGTAATCCTAATGCTTTGGGAGACTGAGGCAGGAGGATTGCTTGAGCCTAGGAGTTCGAGACTAGCTGGGCAACATGGCAAGATCTTGTCTCTACAAAAATTTTAAAATTAACTGCACACGGTAGTGTGCACCTGTGGTCCCAGCTTCTCAGGAGGCTGAGGTGAGAGAATCATCAGAACCCAGGAGGTCAAGGCTGCAGTGAGCCATGTTTGTGTCACTGTACTCTAGTCTAGGTGACAGAGCAAGACCATGTCTCAAAAAAAAAAAAAAAAATTGAAATCCAAAATGCTTTCCTTTTGAATGTCATCCTGGTACTCAAAACGTTTTCGATTTTGGAGCATTTTTGATTTTGAATTTTCTGATTAGGACTGCCCAACCTGTACTTCTCAGCTGAAAGTACAACCTTCCCAGAAAAGCCTGGGGCTTTGTGGATCCTCCTATGCAGTGCATTGGTAATTTGTTATTTTCTTTGGGACAACTGTCTGCCGGATCTCAGCTCACTGCAAGCTCCGCCTCCCGGGTTCACGCCATTCTCCTGCCTCAGCCTCCCGGGTAGCTGGGACTACAGGCGCCGCTACCTCGCCCGGCTAGTTTTTTGTAGTTTTTTTAGTAGAGACGGGGTTTCAACGTGTTAGCCAGGATGGTCTCGATCTCCTGACCTCGTGATCCGCCCGTCTCGGCCTCCCAAAGTGCTGGGATTACAGGCTTGAGCCACCGCGCCCGGCCGGGACAACTGTCTTATTTTCAATAAGCTTTATATTGATAAAGAACACTTGGCCGAGCGCGGTGGCTTAAGCCTGTAATCCCAGCACTTTGGGAGGCTGAGACGGGCGGATCACGAGGTCAGGAGATCGAGACCATCCTGGCTAATACCGTGAAACCCCGTCTCTACTAAAAAATACAAAAACCAGCCGGGCGACGAGGCGGGCGCCTGTAGTCCCAGCTACTCGGGAGGCTGAGACAGGAGAATGGCGTCAACCCGGGAGGCGGAGCTTGCAGTGAGCTGAGAGCCGGCCACTGCACTCCAGCCTGGGCGGCAGAGCAAGACTCCGTCTCAAAAAAAAAAAAAAAAAAAACTAAAAAAAAAAGAACACTTACAGGCCAGGCGCAGTGGCTCACACCTGTAATCTCAGCACTTTGGGAGGCCGAGGTGGGCGGATCATGAAGTCAGGAGATTGAGACGATCCTGGCTGCGGTGAAACCCTGTCTCTACTAAAAATACAAAAAAAATAGCCGGGCGTGGTAGCAGGCGTCTGTAGTCCCAGCTACTCGGGAGGCTGAGGCAGGAGAATGGCGTGAACCTGAGAGGCGGAGCTTGCAGTGAGCTGAGATCGCACCACTGCACTCTAGCCTGGGCGACAGAGAAAAAAAAAGAGCACTTACAGCAAGTTTTTTTTTTCTTTTTCAGACTACGTATTCTGCATTTATTCAGCTACTTCCAGTTCTTGTGATTGTGATTATATCTGTCATTACTCAGCTGCTGGCTACTAATCCCCCATATAGTCTGTTCTATAAATCGTAAGTCTGATATTTCTCAATCTTTTTCAGTAACAGTCTGGGGGTGAAAGACTTGAAGGTTTTGCTGATACATTACTAACATTTCATTTTACCTTTTGCTGTAGAAAACACCAATTTGATGTTTAAAGGAACAGCTGGGTAGTCATGGTGCTGAGACTCAAAAATACTGAAGCAGTCTCCTGTGTGTCTCGGGAAATAGATTGTTTTGTTCTGTAGTGACATCATCTGGTCAGCTGCAGAACAGCAGTAACTGGTTTTTGAAGGATCAGTAGAATTTAAGGTTTAGATGAACACATTATCACACCATGGTAGAGTTAGAAAGACTCTGTTGAGCTGTTGATAGGATTGCTGGACCCTCTGGGTCTCGGAGCATAGTATTAATAATGGGGATCAAGTGATTATTTTTAATTTTTTTGTTTTTGTTGAAGATAGAGAAATTCCTTGTAATGCTTTTTGCATACAGATTATAAACTCTGATAGGATTTTAAAAAATTTCTTCAATTAATTATTTCAGTTGATTCAGTTCCCAAAGTTTGGTCCCCAGACCAGCCATCATCAGTATCAACAGGCAACATGTTAGAAAGGCAGATTCTAGGGCCCCTCCAAATCCATTGAATTAGAGGCTCTGGGGGTAGGACCAGAAGCCTGAGTTTTAGCAAACCCTCCAGATTATCCTGGTCCACACTGAGGTTTGAGAATCACTAGATTATCTTTTTTGTTAGTAATGAATAACAAATTATTATTCATGATTATAGTTTAGTGGGAAAAAATCTTTTTAAAGTAGAATTTATTAGACAATACATAACAGGAAGAGTCTTTGTCAGTGATCACTGTAGACTGAAGACCATCATTCCAGGTCAGTCCAGGTCAGTATTTTCCTTTTTTGTTTGTTTTTGTTTTTTTGAGACAGAGTCTCGCTCTGTCACCTGGGCTGGAGTGCTGTGGTGCAATCTGGGCTCACTTCAACCTCCATCTCCCCGTCAAGCAATTCTTGTGCCTCAACCTCCTGAGTAGCTGGGATTACAGGCAGCACACACCACCACACCCGGCTAATTTTTATATTTTAGTAGAGACAGGGTTTCACTATGTTGGCCAGGCTAGTCTCGAGCTCCTAACCTCAGGTGATCCACCCACCTCGGCCTCCCAAAGTGCTGAGCCATCACGCCCAGCTAGTATTTTCCTTTTACAGAGAGCAAAGCTGAGGCTGAAAGAGGTTTTTTGTTGTTGTTTTTATTTTTGAGGCAGTCTTGCTCTGTCGCCCAGGCTTCCGGGCTGAAGTGCAGTGTTGCAATTTTGGCTCACTGTAATCTCCTTCCTCCGGGTTCAAGCGATTCTCATGCCTCAGCCTCCTGAGTAACTGAGATTATAAGCATGTGCCACCACACCTGGCTAATTTTTGTATTTTTTAGTAGAGACTGGGTTTTACCATGTTGACTGGGCTGGTCTCAAACACCTGATGTCCACCTGTCTTGGCCTCCCAAAGTGCTGGGATTACAGTCATGAGCCACTGCGCCCAGCCTTCAGAGAGAGGTTTTTGCCATCAGGTCACACACCGATTTCCTCTGTTTCCCAGCTTCTCATGTTTTTCCATATGGCACTTCAACTTTCTTTCTTGTGAGGCCAGCGGGGTAAGCACGGACCTGCTCTGTAAGATCCCCCAACCCCTTAGAGTGAGGGGAGAGCAGTCATGGCCTCGGCTCTTACTCTAATTAGAGAGGATCTAAGGAGAGGGCCAGGAAAAGGCCAAATAAAATGTAGCCCCTTTAAGTAGAATTTGTCCAGTTTGAAGAAAACCATCTTGGATTCTACACATTTCTGTCACATTGTTTTAACTTGAGTTTGAGGTCCCTTCTGTGTTTCCTGATGGTTAGAATTTAGTCAGCTCAGTACTCTTTAATGTTGCTGAGCACCAGATACCATTGGATGCCTTGGACCCACAGAGAGTTAGCTCTGAAGCATCATTGAAATATTTTGTCTGAGTCTCTTGCAGTTCTCAGTTAGCAGCTATGTGCGAAGTACTTTTTGTCATGTCCAAAATATTGCTTCTAGGTTGGTGTGAGCTATCTGTTTTTTAATTTGCTATATAACGTAATCAGTTCATTCAACCAGCATTTATAATAACCTCCTCTGTCAGGTACCATGCTAGATCCTACACAACATAAAAATTGTTTGTTTTAAGCATTCAGCGTTCTCTTTTAGCACAGAGAGCAGTAAAAGAGAGGTGGGTCTTTTAAGAGAATAAACTATGCTGAAGCTGAATTCATAGTATGAACGTGCTTACATAATACAGTTATGATGATGTTATACTTATAATTTTGCTAAGGATATAAGAAGTGTTGGGTACATTAGAAAATGATCTCTACCTCTGCTCTATGAGCAGATGATGATGATGATATCTGTGAAGTCAGTGCTAAGAGTAATATTGCCAAATATTATGAGCTCACATGAGCCTCTGTCTCATTTCAGGACCTTGGGCTACACCATTTCTAGAGAAACTCAGAACCTGCAGGTGCCTTACTTTGTGGATAAAAACTTTGACAAGGCCTACAGAGGAGCTTCTCTGCATGACCTGGAGAAGACAATAGAGAAGGATTACATTGATTATATCCAGACTAATTGTTGGAAGGAGAAACAACAAAGTAAGATGCTGTAAAAGGGGCATTAGCCGGTGGCCGTGGTTCCCGGCAGGAGGCACCCCCAGCCTCCTGATCCCTCCTCTCTTCTTGTTTGGGGCTACACATGTTTATGTGAACAGAGTCAGAGGACAAAGGCCATTCAGGATACTACAAAAAAGTGGGGGAAATTTATTGACAGGATACGTGTGGCCAGGACTTGGAAATCTTAGGAATTTAGGTGGCGCTAGTCACCTGTCTATATGCCCATCTCTCTTTGGGTCTCTACCTCTCTGCCCATCTGCCCCCTCTCTTCTCCCCACCAGCTGCCTTCCTTTCTTTCTTCCAGTTTCCCTTTTTCATAACCTTGTTTGCCATGGTTTACAGTGGTTGCCACCCTCCTTATCACTCTCTCAAATTCCCCAGCCTCACCAGTCAGTGCCCCTTTCTGCAGCACACACCTCCGTTAAGTTCTTGGTGCTCGCTGATTTGGTCCAGTTTCCCAATTCCACACTCCCTGGAGGGAAATCTGATTGAGCCAGCCAAGGTTTAGAGGTTTCTGGTATTGAATGAGGTGTCCCTTACCCTCACCTCCAGCTGGTTGTGGCCACACAGAACAAAAGTGACCTCCTGGGTCTGCCCCTTTGGGTGTGGCAGTCCTTCCCCCCTATTTCCCTCTCTGGAGACAGTGGGGATGACAGCGTCTGCCACTGGCTTACAGCTCCAGCAAGTGTTACTAAGGAGTGTCTGCAGCAGGGGCAGCCCGGTCTCAGCCAACAGCTTCACCTTTGGTCCCACTTGAATTCTACACACACACCGCATTAGTGACTGTGTCTTCTCAAACTTGGTTTTGGTTATTTTTATTTTCTTTTTTATTTTTCAGGGGCTACCCTTTTAACTGAAGTTTTGGCTCACGTTTAAAAAGCAAATTCTGACTCATTTCTAAAGCCTTATTACTGAGTATCATTAAATATCTAATGGAGTCTGATAAAATTAGCTCGTCGGTCACAGTGCTACTAAGCCCTCAGTGACCATCACACACTCCCAACTCCGCCCTCAAGTTAAACTCTCCTTCCTCTGTGTTCTTTTTTTTTTTTTTTTTTTTGAGGCAGAGTCTCGCTCTGTCGCCCGGACTGGAGTGCAGTGGCCGGATCTAAGCTCACTGCAAGCTCCGCCTTCCGGGTTTACGCCATTCTCCTGCCTCAGCCTCCCGAGGAGCTGGGACTACAGGCGCCCGCCACCTCGCCCGGCTAGTTTTTGTATTTTTTTTTAGTAGAGACGGGGTTTCACCGTGTTAGCCAGGATGGTCTCGATCTCCTGACCTCGTGATCCGCCCGTCTCGGCCTCCCAAAGTGCTGGGATTACAGGCTTGAGCCACCGCGCCCGGCCTCCTCTGTGTTCTTAAAGCACTTTGTTCAACCTGCTAACATAGTACCAATCACACAGTGTTAGAGTTCCAGAGATATATGTCAGTCTCCCCTGCAAGACTATGGGCTCTCTGGGAATAAGAACTTGGTCTTACTAATTTTGTGTCTCAGGGCCCTGGCACAGTGCTTGCTTCAGAACAGGTGCTCAACAAATGTCTTTTGAAGAGAGGATTCTCAGGAGTAGAAAACGATGAAAATGCTGAAGATTGTGAATAACAACAGCAGGGTTAGTGTCCTAACTCACCCTTAGGGACCTGGTCTCTGCCCACTATTTCTGTAAGGCAAAGTCCCACTGTTCTCTCAAAGTGCATTAGGAAGTTGGTGAGCAGTGACTCTGGGATATAAGAGGAAATTAAACAGGAAGAGGAAATTCCATTTTTATTGAAAAACACTGAGGGTTCAGGAAATACTCTACCCCATCGCTAAACTAGATTTTACAAGAATCAAAAATCAGGAAAGAATTTTGGAGCAGGATAAAGGCCTCATACTAAAAGGCAGTATATAGGCCAGGCATGGTAGCTCATGCCTGTAGTCCTAGCACTTTGGGAGGCCGAGGCAGGAGGATCACTTGAGTCTAGGAGTTTGAGACCAGCCTGGGAACCCCATCTCTACAAAAAGTATGAAAATAAGCCAGGTGTGGCAGCACATGCCTGTGGTTCCAGCTACTCGGGAGGTCAAGCCTGGGAGATCGAGGCTACAGTGAGCTGTGATCACTCCACTGCACTCCAGCCTGGGCTACAGAGCGAGATCCTGTCTCAATAAAAAGGCAGTATATACATGGATCCAAATCAGGTGAAAGCCAGTATATGTCCTGAAAGTCCCTATTGTCTGGGTCCTGGGAGGGCTTTGACTTTGTTGCTTTCTGCAAGAACTGGATGAAAATCTGCATTTCACATTCTTCAAACACCCCCTGCCCCATATCTTTCTCTATGGCAGTAAGATGCTGGAATTATGCAAAGAGCTCACGGTGAGGATTGCACCAGAGGTGGTTTGTAAGCTTTTGTCCCCATCCCCACGAGGCCTAGTTCAGAGCTTCGGCACTCTCCAGGTATAAATAAAAATCCAGTGAGTGGCCAGGTACCATGGCTCATGCTTGTAATCCCAGCACTTTGGGAGGCCAAGGAAGGTGGATCACCTGAGGTCAGGAGTTTGAGACCAGCCTGGCCACATGGTGAAACCCCGTCTCTACTGAAAATACAAAAATTAGCTGGGAGTGGTGGCACATACCTGTAATTCCAGCTATTCGGGAGGCTGAGGCAGGAGAATAACTTGAACCCAGGAGGCAGAGGTTGCAGTGAGCCAAGATCATGCCACTGCACTTCAGCCTGGTTGACAGAGCGAGACTCCATCTCAAAAAAAAAAAAAAAAAAAAATCCAGTGAGTAAGCATGAAGCTTGTACCCACAAGTTCCAAATGGGGGTTATCAGCACAAACCCCTTACACATCTATTTCTGGCATTTAAGTACAGTGGCTATGCGGAGCCTGCACACAACCCAAGTGCCATTTGAGAACAAGCAGCATCTGCCCTCTGAATCCAGCAGCAAGTGCAGCCAACAAGGTTAAATTTAGCACTTGGAGGTTGTAAAAATAAACCCACTTGAGAACAAAGTTCACTCTTGGCAAAATACCAAATGCAAACTGTTTTTAGCAAGGTTAGCCATTGACTTTTTAAATCTTTGGTTCATTTATTTTCTCTGCTCTTCCTTAGAATGCTTAATCTGGGTAAACTTTTTTTTTTTTTTTTTTTTTTTTTTTTTTTTTTTTTTTTTAGACAGAGTCTCGCTCTCTCACCCAGGCTGGAGTATAGTGGTGCAATCTTGGCTCATTGCAACATACACTTCCCGGGTTCAAGCAATTCTCCTGCCTCAGCCTCCCGAGTAGCTGGGACTACAGGCACATGCCACCATGCCTGGCTAATTTTTGTAGTTTTTAGTAGAGATGGGGTTTCACCGTGTTGGTCAGGCTGGTCTAGAACTCCTGACCTCAAGTAATCTGCCCACCTCGGCCTCCCAAAGTGCTGGGATCACAGGCGTCAGCCACCACACCCGGCCAATCTGGGTAAACTTTTATGAGTAACCCCTTACTGTAAACACTAATTGTCCTGTTTACTTATTCGTAGCTGCATCTAGATAGTAAACCTGATGCCAGAGCAAGTGGCCACACCACTAGGCTGGGCTGAACAAAAGTAGCAGGCAGGAACTGCCCCTTGGCCTAGCCGAGCTGAGCTGAGCTGAGCTCCTGGCCTGGACTGACAGAGGAGCACTTCTTTCCACACCCTTGAGCAGGATAACCTAGTGGGTAGAAGCTTAGGCTTTGAAATGGGCATAGAGTCCACTTCCTCCGGGAGAGGTTATGTGGGTGATGGAAGATGGCATGGGTGTAACTCTTAGCACAGTGTCTGGCACATAGAAAGTGCCTAATGTCTGGTGGAGTCCTGGCTTTACCTGGCTTTGCACTGTAGACTGGATGCAGTACCATCTCATGGGGCTGGATCATGAGGGCAGTGGGATCCGTTGCAGTCTTTCAGCTGTCGAGACCAATCTGGGCTCTTTTGCAGCATGTTCTTGGGAGAGGTTCTGAGTCTTGCTTCTCTTGGCAATTTGCCTGAATCAGTTTATCTTTAAGGCTCAATGCTCTGTCCATCTGTTACAGTGACATTCAGAGGAAGGGGAACTTTCTGCTAAGAAGAAAAGGTATTCTCTGGAACCTGCCATTCCCCAAAACTTTTTTACATTGCTTAGAAGTTATTGAATATTAACAGAATTTGTCAAAAGTAGCATATTCTTGAAGTTGACCCTTTGTTCATTGAAGGATGAAAGGATTCACTGGCAGTTTGAAGAGAAGTTGCTCTGAGCTTGGTAGTGGGGATGTGGGACATGGTTCCTTGAAACACTAACCTTGTACAAGGTCATTGCTCTGGAGCAGGGGTCTCTGAGCTGGTTTCAGTGAGCTTTATGAAAAGCAATGTGATATTTTGAGAAAAGCAGTTGTCTTTCATCAGCTTGTTGAAGTGGCCTTCAATGTAGAAAATATAAAGAGTCACTAACCCTTAATGTTTCCTGGAACAAGATTTCAGGGAATGAGGCATTTAGAAAAGCTGAGCAAATGAAAAACCTAAGGAAATAATTTCAAAGAAAAGCAAAACCACAGAATCTGTTTCAATACTGGTGTAACTGTGACTCCAGAGGACTAAAGGCACAGACTGACTTCACAGAGGCCTCCTGGGCAGAGGTTACCCACATGCCAAGGAAGCCTGAGATTGGAGTTAGTGCCGAGCCCTGGGCAGGATGCAGGAGCAGAGAGCTTTCATTTGGATACGGCCCATGATCCTCCATGAAGCCCCATCACCTGCAAGGGTGACTGTGCCAAGACAAGCCCTGGCTAGCAGGCACTGCAGGCACCCTCACCAAGCAGGGAGAGCACATTGTTCTGGAGCCTGGGAGACCCACTGCTTGCCAAGCAACTGCTGGGCTAGAGCCCAGGCTGTGTGGCCTCCATTGTAGAGGGAGGGTTTTTATGCATATCCACCCCTCACCCTGGAGTCCTGCACTTAATCTGCACTTTGGGCCTTACTTGGGGGTAAATAGCATCATTGTGAGCAGAAATGCCAGACAGTGTTTTGTGTTGATAGAAACGTATTCAGAAAGCAATGCCCATTGTTCCCCCTGGCTAAATAATAATTCCTGTTTCCAGGCAGTTTGCTGATTAATCAGACAGGTGTCTTTCGTTCCACCAAGAAAAACAAAATCTGTCAGCAAGACGATTAAGAATGGATAGGCATATTTCAAAACAATTAAAATAGCATTTTTACAAGTCTGGTCCTTTAAACATTGAGTAGCTGCCTGCTGTTGGAGGCTTTCAGAAGCCACATACCACATCCAAGCATGCCATCCTGTTAATATGCAATACGTCTCTAAAGGTGCTTTTCAGGCATTCCTCCCTGAGTATGCCTGAAACCTCACAAAACAATAAAAAATAGAGGCAGCCAAACCACCGTTGAGTCAGGAAACACAGCAGAGATTATATTCTGGTTAAAAATAGAATGACCTTCTCCACCATGAAGAGAAAATGAAATTCCTTTAGTCAAGGAGACAAAGATCACCAGATCCAGATGATTCAACTTTTAAAAAGACCCAGCTGCCTTTGGCCTTTGAGTTGGGGACCCCACATGTGGTGAGGAAATGAATGCCAGTAGCGCCCTGGCCTTGTGTAGACACACACCCGGCAGCAGTAGGCTCTGTGTGCCTTCGCACATGTGAGTTATCATGCAGCAATGCAGGAGAAGAATAAAGCAGCTGTCTGTTTCAGATGACAGGAATAGGCCACTGGACTCCATTCTCTCCCAGCTGCCGTTGGAATCCCACTTGTAGGAGGCTATGGTGCGGTCTCACTGAACATGCGCAGGTTTCCTAAGTCTGGTGCCAAATGTTTTCTTGGTAAGAACTAAGTTCAGTGCTTTTATAAGAGCACAGATACTGTTGGACTGCAGGGTCACAGGTGCCCTTTAATCCTCCGCACCTGGTCTAGTGCCTAAGCTGTGTTTTGTGAATAAATGAGTAAATGTTTCTTACATTTAATTGAAAGAAAAAGCTTGAAATGAAGTAAAAGGAGCTTTGACTCCAGAAATGTTGAAATGAAACAAAGGAGCTCAACTCTTGATGAATTGGTTACCTCTTTTATCTTTCAGAGTCAGAGCTGACAAATTTGGCAGGATTATACAGAGATGAACGATTGAAACAGAAAGCAGAGTCGCTGAAACTTGAAAACTGTGAGAAACTTTCCAAACTCATTGGCCTACGCAGAGGTGGCTGAGAGGATAATGGTCCTATGCAGGGCTGGGGTTTTGCTACTTGTTCCTATTTATGTTCCTGATTCCATTTTATAATACAAAATTAGGTAATGGTGAACACTTTACTATTTGCTAAGTTCGTTGATTGGGCAGAGTGGCAGGAGCATGGGCACGAGAGCCAGACGTGTCCTCACAGAATCCTTCCTGGGGAGTGACTCCAGGTCCCAGGAGGAGTTCATCTAAGTTAAATTAATGGCAAAGCACTGGATTCTGTCTCCCTGCTCCATGCCTACCCTGCCTCTGTGAATGGAGTTCAGGGCATCCCAGAGCAGATCCATGTTTTCTTCCTTCTTCCCTTCTTCAATGAAGTCTTAAGACCCAGGCATTCCTAGGCTTAGCCAAAGCTTATTAGTTATTTACACTGTCTACCAAGAATTATACCTCTCCCTTCATTAGAGTCATCATCTCTGCCAAGATTTAGCCTTTGGAACATGTTCCTGTCCAGCTTTCCATTTTCTAGGGGAATATGGAGAAATTTAAACTATTGTAGTCAATAGTTTTCTATTATTCCAATCTCTGCTCAGTAGCATTAGCAAACTGCCTGATTTGAGGTTCCTTTATTTCCTTAACCCTCTCTCTTTTAGAGGGTCCAGAAATTAAAACTACTGAGTAACATCCGGAGGCAGGGGCCAGGGTGAAGGTATAATGCAAGACCGAGCCTCATCTCGTCCATGAAGCCTCCCTAGTCCGTCATAGAACCCAGAGAATGTCCCTTCGGTCATTTCTCCTCAGTGTCATCATTGGAGTCATTGCACTTGGGCTGAGTTCCTATATCCCACAGAGGCAGATGGTCAGACCCAGGAGGAGGCATTGCCATTTCTCCAGGCTGTTTGCTCAAGCCTAGAGATACAGGGGACAGATCCTCTCTCCCTGGATATGGGGGTCTAGCACTGGCCCCAGTAGCCACTTTGTTTAACCCAGTATCCTATAGTTTGTGATTTGAGATGCTTTTTCATGCATTTACCATTTATTGAGTGCCTACTATAAAAGCAGGGGCTCTCACACATATTTTCTTAAGCCTCCTCACAACTCTGAAGTAGATGTATTATCCCTGGTTCTATGAATGAGAACATTGGCCCAGAGAGGATGACACAGGTCATACAGCTGATAGGGGCAGAGCGAGACAGCAGGCTGAGTGTCAAGTAGAAAGTGGGAGAGAGCATCCTCATGTCTCAGGTGATTCTAGCCAGACTGGTAAAGCAGAACCTTTCCCGAGGATGCCTCTGTCCTCCCCCACCCCTGCTCTTTAGGAAGCAGGACCCTGTCTAACATAAATTCTGTACACAAAATAAGAGGTCCATCACAGGCAGGCAACCCTCCCACTGGTGACAAGAAAGAATTCAGTCACTGCCTGGGCTGTGTGGTTCTGGGCCTTCCTGTAGAGCTGAACTGCCTGGATTATCATGACTCTGAACTTGGAAGGATCATTAAGTGACTGTAGTGTACATTCCATGCTTCCTTCATATTGGAAAAAAGGTTTCTGTTAGAGAGTTGGCCAGGTGCAGTGGCTCATGCCTGTAATCCCAGCACTTTGGGAGGCTGTGGCAGGTGGATCACCTGAGGTCAGGAGTTCAAGACCAGCCTGGTCAACACGGTGAAACTCCATCTATACTAATAATACAAAAATTAGCCAGGCGTGGTTGCATACGCCTGTAGTCCCAGCTACTCATTCTCTGATGAGAATCGCTGCAACCTGCAAGGCGGAGATTACAGTTAGCTGAGATTACGCCACTGCACTCCAGCCTGGGCAACAGAGTGAGACTGTATCAAAAAAAGAAAAAAAAAAAAGAGAGAATCTATATTAGAACAGATTCCAAAGTAAAGTCTCTTCATCCCAATGCATGGCCATGATTTACACAGACGTGCCTAGCATGGCTCACCAACATCTGAACGGTTGTTCCCTACCATGCCTCTGCGGGCATTCCACAGGGTCAGGAGATGGGTTCACAGGTAAAGATTGGGGGCTTTAGTGGCTTGTAGGGGACAACTGCTCAGTTGTAGGGAGAGGGAGCATTTCTAGAAATAGCCAGATTTTGCTACCCAACTAGGTCTGTCCTCCTGGTTTTGGGGGGCCCTTCTTGATCCCCTCTGAGTGACTGAGGGAGGTTACATTGTAAAATGTGTCCATGAGCCAAACAGGCTTATGGAAAGTTCTTCTATACACAAAAAAATCAAAGCTCTCCTCTCCCCATCCCTAACCTCTGCTAGAAAATTTGCCATAATGAAACTGACTTGACAGATTAAAAGACCTTGTCCTAGATGGCCAGGAATTGGATAGTCACACATTTTACGGACTTCATGGCAGCGATGAGTAATCTGTGAAGATACTAAATAGAGGCAATAGTAACTAACTCCATTAAATGTCATGCTGATTGTCTGTTTTTATAGCACTGATGATACTGTTTTATTTATTACCAATAGACCACAACATTCACATCTGTTTTTCCTCAAGGGAACCATATTTGCTTTTGGTTGAAGGATTTATCTATTTGATACTATCCAGAATATTGCTAAACTATAATTTCCTGGGTTATATTTTAGATGGGTTGTCTGCATGGTGGTAAAATAAGCTTTTTCCTCTTGCCTACATCCTTTGGAAGATCTCCTGATCATACATAACTAGGTAGGGCTTATTCTTGCTGTTGGAGCTTGGCACCCAGCTCTAGACTGTTTCTTTGAGTATTATTGCAGATTGGAGACGTGTGTGATAGGAGCAGGGCTCAGAAATAGGGCTTGAGGCCCAAGCAGAAACTGAAGCTGTCATTCAAATGAAGGTGCTCTCTCTACTGCATGATCGACAGTGAGGAAAGGAGGATGAAAATCCTTCTCATCACTAAGAGCTTGAAGGAATCCACGTCCCCAGATTAGCAACCCTAGAGTTCATCTGCGCAAGCTAAGAAATGTGTAAGCTTCCTTGATCAGCACAGGCCTTACAGCACAGGAGCAGTGACCAGTAAGGAAATGCCACTGCTGTGCTTTCTGTTGGAAACTGTTGGAAAATACAGTGAACTGGCTGGGCACAGTGGCTTATGCCTGTAATCCCAACACTTTGAAAGGCTGAGGCAGGCAGATCGTTTGAGGTCAGGAGTTCCAGACCAGCCTGGCCAACATGGTGAAACCCCGTCTCTACTAAAAATGCAAAAATTAGCCGGGCATGGTAGTAGGTGTCTGTAATCCCAGTTCCTCAGGAAGCTGAGGCAGGAGAATCACTCGAGCCTGGGAGGCGGAGGTTGCAGTGAGCCGAGATTGCAGCAATGCACGCCAGCCTGGGTGACAGAGTGAGACTCTGTTTCAAAAAAAAAAAAAAGAAAATGCAGTGAACTTCAGATGCCACTGGAACATGGGTTCTAGCAGCCTGGTCAAGCTATGTGTCATTCTTTTTCCTCCTCATATTCAGGACGGGCTTTGTGAGGAGGCACTGTGCGGTTCCAGTGGCTTTCTGTTACAGCTGGGCACACCACACAAGCAAGTGCCTCATCTGCATGCAGTGCTCCTCACAGGAGCTTGCACTTCATTCCTATTTATTCTGCCCTCATTTAAGGTGTAAGCTTAGTGTCCTAATATATTTATTTTTGGAAAGGGCCAAGTTACAAAACATCTTTTTTTGAGGCTGCACTGTTGATATGGCATGCAGTGACCACCAAGAAAGTATATACTCATGTGTTAGATACTGATTACATCATTTACATCATGTTCAGTATTTGGAATTAAAGATGTGAATGTTCTGTGACCAGAATAGGGATGACACAAATGGAATCAGCTCCTGGTGGACTAAGAATCTTGAAAAACTCTGGCCACCTCATCCACTATATCTGGATTAAGTATATTTTAACAAAAACATTAAACAATTTTATATAAAAAGAATGGCTACTTTTCCTTGGTTCTTTTACCTTTGCCCATGGCGTCCTTGGGCACTGCGCATCGCCTGACTCCCTTGGAGCCACTTCCGACTAAAGAAGCTTTTGATGCCTGCTCCAGTCTTCCCTCACCCATCAGTGGGATTATTTGCATTTAGAATAGAAGATAGCATTGTTGGCATCAGTTCCACATTTTCTATCAGATAACAGCAGTTGCAGTACATCACAGCCAATATACAGATCAAAACTACACTTAGCATCGGAAATTCAGGTGTTATCCCAGTTCCTTGCTGGCTTTGTTCCTAGTGGCCCATATTTAGGAAAGTTTTGGTTTAAAAATATAGTAAATGATATTTACATGATCCTAACTGGTAATGATAGCTTTCATTTGAAAAAGAAAGCGAGATGAGATTCAATTCAGCAATGATTGAGAACTTATTCTGAGCCAGATGGGCTGGGTTTTTGGGGTGGGGGTCAGGGAACAGGTGAGGCCCAGCACCAAGACTCCTGGAGCTCATATCTAATGGGGAGGCCAGGCTTTCCACAGCGCTCCCCAGTGCAATGAATAGCTAAAGGGAGATCAAGGGGACCACAGACTCTATAACAAAGGGATTTGGCCGGGCGCGGTGGCTCAAGCCTGTAATCCCAGCACTTTGGGAGGCCGAGACGGGCGGATCACGAGGTCAGGAGATCGAGACCATCCTGGCTAACACGTTGAAACCCCAGTCTCTACTAAAAATACAAAAAATTAGCCGGGCGAGGTGGCGGGCGCCTGTGGTCCCAGCTACTCGGGAGGCTGAGGCAGGAGAATGGCGTGAACCTGGGAGGCGGAGCTTGCAGTGAGCTGAGATCCGGCCACTGCACTCCAGCCCAGGCGACAAAGCAAGACTCCGTCTCAAAAAAACAAAAAAACAAAAAAAAAAACAAAGGGATTTAACCCAGTCTGAGGGGTCAGTGAAAGCAACTCTGAGAAAGAGAGATGTGAAATATAATCACCCTTCCTACAGAGATGAGTAGATTTTTATTTAGTGAAGGAGCATGGAAGCAAGACTTCCAGTGCTCCCATGTCCATCACTAGCACTTCCACCCATCCAAGTGCCAAAGTCAGCAACCCAAGCCAGGCACAGTTATGTGTACCTGCATCCCAGCTACCTCCAGAGGCTGAGGTGGGAGAATCACTTGAGGCCAGGAGCTTGAGACCAGCCTGAGTGATATAGCAAGACCCCATCTCTGACAATAAAATTAAAAAGTTGGCCAGGCGCAGTGGCACACACCTGTAATCCCAGCACTTTGGGAGCTCAAGGAGGGTGGATCACCTGAGGTTGGGAGTTCGAGACCAGCCTGATCAACATGGAGAAACCCCATCTCTACTAAAAATATAAAAATTAGCCAGGCATGATGGTGAGTGCCTGTAATCCCAGCTACTCGGGAGGCTGAGGCAGAAGAATCACTTGAACCTGGGAGGCGGAGGTTGCAGTGAGCCAAGATTGCACCATTGCACTCTAACCTGGGTGACAGAGTAAGACTCCATCTCAAAAAAATAATAATAAAAATAAAAAGTCGGCCGGGCACGGTGGCTCAAGCCTGTAATCCCAGCACTTTGGGAGGCCGAGACGGGTGGATCACGAGGTCAGGAGATCGAGACCATCCTGGCTAACACGGTGAAACCCCGTCTCTACTAAAAAATACTAAAAAACTAGCCGGGCGAGGTGGCGGGCGCCTGTAGTCCCAGCTACTCTGGAGGCTGAGGCAGGAGAATGGCGTAAACCCGGGAGGCGGAGCCTGCAGTAAGCTGAGATCCGGCCACTTCACTCCAGCCTGGGCGACAGAGCAAGACTCCGTCTCAAAAAAAATAAAATAAAATAAAATAAAATAAAATAAAATAAAATAAAATAAAATAAAATAAAAAGTCAAAAATCGCTGGGCATGGTGGCTCACGCCTGTAATCCCAGCACTTTGGGAGACTGAGGCAGGTGGATCACAAGGTCAGGAGATCGTGATCATCCTGGCTAACATGGTAAAACCCCATCTCTACTAAAAATACAAAAAATTAGTTGGGCGTGGTGGCAGGTGCCTGTAGTCCCAGCTACTCGGGAGGCTGAGGCAGGAGAATCTATTGAACCCGGGAGGCGGAGGTTGCAGTGAGCTATCACTCCTCTGCACTCCAGCCTGGGCGACAGAGTAAGACTCTGTCTCAAAAAAAAAAAAAAAAAAAAAAGTCAAAAACCCAAGAAACTTTGTGTGGTAGACTTAATTTGGCACCCCCTAATATTTATGCCTTTGTGTAGTCCCCTTTCTAATCGGGGCTGGCCTTTGATCTTTAACCAATAGAATGTGGCAAAACTGGCAGCTTCCATTTTTGTACTTGGAGGGAAGCTAGCTACCATGTAAATTCAACTACCTGAGACCACTACACTAACCAAAGGAGAAGCCATGCAGAAGAGAATCAAGCAACCAAGCTGACAGCAAGAACTGAGGACCCAAACATATACTTCAAGTTGAGCCATTTGTGTTACCCCAGATCATGCGCAGAGCAGAAATGGGCTGCCCCACCAAGTCCTGCTCAGACTGCAGAATTGTGAACAAATAATAAAATGATTGCAGTCATTTTATTGCAGGTGCAGTGGCTCATGCCTGTAATCCCAACACTTTAGGATGCTGAGGCAGGCAGATGGCTTGAGCACAGGAGTTCAAGACCAGCCTGGGCAACATGATAAAACCCTGTCTCTACTGAAAAATACAAAAATTAGCTGCATATCTACAGTCCCAGCTACTGGGGAGGTTAAGGTGGGAGGATTGCTTGAGGCCGGGAGGCGGAGGTTGCAGTGACCTGGGATCGCGCCACTGCACTCCAGGCTGGGCGACAGTGTAAGACTCTGTCTTAAAAAAAAAAAAGTTGCTGTTTGAAGTCATTGCATTTTATGGTGGTTTTTAGCAATAGACAACCAAAACACCTTTTCCTTGTCCCCATATCCCCTCTCTCTGTTAAGCTCCATCAATTTTACCTCCAGAATATCCTAAGCCTACTCTCATCTCTGACACTATCTGACTCTCAAACTACCATCCACTTTCACTGCAGTAGCCTTCTCAAAGTTGTCTCTGTGCACTTACACAGCCCCACTCCAATCTATATACCTCACTGCAACCAAAGAGATCTTTTCCAAGCATAAATTGGATCACGTCATCCTCTTGCTTAAAATATTTCAGTAGTTTTCTTTTGTCCCTAAAATAAAAATCATCAAAGTCCTTAGCATGGCTTACCTTGCTTAGCAAGGCTCTGCCAAGTTCCTTGTCTCTACCCATTGCTCAAGCCCCCTCTTGCCCTATAATCTTTTTCTTTTATGCCATGCTAGCCTTTAGTTACTACACTCTACAACCCCTTTTGCCCCAGGGACTTTGTGTACACTGTTTCCTCTTTCTGGTATCCCTACCTACTCACCTGCCCCTACCCTCTTTGCTAAGTGCTTCCTAGTTACCTTAATAGGTTTCAGCTCAGACATCACTTCCTCACAGAAGCTTTCCCTGCCCCACCTGGCTAAGTTTCCCTTTAGATTTAGCTGGTTGTTTGATTATTGTCTGACTCTTCCCACTAGACTAAGTTCCTGACTGGTTTTACCTGAAATGAACCTTGAAGTGGCTGGTGTGCCATCTGTCACAAGGATTTGCTCCTTATAAGTGCAGCCCAAATTCTTTGACACTACTCCCATTGAAAGGTGATGGGGTCAGGGGGTGGAATCTGTGTCCCCTCCTCTGGAATCTGGACTCTGTGACTCCTTGACCAGTAAAATACAGCAAAAATGACACTATGCCAGGTATCAGGCCCAGGCCTTAAGAAACTGGCATCTTCCATTCTGTCACTTTGAATGCTTTCTCTTTAACCCAGTCTCCATGCTATCAGAAAGTCCAGGCAGCCTATGGAGAGGAACCAAGACCCTTGGTCCTCAGCCCTAGCAGAGCTCCCAGCTGACAGCACCAACTTGCCAGTCACATGAGTGAGCCATGTTGGAAGTGGAACTTCTAACCCCCCGTTGAACCATC
The DNA here is from genome assembly GCF_007565055.1 of Rhinopithecus roxellana. Lineage (NCBI taxonomy): Eukaryota > Metazoa > Chordata > Mammalia > Primates > Cercopithecidae > Rhinopithecus > Rhinopithecus roxellana. The sequence continues at coordinate 156,068,664 of NC_044551.1, read as the reverse complement.
CCAGCTCACACTGCATGGAGCAGAGATAAGCTTTCGCCATTGAACCTTACCAAATTCCAGATTCATGAACAAAATGATTTTTTTCAATGACTTAAAAAAATTGGGGGGGGGGTTTATTATGCACCAATAGATAACCAATATATTATTATTATGCAATATATATTATTATGCACCAATAGATAACATCAGCCAAAATGGCAAGCCTCTGCAGAAAGGCAACCCTTCCCGGGCAGGATCACAGAACTGTTTGTGATGTCATCCTGAGTCTCACTGAGCCCTGGTTGACCAGGAGCCCACAGTGCCTTTCAACATATCAAGGAGTCTGTGGCAGTGGCCAACCAGGGTGACCACCCCTCATATCCATGCTAGGAAGGAGGTGCAGACCTGGATCCAGGGTTCTTTCTTGCTCATAACCTTCCACCCCCAGGTGGTTGCTGGAGCCTACTGCTCTCCAGGGTTTTGCCCCAAATACGCAGAGAGCAGCCTGTTCCAGCTGGTGAAGGTGGATGTTGGATACCAAGGGACATCAAGCAGTGCCTCATGAAAGACCCTAGGGAGGGAATGCAGTTCGTGGGGAAGGCTCAGGGATCACTGCCCCAGAGGAATGTGCAGCTTTGTGCAAGGTGATTCAGGTGAACATTCACATTTGGTACACCAAGTTCTGAGAGGCGTCTGTGCTGAGGCACACAACCTACACAGTGCCCTCTACGCACACTCTCCAGTACAGTAGCCAGTAGCCGCACATGGCCATTTAAAGTAAAATTTTTTTAAATGTTAAAGAGCTGTGATTAAGGTGATCTTGAGAAAATTAAAAAAAAAAAAAATTGAAAGCAATGTCTCAGTCACATGAGTTACATTTCAACTGCTGAAGAGCCACATGTGGCTAGTGGCTACTGAGCTGAATAGTACAGATGTAGAACATTTTCATCACTAGAAGTTCTATTGAACAGTATTGTTCTAGGCCCTTTAAGAGAGGTCAGCCAGGAACAGTGGCTTACGCCTGTAATCCCAGCATTTTGGGAGGCCGAGGTGGGTGGATCACCTGAGGTCAGGAGTTTGAGACCAGCCTGGCCAACATGGTGAAACCCTGTCTCTACTAAGAATACAAAAATTACCTGGGTATGATGGCAGGTGCCTGTAATCCCAGCTACTGGGGAGGCTGAGGCAGGAGAATCGCTTGAACATGGGAGGCAGAGGTTGCAGTGAACCAAGATTGCGCCACTGCACTCCAGCCTGGGGGACAGAGCAAGATTCCATCTCAAAAAAAAAAAAAAGAAAGAAAGAACATGGTGAAACCCCGTCTCTACTAAAAATACAAAAAATTAGCGGGGTGTGGTGGCGGGCGCCCGTAGTCCCAGCTACTTGGGAGGCTGAGGCAGGAGAACAGCATGAACCCGGGGGCGCGGAGCTTGCAGTGAGCCCAGATCGCACCACTGCACTCCAGCCTGGGCGTCAGAGCAAGACTCCGTCTCAAAAAAAAAAAAAAAAGAAAAAGAAAAGAAAGAGAGAGAGAGGTCAACAGAGATGGCCTTGTCTCCAAGTCCATGAAAATAAATGCAAGAAACAAAACAAGGGCTGCTGCTGAGAGAACCACAGGGACGGCCAAGCTTGTCAGGCCGCTAGGGAGTTTTGGGGAGCAGCTTGAATGACTTACCCTGAGCTTTCTGCCTCCTTTCATAGTCACTGGTAACTTTTTTTCCCAAACTCCTTGTTAGTGTAGTCATTTCCTACTTGGGGGTATCACATTCCATGACTTCCATCCATGACATGCAACAAAAATGCAGCACAGCATCCTGGTTAAGAACATGAACTCCAAGCCCACCGTGGTGGCTCATGCCTGTAATCCCAACACTTTGGGAGTCCAAGGCAGGCGGATCACCTGAGGTCAGGAGTTCGAGACTAGCCTGGCCAACATGGCGAAACTCTGCCTCTACTAAAAATATGAAAATTAGCCGGGCGTGGTGGCAGGTGCCTGTAATCCCAGCTACTTGGGAGGCTGAGGCGGGAGAATCGCTTGAACCTGGAAGGCGGAGGTTGCAGTGAGCCGATATCATGTCCCTGCACTCCAGCCTGGGGGACAGAGCGAGACTTCATCTCAAAAAACAAACAAAAACATGGACGCTGGAACCAAACTGCCCATAGCAGAACTCAGTTCCACAACTTACTAGAGTGACTTTGGGCAAGTTATTCATTCTCATTCTCATAGAGCCCGGGTAAAAAGGGGCTAATAGAAGTTCTATGAGGGTCACATGAAATAATATAAACATAATGGTGCCACGAAATAGTGAACACAATATATATTCGCTTTGATGTTCTCCAAACCTAATCTTATTTGGGTTTCCAAGAAAAAAAAAAAACCTTCAAAAGAGACTTGGTGAGTGTGTGTAATCACCGTATCCTTCCCTGACTTCATTTTACTAAACTCTCCTCCTTCAAGCCCTCTTCAGTCCTCCTAATCTCTTCAGGGCTCTCCTCCTGGTGTGGTGGCACATGGCTCTAGTGCAGCTGCCCAGAGCCTGCTATCAGAGTGTGAAGACTTTGATCTCAGGTGAAGCCATTCTCGTTTTTTATCTTCTTCTATCTTCCGTGCTTAGGCCCCCCAAGTACTAAGTGTGTTCCAGAAGGCTGGAATATCATACAATGGAGGAAATTTGGAGATTAGGATAAAGATTTGGAGAAAGAGGCATAAGAAGCTAAAGATGCAGGAGTTGCCTATGCCGGCTCTTGCTTCGTGGTCATGCAGCTTAACAGGCCCTGGGTGAAGGCCGAGGGCTGGTGTTCTGAGTGTTGCTTCCTCGCAGTCAAGGAAAGTACAAGCTGGGCCCTGCCGGCTTCTCAGGACTGCGTGAGAAACAGAAGATGTAATAAAAACGCAATTTCCTATAAAATTAAATGTCTTAGGGTTGTTAGCAGTTTCCCCGCCCCCAGGCGGCTCCTTTAAGAGGCGGCTCCTCGCCCCTCTAACAGAGGAAGTTCCCGCCCCCCGTTGCCAGGGTGCTCTGTGGCGTCGCATTCTCATTGGTGGGCGACGGCGGGGAGCACCCCCCCCCCCCCGAGGCAGCCATTTCCAACTAGCTGGCGGGGGCGAAAGATGGCGACGCCCCTCGGGTGGTCGAAGGCGGGGTCAGGATCTGTGTGTCTCGCCTTCGATCAACTGCGGGACGTGATTGAGTCTCAGGAGGAACTGATCCACCAGCTGAGGAACGTGGTATGCAGCCAGAGGAGCTTGGGGAGAGGCGGGGCCGGATGCCTCACTGATGGGGGCGGGACCAGAACCTGTTCCGATGCGGGGCCGTGGCTAGAACGCATGGCCCATGGCGTAATCAGGAGGAGGCTGGGCTCGGTCGGTAGGGGTAGAGCCAAAAAGAGGCGGACTTTCCTGAACCAGGGAATTTTAACTAATATCAAGCCATAGTCTCCCTTCCGTTTGCCTGGTTGCTGCAAGAGCTGGTAGAGTCCCTGAGCCTCAGTTTCCCCATTTTCAGTGAAGATGACGTCACTGAGTTCCCATGGGCCTCGTGTGCAGGCAGAGAAACTGTCATCCCTTCTATTATGGACACCCTTCCGCAGAGTCAAAGGCAGTGCCATGATGAATGCAGTAAGCGCAGATTTGGCCCTTGCCAACGATAACTTAGGGGCCTCCAAGAAATTTACATGCCTTAGCTTTTGCCTTCTCAATCAAACCCCAGCTAATGGGTGCAAAGCATTGCAGCCACAGATTACCTGGGTAGGCATGATAGAATCCTGGCCAGCTGGAGTTCATGGTTTTTCTGGTTTTGTTTTTCTGTCTTGATAAGAAGGTTGAGATGTATCTCCATCTCAGAAATAAAATTGGCTTCACGGCCGGGCGCGGTGGGTCAAGCCTGTAATCCCAGCACTTTGGGAGGCCGAGACGGGCGGATCACGAGGTTAGGAGATCGAGACCATCCTGGCTAACATGGTGAAACCCCGTCTCTACTAAAAAATACAAAAAACGCCGGGCGCGGTGGCTCAAGCCTGTAATCCCAGCACTTTGGGAGGCCGAGGCGGGCGGATCACGAGGTCAGGAGATCGAGACCATCCTGGCTAACACGGTGAAACCCCGTCTCTACTAAAAACTACAAAAAAAAAACTAGCTGGGCGAGGTGGCGGCGCCTGTAGTCCCAGCTACCCGGGAGGCTGAGGCAGGAGAATGGCGTGAACCCGGGAGGCGGAGCTTGCAGTGAGCTGAGATCCGGCCACAGCACTCCAGCCTGGGCGACAGAGCGAGACTCCGCCTCAAAAAAAAAAAAAAAAAAAAAAAAAACTAGCGGGGCGAGGTGGCGGGCGCTTGTAGTCCCAGCTACTCGGGAGGCTGAGGCAGGAGAATGGCGTAAACCCAGGAGGCGGAGCTTGCAGTGAGCTGAGATCCGGCCACTGCACTCAAGCCTGGTCAGCAGAGCGAGACTCGGTCTCAAAAAAAAAAAAAAAAAAAAAAACTGGCTTCACATCTATTTCTCATTCTAAGTTGTTCTTAGACAATTTCTTCCCTTCTGGGAAGTTGAATGTGGAGGAAAGGGGAGAGAGACATGTCCTATTTGCTACCCTAATGCTCTAATTCAACAAAATGTATGGAGCTCTAGGCACTGAATTGCCTTTGATTCACTGAAGGTACCCAGGTCTTCCTCTTGGCAGCTGACGATGGCATGGGTGTCCCCACCATCCAGAGTGCTTTTCTGTCTATCCCTTTTCTGGCCCACCCTATATAGCAGTCAGATCTCAGGTCTAATGTCCCCTTCTCCAGAAGCGATTCTGACCCTTCCCCAGGCTGTGTTGGTACCTCTTCTGGGCCCCAGATCCCCTTATGTCTCCCCATCAAGGCACACAACATGTTAGAAGTGCTAGCTGTGGACTGCCTCCTCCATGAGACTGGCTGCTCCTTGAGGACAGCACTTATTGCTGAGTCTCAGTTTATCTGTGGAACTGAATTCTCCCTTCCCAGGGCCTCAGTCTCATCCTACCACAAGCATTATCCTGTTGTCCGCTTTCGGTCCTGGTCCCTAGAGGGCACCCCTTCTACTCCAGCCCCAGACCCTCCCTCAGCCAGGCTCTGTTGCAGATGGTTCTCCAGGACGAAAATTTTGTCAGTAAAGAAGAGTTCCAGGCAGTGGAGAAGAAGCTGGTGGTAAGTAAGGGCCTCTGCTGTCTCCTAATCTTCCCCCTTTTCCCAGGACCCCTGTGGTTAGACTCATTAAGTATTAGCCTCTGACGATGGGTGTGGTGGCTCACAACTGTAATCCCAGCCCTTTGGGAGGCCAAGGCGGCAAATCACTTGAGGTCAGGAGTTTGAGACCAGCCTGGCCAACATGGTGAAACCCTGTCTCTACTAAAAATACAAAAAAATAATAATAATAATTAGCCAAGCATGTGTGGTGGCAGGCGCCTGTAATCCCAGCTACTTGGGAGGCTGGGACAGGAGAATTGCTTGAACCCAGGAGGCGGAGGTTGCACTGAGCTGAGATCACACCACTGCACTCCAGCCTGCGCAACAGAGTGAGACTCTGTCTTAAAAAAAAAAAAAAAGTAAAAAGAAAGGTCGGCCTCTGAGAACCTCCAGCTCTAGTAGCAAGGTGGCCAGAATCTCCCTGTGCCCTGGCTTCTATGTGTCTGTCTGAGAAGCGGGGCTGGTTAAGGGAGTCTAGGAGACCCAAGGCGGCCCAGGGTAATGAAGTGACTGCTGCCACCCCTGCAGGAAGAGAAAGCTGCCCATGCCAAGACCAAGGTCCTCCTGGCCAAGGAAGAGGAGAAGTTACAGTTTGCCCTCGGAGAGGTAGAGGTGCTGTCCAAACAGCTGGAGAAAGAGAAGCTGGCCTTTGAAAAAGCGTGAGTGGGCCTCAGTAGGGGGTGTGGGTTTTGGGGGACACACCTGCTTGCTAGCCTGCCCACCCTCCCATCTTCCCCACCCAGGCTCTCCAGTGTCAAAAGCAAAGTCCTACAGGAGTCCAGCAAGAAGGACCAGCTCATCACCAAATGCAATGGTAGGCGGGAGGCCCGTGCTCTCCACCACGGTTATATAAACGGGCTCTTTCCTAACCACCCAGTGCCTGTGTCAAAGGCAGGGTTTCACTCTAACACCTGTCCCCAGCTGAGGATACAGGCAGGCCCAGGTGGGCCACACCTTCGAAAAGGCCTTAAGGGACCAGGCAGGCCACGGAAATGAGGGAAGCAGTCGGTGTACTATATTCTTCACCGCCATAAAGGAATGGGCTTGCTCCCATTTTTCCTGAAACATACAACCTTCTTAGTCTACCTTTTGTTTTCCCACTTTGGGTTACTCCTAACTCTGATACAAGAGGAACACAGGGCAAGCACTGTCCTATTTGGGACTTGATCCTTAGTCTCAGGGTCAGGACTCAATAGGGAAGGGTACACATGGTGACAGGGGGATAGGACTGCCAGATCTTTAAAACAGAAATTAAGAATTATTTATATTTTTCTAAGACTGGGTGTCACTATGCTGCCCAGGCTGGTCTCAAATGCCTGGGCTCAAGTGATTCACCCACCTCAGCCTCCCAAGTAGCTGGAACTACAGGTGTGAGCCACCATGCCCAGTGAAACCAAGTTGTTTTGTTTTGTTTTGTTTTATTGAGATGGAGTCTTGCTCTGTTGCCTAGGCTGGAGTGCAGTGGCACATGGTTTACTGCAAACTCCGTCTCCCAGGTTCAAGTGATTCTTCTGCCCCAGCCTCCCGAGTAGCTGAGATTACAGGTGTGCACCTTCACGCCTGGCTAATTTTTATATTTTTGGTAGAGATGGGGTTTCACCATGTTGGTCAAGCTGGTCTCGAACTCCCCACCTCAGCCTCCCAAAGTGTTGGGATTATAGGCATGAGCCACTGCACCCAGCCAAAATCAAGTTTTAATGGAAGCTTTTCTGACTTTTTAGTGTTGACAATTGATTTTGAAATTTTAAAACTATTGTGTAGGCCAAGTAAAATATCTGTGGCTGCCAGTTTTCAACTCTGCTCTGTGCAGATGCCTGTGGGCCACTTGTTTGGCTCAGTTGGTGCCATAAGTTGTGGGGCACCTTCAGAGTCAGCTACACGGTGTCCTTACACCTCAGGAGCCCCGTTTATTTCTTGGAATGCAAAACTCCCGTTACCCAGTTTAAGTATGGGCTGGGTGCAGTGGCTCATGCCTGTAATCCCAATACTTTGGGAGGCCAAGGCAGGCGGATCACATGAGGTCAGAAGTTCAAGACCAGCCTGGCCAACATGGTGAAACCCCATCTCCACTAAAAATACCAAAAATTCCCCAGGTGTAGTGGCGGGAGCTTGTAATCCCAGCTACTCGGGAGGCTGAGACAGGAGAATTGCTTGAACCTGGGAGGCAGAGGTTGCAGTGAGCCGAGATCGTGCCATTGCACTCCAGCCTGGGCAATAAGAGTGAAACTCCATCTCAAAAAAAAAAAAAAAAAAAAAATGTAGGTATGAATTCCAGGCACAACATCTGCTTTGTTCACTGCAGCAGATCTCCAGTAGGCCAGAGCGCAAGCACAAGAGGTTCAAGGTCCTTCCTGGTGAGGCTCCCACGTGGAGCCTTGAGTAGCCTGCCTTTTACCAATTCAGCCTTCTCTCTCCCCTGGTGAGTGCTCTCACTGGGAAGATGCCAGCAGGCTGACATCTTGATCTGGCCAGGCAGGCTGACAAGTCTCATAGTAATTTGGTCACTGGGTCCTGCCAGGGCAGGGCCCAACAGGCAGTCACTGCCCCCATGCTCAAGGCCATTGGTCCCCTCAGTCTTGCCCTCTCCCTGGGCATCCCCTTACTTCCCAAAAAAGAACCTGGGGTTCTTTCCTGGTGGGGCCAGAGACATCCTTCCCCTAGGTAATTTCCTTCCAACAGAGATCAGTCAAGCCCACGGGGCTTTGGATCTGCTTGTTGGAATGTATGTGTGTCATGGGGACAGGTCCTGGATGCCTCCCCCAGAATATTCTAAACCCCTCCAGTGGGACACAAGCCCTCTTGAGCCAGTCTGGTGATGTGAACCTCACCCTGGCCAGTGCCTCCCACCCCATCCCTACAAACTCCCCTTGTGTGGTTTAGTTTGGTTTTTACACTTACATAGTTCTTCACTCTCAAAGGGATTTTCTAACCATTCTCTCATCATCAGGAGCCACAGGCTTTTATTTTCAAAGAGGCACACAAATTTCTTATTCTTTTTCCCAAACGAACTTCACAAGTAATTAATCCCACTTAGCTGGACGCCTGGGAAGGAGGTTCAACAGTCCTCATCCCATGACCTAGTGAACTCATGTCTTCATTCTCTCCCTCCACCTGTCTCTCCTCCTTTCCATGCTGTGCCTTCACTTTTTACCAGGTCTTCTCTTTTGAAATCTTAAATGCTTAGACATTTCTGTATTTTCAGAGTTTGTGTTCTAGTTAATTAATCCTTGTCCATCCTTTTTTTTTTTTTGAGACGGAGTCTCTCTCTGTCGCCCAGGCTGGAGTGTAGTGGCGAGATCTCGGCTCACTGCAAGCTCCACGTCCCAGGTTCATGCCATTCTCCTGCCTCAGCCTCCCAAGTAGCTGGGACTACAGGCGCCTGCCACCACATCTGGCTAATTTTTTGTATTTTTAGTAGACACAGGGTTTCACCGTGTTAGCCAGGATGGTCTCGATCTCCTGACCTCATGATCCGCCCACGTTGGCCTCCCAAAGTGCTGGGCTTACAGGCGTGAGTCACCGCGCCCGGCCTGTTTTGTTTTGAAGCGGAGTATGGGTCTGTCACCCAGGCTGAAGTGCAATGGCACGTTCTTGGCTCACTGTGACCTCCGTCTCTCTTGGGTTCAAGTAATTCTTCTGCCTCAACCTCCAAAGTAGCTGGGATTACAGGCATGTGCCACTACACCCAGCTAATTTTTGTATTTTTAGTAGAGACGGAGTTTCACCATGTTGGTCAGGCTGGTCTTAAACTCCTGACCTCAGGTGATCCATCCGCCTTGGCCTCTCAAAGTGCTGGGATTACAGGCGTGAGCTACTGTGCCTGGCCCCTTGTCCAACCTTTAAAGACAGTAGGATTTTCTTTCTGTGGGAATCAGAATTTTCCAGGGTGCCATGTGGGGCAGTTATGTAAATGAAGCACCCCAGATCCCTACAGTCTCCTTGGATTTTGATCCAACACAGAAAAATTATCATTTATTTATATATTTATTTATTTATTTATTTATTTATTTATTTATTTGAGACAGGGTCTTGCTCTGTCACCCAGGCTGGAGTACAGGGGCACAGTCACACCTCATTGCAGCCCCCAACTCCTGAGCTCAAGTGATCCTCTTGCCTCAGCAAGTAGCCAGGACTACAGGCACGTTCCACCACCATGCCCAGCTAGTTTTCTTTTTTTTTTAGTTTTGCAGAGGTGAGGTCTCACTATGTTACCCAGACTGGTCTCTTACTTCTGGGCTCAAGCCTCAGAAAGTCACCTTTGCCCAAATGTACGATTAATCTGGGGGTAGGCTTTGCCACTAGTATCTCACTGGTTCTTCCCTATACCACTGTGGGATAGGGCTGTCTCTTTCCCCATCTTTGAAATGAGGAAACAGGTCTGAAAATCCAGGCAACTCCATCTTCTCCCATCAACCCTGAAGCCCTAGCAGAAGGCTGGGCATCTAGCCAGCCCCCAGGAAGTTTAGTTGGACTGGATTGAACTAGGTCATGTTTCTAAGTCCTAACGCCCCAGGAACATCCCATTCATTCGGTCTGCAAATATACTTTTTGTATACCTACTATGTGCCAGGTACTGTTTTAGGCATTAGGGATAAAGGCGTGAATAAAACAAAGATCCTTGTCCTTGTGGACCTTACATCCCAGTATTGGAGAAGACAGATGAATAAAGTATATGGTATGTTAGGTAAAAGTGTTAAGAAAAATAAAGCAGGATGTCGGGCATGGTGGCTCACACCTATAATCCCAGCATTTTGGGAGGCCGAGGTGGGTGGATCACCTGAGGTCACGAGTTCGAGACCAGCCTGGCCAACATGGTGAAACCCCATCTCTACTAAAAATACAAAAATTAGCCAGGTGTGGTGGCAGGCGCCTGTAATCCCACCGAGCTACTCGGGAGGCTGAGGCAGGAGAATTGCTTGAACTCGGGAGGAGGAGGTTGCAGTGAACCAAGATCATGCCACTGCACTCCAGCCTGGCAACAGAGCAAGACTCAGTCTCAAAAAAAAAAAAAAAGAAAGAAAAGAAAATAAAAGAAAAAGAAAAAGAAAGCAGGAAGAGGGAGTAGGAAGTACTGGGAAATGTAATTTTTAGATGAGGGAGAGTTTCTCCAAGGAGGCAACATCTGTAAAGACCTGCTGGAGTTGAGGGCAGGTGCCATTCATCTTCCAGCCTTTGGGCAGGACTGCCCACCTCTCTCCAAGGACCTTCTCCTGCCCTCATGTGGGTCCTCTGGTCCAGAATAGACTTGTGAAGTCACTGACAACAATCCTCAAACACTGCACTCCCCCAAGACTGCATAATAAACTCATTCATACTAAGGTATTAGCAGTTCTTCATGGAGAACTCCTGGGTGGGCAGCCAAGCTCTGAAAAGCCCCATGAGGGAATGCCTTATCTCAGGAAGGAGCCCTGGGATGGGAACCACCCCTCCTCCCTGCCTCTCTCCCCCACAGAGATTGAGTCTCACATTATAAAGCAAGAAGATATACTTAATGGCAAAGAGAATGAGATTAAAGAGTTGCAGCAAGTTATCAGCCAGCAGAAACAGATCTTCAGGTGAGGGGTCTGGGCCTGGCTGGGGGTGTTGATGACACTGGAGAGCCAGACCTCTGGCCCCTACGTACCCTGGGCTGTCCACAGCCCACCACCAGCCGGCTCCGTTGCAGGAATCACATGTCTGACTTCCGGATCCAGAAGCAGCAGGAGAGCTACATGGCCCAGGTGCTGGACCAGAAGCGTAAGAAAGCCTCAGGGACGCATCAGGCCCACAGCCACCAGCATCCCAGGGAAAAATAAAATGGCCGCCACTTTCCTGTTCTCTGGCTATAATCCCCAGCCTCTGCCTTCTCTGCTCCGGGAGTCCCCAGGCTCTAGCCCCTGCTACTTCCCTCCCTTTTGGGTAGTGGTAGGGGTCCACAAGGTGGGGGCTTGTAGCCTAGGGGAGGAGCTGGGTGTTTGTTGTCTGGTAGGCACCACCGCTTCCTTTGGGTATTTAATCCCTTCCTATATAAACAGCCCTGGTTACCCGGTAACATCCTACCCCACTCCCAGTGTCCTGGTAAATTTAACTCTCCCAACTTGACTACAGGGCTGGAAGCCCTGACCAGAAACTTCAAAGACAGTGGGTTCCAGAACCACAAGGAATTTGGGAAGTCCGTTTCTATCACATGATAATAATGTTATACCTGCAAATTGCATTTGCACCTGCTGACCCTCCCCCAAACAAATAGGAGCTTCACAAATGGGAGGAAGAGAAAAGACAATGCTGTGTGTGGTTTTAAGGTGGAGAAACAATCTGGGAAGGGACCTGGACTTGCACAAGTTGCACAGGCAGGGCTGGATGGGATGGTCTAGCAACATTCTTTCAGAAGCCATCACTGAGTGTCCCCTAGATTATCATGAGGACACACCCAGGCAGAGGACCCACTTCAGGGGTCAGGTTAGCCCAGTGTGGCCCGTCCTGGGTCAGTTTGAGGCCAAGTACACAGGAGGGGTCAGTGTTCTTGCTCCAGGGCCAGCTGGGGCCTGAGTCATAGCAGGACCTTGAAGCCAGAAGTTTAAGGGCAAGTGGTGCCCACAGTTGTAAGACAATGACAGGTGGTGGCTGCCTCCCCACCAGTGCCTGTCCCCAGGGCAGGTCCTAAGGCTGTGGGGGCTGAAATTAGGGCCTTGTGAGTACCTGGGGGAGCACAGGGCTGTTCTGGCCTCAGGGGTCTTTGGAGCTGGGACCACAAGCTAATTCGAAGCTTCCCATGGGACCCCACATCGGTATCCAGGGCCTGTTCTAGGTGCTGAGGCAGATTGTGAAAGCTAGAGCTGTCCACTCCAGCCCCTTCCGATAGGTCCCACTGAGGGCAATGGGTCCAGCCAGAGTAGTACCTTCCTGAGGCCCTGAGGAGTCAGGGAGGCCTCTATTGGTCGGTACTCCTCACTCTACTGAAGGTTGGGGATTGGGGAGAGTGTAACTGGGACCAAGGAAGGTGGTGTGTGCACCCTTAGGAGCTCTAGCTGAGGCCAGCAATAGCAATGGGGGGGTCCCCTGCAGTGATGTTAAGACACCCGGGGCTGAGGGGAAGATGAAATTGCTGGCTCTACCTGAGTCTCCTGGTCTGAAGGTCTGGCTCACAGCCTGAACCGCACATAGCAGTGCCTGACTTCAGGCGGATCCCTGCTGGGCTTCAGTTTCCTCACCTGTGATGGGTGGAGTTGGGCCTAACTCCTGGCTCCAAGGCTTCAAAAGTTGGGCCTGCCATTACCTCACCTGCCTGTCCGCCAAAACTTGGAGCCCACCCCAGGTACTCCGGCTTGTGCCTGAGAAGGGTGTTAGTTGGGCATGGGGGCTGGACAGGGAAGGGTGCAGGGCCCAGGTCTCTTCTGCTGCAGGCGCCGCTGGCTCAGGAGTGGACGCGGCCGCTTTAAGGCGCGGTGACCCCACGGCATCCTCGGGCGGGGCGGGGACAGTGCCGGCGCCACCAGCGGAGGCGAATGCGAGGGAGATAGTGCGCGGCGTCCGGCCCCACCATGCTGACAGCGCTCGCCCCGCCAGCCTTGCCTGGGATCCCGAGGCAGCTGCCCGCGGCCCCCGCGCGGCGCCAGGACTCCTCTGGTTCGTCAGGCTCCTACTACACGGCTCCGGGTTCTCCGGAGCCCCCGGACGTTGGGCCGGACGCGGAAGGCCCAGCGAATTGGCCCTGGGTGGCCCCTGGGCGGGGGGCGGGTGCCCAGCCTCGCCTGTCCGTCAGCGCCCAGAATAGCCGCCAGCGGCACGGGCCCGGCTCGGGTTTCTCGCGAGGCCAGGGCTCCGGCCCACGGCCACCCCAGCCCCAGCTGCGCACGCTGCCGTCGGGGGAGATGGAAGTCATCTTCGGCGTCGGGCCCTTGTTTGGCTGCTCCGGTGCAGAGAATCGCGAGGCACAACAACAGCTCACGGAGCCGGCCTTCATTAGTCCTTTGCCGCCGGGGCCAGCATCTCCCGCTCCTGTCCCACGTCAGTCCCAGGCCCCAGATGGTGGCTCCCGCTGGGCCACCTACCTAGAGCTGCGGCCCCGTGGGCCAAGTCCTGCCGCCCCAGCGCAGTTCGAGTGTGTGGAAGTGGCTCTGGAGGAGCGCGCCGCACCCGCCAGGCCCCGGACGGTGCCCAAGCGTCAGATCGAGCTGCGCCCCCGGCCCCAGAGTCCCCCGCGGGCGGCCGGCGCGCCGCGCCCCCGGCTGCTTCTGCGCACCGGCTCCCTGGACGAGTCGCTGGGCCGCCTGCAGGCCGCCGCGGGCTTCGTGCAGACGGCGCTGGCCAGAAAACTGAGTCCCGAGGCCCCGGCCGCGAGCAGCGCCACCTTCAGGCCCACGGGGCTGCCGGAACCTGCGACCCGGGAAACGGCCCGCAGCACCCGCGTGGTCCTGGAGAAGACTAAGTCTCGGCCACTTCGCGTACAAGATAATTCGGCCCCCGCCAAAGCCCCGAGGCCGTGGCCCAGCCTCCGCGAGCGAGCGATTCGGCGCGACAAGCCTGCGCCCGGGACGGAGCCGCTGGGTCCTGTTAGCTCTAGCATCTTCCTTCAGTCAGAGGAGAAGATCCAGGAGGCGCGGAAGACTCGGTTCCCGCAAGAGGCGCCGGATCGAACTGTCCAGAGGGCACGGAGTCCGCCTTTTGAATGTAGGGTCCCCTCGGAGGTTCCGAGTAGGGCTGTGAGGCCAAGGAGCCCGTCCCCGCCGTGGCAGGCTCCAAATGGGGCTGTACGGGGTCCTCGCTGCCCGTCGCCCCAGAACTTGTCCCCGTGGGATCGGACTACTCGGAGGGTGAGTAGCCCATCGTTCCCTGAAGCCTCCTCCGCGTGGGAAAATCAGAATCTTGCCGTCGAGGAAACTGTCAGCAGGAGAAGCTCTTCCCCTCCGATCCGTTCCCAGTGGAATCAGTGTGTTGCCGGGGAAAGGAGCCCGTCCCTCGAAGCCCCTTCCCGGTGGGAGATTCCACATTCGGCAGTCGGGGATGCGGTGGAACCAGGTAGGAGCCCGTCCCCGCCGGCCTTCTTCCCGTGGGAGGCTCCAGATCGTCCTATTGGAACTTGGGGCCCATCTCCCCAAGAGACGTGGGACCCCATGGGGCCAGGCGCATCGATAGTATTTACTCAGGAAGCTCAGAATGGGTTAACTCAGGAGGAGTTGGCACCGCCTACACCGTCCCCACCCGGGACTCCAGAACCAACAGAGATGCAGAGTCCATCCACGCGGGAGATTCCGGATCTTGCCTTTGGAGGGAGTCAGCCGTCCCCAGAGGTGGCAGCACCCGAGCCGCCCGGCAGCCACCTTGTCGGCACCCTGGACGCCGATAAGTGCCCGGAAGTCTTGGGTCCTGGAGAGGCGGCCTCGGGACGTCCGCGCGTGGCCATTCCGCGGCCTCGAGACGTGCGCAAGTTGGTGAAGACCACGTACGCGCCAGGCTTCCCGGCAGGAGCCCCAGGCTCAAGGCTACCTGCGCCTCCTGCCGACCCCTGCGGGGAGGAGGGCGGCGAATCCAAGACGCAAGAGCCTCCGGCACTGGGGCCCCCGGTCCCGGCTCACTACACTTCCGTTTTCATCAAGGATTTTCTACCGGTCGTGCCGCACCCCTACGAGCCTCCAGAACCGTCCTTCGACACGGTCCCCCAGGACGCCTCACAGCCCAACGGGGTCATGCGGCGGAGGGCAGAGAACAGCACAGCAAAGCCCTTCAAGCGCACAGAGATCCGCCTGCCTGGGGCCCTGGCCTTGGGTCGCCGGCCCGAGGTAACCTCGGGAGTGCGAGCGCGCGGCCCTGGAGGAAAGAACAGGGATGCAGAGGCCCAGCGCCTTGTCCCCGACGGGAAGGGTCGGACCAGCCCTCTAGGCGGCGCCCGCAGCTCATCCCAGCGCTGCCCCGTAGGGCCAGCAGGAGTCCGATCGCCCCGCCCCAGCTCCCCTCAGGTGCACGCCAGCCCGAGCCCTGGGATAGCACCCAAACCGAAGACACCTCCTACGGCCCCCGAGCCCCCGGCTGCCGTCCAGGCGCCACTCCCGCTGGAGTCCCTGGCGTCGGCGGGCAGGACGGCCCCTGCCCAGCCCCGCGCTGCCTCGGCGCCTCCCACAGACCGGTCCCCGCAAAGCCCCTCCCAGGAGTGCGCAAGCCGCCCGGGGCCGCGCCCCGGGGGAAGGTCTTGGTGGACCCCGAGAGCGGCCGCTACTACTTCGTGGAGGCGCCGCGTCAGCCTCGGCTGCGGGTGCTCTTCGACCCCGAGAGTGGGCAGTACGTGGAGGTGCTGCTGCCGCCCTCGTCCCCTGGGCCGCCCCACCGCGTCTACACCCCTCTGGCCCTGGGCCTCGGCCTCTACCCGCCCGCCTATGGGCCTATATCCAGCCTCTCCCTGCCACCGTCCCCGGGCCCACAGGCTCTCGGCAACCCCCAGCTACCCTGGGTCTCTGAGGCAGGGCCCCTGGACGGGACCTACTACCTGCCAGTGAGCGGGACCCCCAGCCCCGCACCTCCTCTGCTCTTCTGTGCGCCGCCCTCCAGCTCAGTGCCCACCCAGCCCGGCAAGGGTTCCTTGTTCCCACTGTGAGGCCCCGGGCAGATCCCCATGGAGTTGGAGCCCTTGGATGGCCTGGGAGGTTCTGGCATCCAAGCCCCTACCCTCCTGTCTTTCCACTGCCTCTGTCTTTAACCCATCCCAGCCAGTCGTCGGACAGGAAGTGATCTTCAGAGAATGAATCTGAGCCCCGAGGCTGGTGGAGCTGGAGTCACCCAGGAAGTGGCTGCCTACTTCCTCCCCCAACGAAATTATGTATCCCTTTCCCAGGCATTCCCAGGGCATGGTGTGGTGTGGTGTGTGGGTGTGTGTATATGTGTATATGTGGGCAAGCAAATAGGGAAAGTGAGGCATCCCTGGGCTTGTCCCCAGAAGCCCATCAGAGGAGGTGCTGGAGCTGCCCTGTGGCAGCAGGAACGGAGCAGCAGGAGACAGGGTGGGGAACTGTCTGCCTTCCCTGTTAGCAGGCCCAGGTGAGGTGAGGCTGGCCAGTGCCCCTGGTGAGGTGGCAGGAAGGACCCTGGCTGTCACATCTGCTCTTAGGAAGAGGAGCTGAGCTTTGGCCCTGGAGGCTACTGGGGGGAAAGTGGCCAGTACAGCCCCAGGCCAGGCTGGTTCTGAGAAAGGGAGCTAAGGCAGGGGGACAGCAAGTGGAAGCAAAGCAAAGAATACAGAGAGGGCCTGGGTCAGGGGTGAGCCTAGAACTTGGGGTGGGAAGATGGGGAGCCTGGGCCTCAGAGCTGAGCTGACTCATTTTTGGGCCAGGGGTGGGGCTTCTGTCCCCGACCCCCTACATCGGGAGTAGGTGAAATGGTCATCAGGAAGGTCTGAGAAGAGGGAGGGTTGGGCTCTTGTCCCACAGGAGTCTCTTGACCCCTCTGTGTGGTTAGAAGGTGGGTTAGGGCTGGCAGTAGAAGCGATACCGCTGGTGGAGTAGCCAGAGGGACCTGCAGCTCTTGGCAGATTCCACTCCCCAGTAACAGATGTGGCAACAAGGCCCAGAGAGGGGCTGGCCCTACAGAGCAGTCACAGCAAGGGACAGGGCCCAGAGCCTGCACTTCAGTTGCCCTGAGATTCCAGGAGCCTCTGAGGGAGATGAGGGGGGTCTACATGAGGTGGGAGGTGGTGTGCGTGGGGGTCTGTGTATAGTTCTGAACCAGAAATGGTTGGCCCTTGCCAGCCTGGTGTGTGATGTGATGAGTTTGCGAAGGACAGTTTCCATGAGAAGCAGTGGCAAGGATGGGGATGGATGCCTTCGTTGTTCCAGGCCTGTCAGGGGGCCCAGGTGTCTAGCAGTCCCTGCTCTCTGCCCTGGACTGGAAATTGACTAGGAGAGCTATGAATCAGAACAGCTGGCCGTTTTCTGGCTAGAGACACCAGCTCCGATGGCATGGAGGCCCTGGGGCCACCCCAGGTGCCTTTACCTCATCCTGGTGTGTAATAAATCACTGACCATGGAGCCATGATGGCTGAAATAACTGGTGTGAGGTGCCTGATTTCCTGCCATGGCCTCTCAACACCCTCCACAGTGTCCTTCCATGCCTGGGTATGGCCTGGGTGGAGGGGACCTCAGGGCTAGGGAAGGAGACCATGTGTGTCTTAGAAACACTGTAGCATCCCTGTCTCCCTGAATTTGCCTCCCAGGAGGCTGGCAGCCACACCTCATTCCTTCTGGTGGTTGAGTGGCCGGGGGCCTTGGGTCAATCAGGCTTGGGTTTCTCAGCATGGCCCCTCTAGCTACGTGGCCTTGGATTTGTCACCTCTCTCTGAGCCTTTGTGTTGGAAGAGGCAGAATAAACATGACAGTCTTATTTCTCAGAAAGGTCAATAAAAAAAGATGACGGCAGCCAACCAACTCTTCCCACAAGGTACTCAGCAGAGTGCCTACCACTTAGCCAGATCACAGGATGTGGGAGGTATGGGCCCCTATGTGTTCCTGCCCAGGCCCAGCCCCTTTCCTTGCCTCATTGCTCCCTATCTGTGAAATTGAGCTGAGATGGCTGGAGCCAGGGTCCAGCTAGAAGACATGCCCACGTGGCATCTTCAGGGCCCTGGAGGAGGGAGTGGGAGGAGGATGGGAGGGGTGAGGTGTCAATTCCCCATTGGTCTAGGCCAGGTGTTCTGTGGCAGTCCCCACACCACACAACCACACACACATCTGCACCTCAGCCACATCCTACACTTGCTGACCTGGCTCCTGGGGCCATGAGGCTGTCACTACCATTGCTGCTGCTGCTGGGAGCCTGGGCCATCCCAGGGGGCCTTGGGGACAGGGACCCCACTCACAGCCACAGCCCCACAACTGGACGATGAGGAGATGTACTCAGCCCATATGCCCACTCACCTGCGTTGTGATGCCTGCAGAGCTGTGGCTTACCAGGTGAGTCCTTCACTCACACCCCTTCTCAAGCCAGACCCCTCAATCCACCTCACATTCTACCACCAGCCTTTGATCCCCGATCCCTACCACTGGGCATCAAACCACAGATGCAGTCTTTAATTATATTCCATGCCTCAGTTTACCCATCTGCCTGCCCAACAGAGAGCAGACAATCTGGGAGGCTTCCATCGTATCTTGAGACCCCAGGGAATCACTCACTTGTCCTTAGGCTTCTCCCTTTCCAGGCCCATCCTTGGTTCTGGACTCCCTCCCCAAACCTGACGGGGCGACTTTGGCTATGTGTACATGGTGCACGTGCACACGTGTGAGCACCTGCACGTGAGTATGCGTGTGTCTGGGTTCACACACCTGCTGAGCATGCCTGCGCGCCAGTGTCTCTGTGAGGTGGGGGCCTGGGAGTACTTGTGCTGTTAGTTTTTCTTACTTTGTTCTTGTGGTTAAACTTTTTTTTTTTTTGAGACGGAGTCTTGCTCTGTCACCTGGGCTGGAGTGCAGTGGCCGGATCTCAGCTCACTGCAAGCTCCGCCTCCCGGGTTTATCCCATTCTCCTGCCTCAGCCTCCCGAGTAGCTGGGACTACAGGTGCCCGCCACCTCGCCCGGCTAGTTTTTTGTATTTTTTAGTGGAGACGGGGTTTCACCGTGTTAGCCAGGATGGTCTCGATCTCCTGACCTCGTGATCCGCCTGTCTCGGCCTCCCAAAGTGCTGGGATTACAGGCTTGAGCCACCGCGCCCGGCCTATTCTTGTGGTTTAAAATGGCATATGCTGGCCGGGTGCAGTGGGTCGTGCCTATAATCCCAGCACTTTGGGAGGCTGAGCGGGGCCGATCGCCTGAGCTCAGGTGTTTGAGACCAGCCTGGCTAACATGGTGAAACCCCATCTCTACTGAAAATACAAAAAATTAGCCGGGTGTGGTGGCGCCCCTGTAGTCCCAGGTACCTGGAGGCTGAGGGAGGAGAATTGATTGAACCTGGGAGGCGGAGGCTGCAGTGAGCTGAGATCGCGTCCCTGCACTCCAGCCTGGGCGACGGACGGTGTGAGACTCTAAATAAATAAATAAAAATAAAATGGCACGTGCCACTGGGCAGGTGTGCCCTGGAGGAGGGACCCCAGTGCCCAGGCCTCACCTACCACTTTAGCATTTCTTTCCCATCCCCCACTCCCATCCCAGGGAGCTTTGGGGACTGGGGGAGGGGCCGTGCAGCAGCCTCACAGGTGCTTCCTGCTCAAACAGCTCTCTTGCCGCCTTATTCTCCCCAGAGACTCTGCTCCTATCCTCCCCACCTCCCCCTAACTGAGCAGCAGTCCTGAGGCCCTGCCTCCCAGTGCCTCCTTGTTCCAGATGTGGCAAAATCTGGCAAAAGCAGAGACCAAACTTCATACCCCAAACTTTGGGGGGCGGCGGGAGCTGAGCGAGTCGGTCTACACGGATGTCCTGGACCGGAGCTGCTCCCGGAACTGGCAGGAGTGAGTTGAAAATCCTGCCCCTACCTCCCTCCTCCAAGGGCAGGCCTGGTGGGTGGAGATTCCCACTCACCTGCTCACACGACACACACTCCACTAGGACCCTGGTCCAAGGAAGGGGCTGGCTGGGATGAAGTCTGGGCTCTGGAGCTGAGAGCAAGTGAGAGAGCAGATGGCCAGCAGACAAGGTCACCTTGTGACCTTGGGACAAGGCTTTCCCTCTCTGAATTCCGCAAACACCCAGCATGCCCAGCTTGGTGTGGAGAAGGGTCTCTCCCTGGCTAGGCTCCTGCCAAAGCTGTACTCCTCTCCTCTCCACTGCCACCAGCTATGGAGTTCGAGAAGTGGACCAAGTGAAACGTCTCACAGGCCCAGGACTTAGTGAGGGGCCAGAGCCAAGCATCAGCGTGATGGTCACAGGAGGCCCCTGGCCTACCAGGTGATGCCCGGGGTTTGGGGATAGAATGAAGCTCCTGGAGCCTTGGTTTGCCCCACTGTGGGCTGGGCAGCATCTGAGGCTCCCACTGGGCTCCCCTAGGCTCTCCAGGACATGTTTGCACTACTTGGGGGAGTTTGGAGAAGACCAGATCTATGAAGCCCACCAACAAGGCCAAGGGGCTCTGGAGTCATTGCTGTGTGGGGGACCACAAGGGGCCTGCTCAGAGAAAGTGTCAGCCACAAGAGAAGAGCTCTAGTCCTGGACTCTACCCTCCTCTGAAAGAAGCTGGGGCTTGCTCTGAGGGTCTCCACTCCCGTGTGCAGGCAGCCAGGAGGGCAGGAAGACCTTGCTCTGTGCTGCCATCCTGCCTCCCTCCTCCAGCCTCAGGGCCCTGGGGCCTGGGTGGGAGCCAAGGCCTTCCCCTCTGGACTCAAATAAAACCCAGTGACCTCACTTCTTTTCTCTGCAAAAGGTGCTTGGGGTGCTGGGAGTGCAGACATTGGTGTTTCTTCTGATGTCCCTTCTAAGGAAGAAAAAAAAAAACTCAAAATCAATTTTTTTTTTTTTTGAGACAGTCTCTGTCGCCCAGGCTGGAGTGCAGTGATCTCGGCTCAATGCAACCTCCACCTCCCAGGTTCAAGAGATTCTCCCACCTCAGCCTCCTGAGTGGCTGGGATTACAGGCACCCGCCATCATGCCCGTCTAATTTTTGTATTTTTAGTAAAGACAGGATTTCACCATGTTGGCCAGGCTGGTCTTGAACTCCTGACCTCAGGTGATCCACCCACCTCGCCTCCCAAAGTGCTGGGATTACAGGTGTGAGCCACCGAGCCCAGCCTTCAAAATGCTTTTTCTATTCTCTCACTCCACAACAACACAGAAGATGGCTGTGACCAAATGCGTGGGGGCTTTCCCCTACACACCAGACAAGCAGTTCTGCAGCCGACACCAACTGGGTGCCCACCAAAATTTAACTCTGGCACTATCTACCTGGAGATGGTATCAGATCCCACAGCTGAGGACTCAGTCCCCCGTTCTGTCCCCTATTCCTATGCCAGTTCCAACTCCAGGCCTCCGGAGCTTCTGGCCTACTGGCTTCAGGATGAGGTTCCCACAACCCCCTCTTTGAGTTCAACTAATTTGCTAGAGTGGTCATAGAGCTCAGAGAAACATTTGCCAGTTTATTATAAAGGATGTTACAAAGGATACAGATGAAGAGATGTGTAGGGCAAGGTATGGGGAATGGGCTCGGAGCTTCCACGCCCTTCATGGATGCATCACTGTCCAGGAACCTCCACCTTCATTAGGTAGGCATGATTCATTAAGCCATTGGCCATTGGCGAACAACTTACCCTCCAAGCTGTCTGCCCTCCCTCGGCTGGGGGTGCGGGGTAGGGGGCTGAAATCCTGCCTTGGTCTCTCTGGTAACCAGCCCCTGTCCTGAAGCTACCCTAGGGGCTGCTAGCCATCAGTCAATCATTAGCACACAAGAAGACATCATTTTGGGAATTCTAAGATTTTAGAAATTGTACTCCAGGAAACGAGGTCAAAGACCAAATATATATTTCACAATATTACATCCCTCCTACAGAGTGCCAAATATACATCCCTACAACTTCCAGAGGTAAGAGAGCGCCGTCAATGGCGTGGTGATGTAACCACCCAAAGGGTTCACCTTGCCCAAGCCAGACAGAGCTGATTTCTCAAGACAGGGGAATTCAATAAAGAGTAATGAACGCAGAGCTGGCTGTGCAGGAGACCAGAGTTTTACTATTACTCAAATCAGTCTCCCCAAGCATTCGGGGAGCAGAGTTTTTAAGGACAACTTGATGGATGGCGGGGAAACCAGTGAGCCAGGAGTGCTGATTGGTCAGGACTGAAATCATAGGGAGTCGAAGCTGTCTCCTTGCCTTGAGTCAGTTCCTAGGTGGGATTCCCAGGTTCCAATGAGGCAATTTATGGAACTGGGTGGTGCCAGCTGATCCATCAAGTGCAGGGTCTGCAAAGTATCCCAAGCACTGATTTTAGGAGCAGTTTAGAGAGGATCAGAATCTTGTAGCCTCCAGCTGCATGACTCCTAAACCATAATTTCTAATCTTGTGGCTAATGTTAGTCCGTCCTACAAAGGCACTCTAGTCCTCAGGCAAGAAGGAAGTCTGCTTTGAGAAAGGGCTGTTATTGTCTTTGTTTTAGACTATAAACTAAAAACTAAGTTTCTCCCAAGGTTAGTTCAGCCTACACTCAGGAATGAAGAAGGACAACTTAGAGGTTAGAAGCAAGCTAGAACTGATTAAGTTAGATCTCTTTCACTGTCTTCATAATTTTGCAAAGGTGGTTCAGTGACATCCCAGGTCTTCAGAACCATCATGAGAAAAGAGAACCAAGGAAAACTCTGCAGGCAGACCACCTTGTGGCACACCTACTCCAGCCACTCCATGCTGTCTGCGCCCCTCCCAGAACACACGTCTCACTGGGTCTACACCCAATGGCTGTTCATTTTCCACACTCTGCCTTTGACCCCAGCTGGTATGGATGGGCCCTGGGTTTCTGACCAGCCAGATTCAACATTTTGGTTCTCAGTCCTGCTTTCCCCAGAAATTCTTCTGGCTGAGCCTTTTCCTTAGTAAAGGAGCCCTGGACCCTATCTAGGTCTGGGAACTGGAGATCGGTGGCACCAGAACTTTCAGTTTCCTTTGTGAGTGTCTCTGATCTGGCCAAGCCCAGGAGAGAGACAGAACATTCTAACCCCCATTTTTAGAAATATTTTTATTTTGCACAAGAGCCATGTGTAGGAAGACAATCTAATCCCCCTTTGACAGATGCAGAAACTGAAACTTAGACAACAGAAGAGGTTCAGGCCAAGTCCCAGGCTGAGTCGTAGCAGGGCTGGGAGAGGATTCAGACTTAGGGGACCGGGGAGGCCAGCTGCTGGGGAAATGGAGGTGCCTGGGGCAGGCCCTGGCCACTCCAGCTTCCCTGGGAGCTGCGCTCAGCCCCCTCCATCCCTCACCTGTTCCAGGACCTGCCTGAAGCCCCACCTTCCCTGGCCTTCACTCAGGAGAGAACCCCTAGACACAAGGAGGAAAGTCAGGGCCCAAGAAACCCACTAAGCTGTCAGTAGGACAGGGTATGGAGCCGGGCTCCGGTGACATGGACCTGTGTTTTTCTGTGGGGTGATTAGAGAGGCTGCATCAGTTCTGGTGTGTGGGCTCCTTTGTGCTACTATGGATCTGGGACCTTGTTCTCCACCTTGTTCTTTATGCGTATTGTGTGGTTTGGGTTGAATTGAGTGTCCATGGAGCCCTGTCTACAAGGGGTGGGGCTTGGTATCCACAGCCCCCTGGGGAGTTCTGGGAGGAGAAGGTGGAGAGGAAAGTGCTGGGGAGTTGCAGAGGCTTCAAACTGGTCCAGCAACTTGGGAAATTGGGAGTAGGAGCCAAGAGGGAGAGGAGAGGACAAGTGGATGGACAGAGGAACAGTGTGGACACCGGCAGGCAGGCGGACTCAGTGCTGTGGCATGAATGTGCTGTCCAGCTGGAGAGAGGTGCCGCCCCTTGGCCCTGCAGGCAGGGCCTGGCCATGGGCACAGCCACCCAGAAGTAGGTGGGCCCTGGAGTGCTGGGGCTGGGGCAGCCCAGAGGGAACAGAATGGGGACCTTAGGCCTAGCCCTCACCTGCTGAGGAGCCTGAGCTCTTAGGGCCCCTCCCCATGTCCCCCCTGCCATCCTCAGGCCCTAGGGCCAGGCTGGGCTGGGCCTGCCAGGAGGGGAGAGAGTTTGGGCATAGGACTGCCTTCCTGGGCTGGGTGATGGGCAGTCACACCGGGCTTGGTGCATAGAAAGGCCTCATGCTCCGTCTAATGCTCTTACTATCTTTAAATTCTTTTTTTTTTTTTTTTTTTTTTTTTTGACACGGAGTCTTCCTCTGTCGCCCGGGCTGGAGTGCAGTGGCCGGATCTCAGCTCACTGCAAGCTCCGCCTCCCGGGTTTTACACCATTCTCCTGGCTCAGCCTCCGGAGTAGCTGGGACTACAGGCGCCTGCCACCTCGCCCGGCTAGGTTTTTTTTTTTTTTTTTGTATTTTTAGAAGATATGGGGTTTCACCGTGTTAGCCAGGATGGTCTCGATCTCCTGACCTCGTGATCCGCCTGTCTCGGCCTCCCAAAGTGCTGGGATTACAGGCTTGAGCCACCGCACCTGGCCTTAAATTCTTTATACTTTTGGAATAAAGGCCTCACATTCTCACTTTGCACCGGGTCCCACAAATTATGTGACTGGGAGGGAAAGGGATCTGTGTCCTGATACAGGGTGCAGGCCAGGCTGGGCCTGCTCCATCTGCAGAGGCCTATCTGCTGCCTGCCTCAGGGACCCTGAGGGGTGCAGGTGGTGGGGGCAAGGCAGCTCAGACCAACCTGAATTTTAGGAATGGTTTCTGCAACCTTGCTATCTGCATGGCTTGGGTCAAATCACATCTACTGAATCTATTTCCTTCGCTGTTAAAGGGGTTAATACCGCCCAGCACAGGGGTTACTTGGGACAGTGCAAATCCATGTTTCCTGGCACAAGGCCATTCCTCAATAATGAGAATGACTATGATGATGATGATAATGATGAACTGGTTATTAATAAATGGGGAAGGGCCTCATACAGGGGGTTACATAATAAGTGCCTGTTTCCACTCCCTCTTTCTCCCCTCACCTGGGGCTTGGTAAACTTCTGGTCCTCACCCCTCGACTGTGGCCCTCTCTTGGGAAACAAGAACAGGTCCAGCACCCAGGTGCAGATGTGGGCAGGGAAGGGCACATGTGGCAGAGGCTTGGGTGGCTTTTACTGCCCTAGTGAGAGTTAATACATTACCTCTGCCCAGGCCCCCCTTTCGTAATCCGGAGCTGGGCATCTGGTTATAGATTTACTTCGAACAATGCCTGATACGTGGAGTAAAGTCCTCCTCCTTGGCCTTTGTAAAGTCATCCCCTCTTCTCTTCAGGAACTGCTCAAACCTGTGCCCCAAAGATGAGGGCCCACGAGGACCCCGAGGGCCCGACACAGGTGCTGGGGGCTAGGTGGGGGCGGGGGGCGGTGGGGGGCTGGAGGGCCTGTGCAGGCCTTCTCCCTGGAGGCCAGAGATAAACATTCTGATGAACTTGATAAAGAGTGACTGTCCCAAACTGAATGTGGCAACTGGGGGATGGGTGGGGGTGGGGGTCAAGAAGCCTGCAGCTTTGGGACTGGCTGACTCTAGGTTGCGGTTCAGGAGAGGCCTAACCTCCCCGCCAGTGACACCCCAAAGATCTTCAGGGGGCAGAGGTGGGACCGGATTGGACTTGTCTACAGTCTCGAGCCCTCTTGGCCCCCTCTCGTGTGGTCCCCAAGACCTCTGACTTAGGGGTCCATTTCCCTGGCTAAAATGACAGGTCCTGAGGGCTCTAGAAGCCGGCACAATAGACTCATCCCTGTGGGAAGCAATGTGAAGTGGGAGACAACTGTGGCCAGGCCGAGTGAGAACCGGGTGGATGAACTGTTGGGGAGGGCGGGGACCCCACTCTCAGTTGCTGACAGGCCACTCGGGCTGCCTGATTGTTTTCGGGGCAGAATGGATTTTGTCTGTCTCCATCACTCCACCCTAAGCTACTTATCTCTGCTGCCCCCAGCATGAATCCCCCAGGGACCCTCCGACCCACCTACCCACAGAGCCTAAGTTTGACATGTTGTACAAGATTGAGGACGTGCCGCCTTGGTACCTGTGCATCCTGCTGGGCTTCCAGGTGGGTCCCCCAGGGCCTCCCTGCCCTCACTCTGCACACTCCGCGGGGACTCCAGCCCCTCCCTGGCCAGCAGGGAGTATCTTGGGTAACAGGAAGAAAATCCTGAGGTCAGCACATGGCTGTCAGCAGGCAGGGGTGGGGCAGAGACTGAGTCCTGAAAGAGGATGAACTCCCTGGGGGCGTGTGACACTTGCCAGGTGGAGTGTTGGTGACAGGGTGCAGAGCCAACTCCACGGAAGCCGCAGGAATAACTTGGGTGGAAATTAGTGACCCCCAGAGTGGTCAGCAGTAGCTCTCTGGGAATCCCTTGTGGGGACTGCGGGTCCTGGGCAGGCAGCCACGTCAAGGCCTGCTGAGGCAAGCATGAGGACACTAGGCTGTCCCCTCTCCCTGGAGCTCTAGGGTCCTGCCTCATGCACTCTGCTCTCTCCCTCTGCCCAGCACTACCTGACATGCTTCAGTGGCACCATCGCCGTGCCCTTCCTGCTGGCTGAGGCGCTGTGTGTGGGCCACGACCAGCACGTGGTTAGTCAGCTCATCGGCACCATCTTCACGTGCGTGGGCATCACCACTCTCATCCAGACCACCCTGGGCATCCGGTGAGCCACCCAGCTCCCCCTCCCCCCCCAACTGTGATCCACACAGCAGGAGCAGGTGGGCTCCCAGAGGACATCGGTGAGACAAAAAAGCCACTATCTGCCTCCAACTGCTTCTCCTATCCCAGGCCAGCCTTAGAGCTGGGCAGCGCAGCCCTGACCCTGGGAACCTTGATCTAAGCACACTTCAAAGACCAAGCATCTGAAAGTTTAAGGGAAGGGAATTAAGGGAAGGGAAAGGGAATGTACCCTCGCTGGCTCTCCCCCCTTTTTTTTTTTTTTTTTTTGGAGACGGAGTTTCACTCTTGTAGCCCAGGCTGGAGTGCAGTGGCATAATCTTGGCTCACCACAACCTCCACCTCCTGGGTTCAAGCGATTCTTCCACCTCAGTCTCCTGAGTAGCTGGGATTACAGGCACGCACCACCATGCCTGGCTAATTTTGCATTTGTATCCACCTGCCTTGGCCTCCCAAAGTGCTGGAATTACAGGCATGAGCCACCAAGCCTGGCCAGCTCTCCGCTCTTAAGCCCCATTCTGAATACTGCCCAAATGGCAGCCCTGAGCTAGCTCCCAGGGCTGGTGCCAGCCTTTTCGACAGCCCACCCTCCCAGGGCCCCACGCTCCCGAGTG